>NC_133324.1:801887876-802212042 GCF_042186555.1 Aquarana catesbeiana
TGCAGTGAATATATATATTGGAGACTGTATATATATTTAATGCACTGCAGATCACTGAATCACTTGCCTGCCTGCCTGCCTGCCTGAAAGTGTATTTGAAAACGTACACCAGCAATGGCCTATAAGGAAGATAGGGGGCGCTAGATACCATATTATTCAAGTCCTCTAAATAAATAAATCTCCTGCATTACCAAAAAAATGGAAATGTAAGAAAGCTAGGGGGCGCTAGATACCAAACTATTCAAGTGCTTTAAATAAATAAATATCCTGCATTACCAAAAAAATGAAAAACATAATAATGACAAATCATAATTAGATTACACATTGAAGTGCCCACAATAGTGAAAAAAATATATAGTGATTGATTGTCCACATAAAAAAGTGATTTGAAGTGGTTGAAGTGATATCTTTCAATAATATCCCAATCTTGTTGCTGTAAACAAAAGGTTTTCCATCACCAAAGGAAAATAAGAAAAGGAAAACACCTCGAAGTAGTAGATATCTGCTTACCAGATACCAATGACTCCTTTAGTTAAAAAGAGAGTCACTAGCGCTTGTGCAGGGTTGTGCCTGCTCACATGGATGGCCGGACTGTGGTTGGTATTATAGGCATGGATCGTTCCCGTCAAGCTCATTCAAGATAGGATAAGGATACATAGGAAACAAAAACAGTCTCCATAGCGTAAAACCATTTATTAAAAAAGTAAACAAATTAAAAAGCCAAATGGCCGCTTACATTGGTGGGTGCCAATAAATGGTTTTACGCTATGGAGACTGTTTTTGTTTCCTATGTATCCTTATCCTATCTTGAATGAGCTTGACGGGAACGATCCATGCCTATAATACCAACCACAGTCCGGCCATCCATGTGAGCAGGCACAACCCTGCACAAGCGCTAGTGACTCTCTTTTTAACTAAAGGAGTCATTGGTATCTGGTAAGCAGATATCTACTACTTCGAGGTGTTTTCCTTTTCTTATTTTCCTTTGGTGATGGAAAACCTTTTGTTTACAGCAACAAGATTGGGATATTATTGAAAGATATCACTTCAACCACTTCAAATCACTTTTTTATGTGGACAATCAATCACTATATATTTTTTTCACTATTGTGGGCACTTCAATGTGTAATCTAATTATGATTTGTCATTATTATGTTTTTCATTTTTTTGGTAATGCAGGATATTTATTTATTTAAAGCACTTGAATAGTATGGTATCTAGCGCCCCCTAGCTTTCTTACATTTCCATTTTTTTGGTAATGCAGGAGATTTATTTATTTAGAGCACTTGAATAATATGGTATCTAGCGCCCCCTATCTTCCTTATATTCCTTTTTTTTGATTATCTATTTTATTGATTATTCAAAAATTGGGGAGCAGCTTACACTGATTGTTTATATATTTCCACAAATTTTCTTTATTGTTGGGAATGTTTTCTTACTAGATGTATCACCAGTATATGTAATTCATATATATTATCTGCTATCGACACCACTGGCGCGAAGGTTTTTACTATTTTCTACAGCAATGGCCTGCAGTCAGATATAGGCTTGGCTAGACTGGAATGCAGTGAATATATATATATATATATATATATATATATATATTGGAGACTGTATATATATTTAATGCACTGCAGATCACTGAATCACTTGCCTGCCTGCCTGAAAGTGTATTTGAAAATGTACACCAGCAATGGCCTGCAGACAGTCAGATATAGGCTTAGCTAGACTGGAATGCAGTGGATATATATATGTAGGAGACTGTATATATATTTTATGCACTGCAAATTACTGAATCGCCTGCCTGCCTGAAAGTGTATTTGAAAACGTACACCAGGAACTACCTGCAGTCAGATATAGGCTTGGCTAGACTGGAATGCAGTGGATATATATATGTTGGCGACTGTATATATATATATATTTTATACACTGCAGATCACTGAATCACTTGCCTGCCTGCCTGAAAGTGTATTTGAAAATGTATGCCAGCAATGGCCTGCAGTCAGATATAGGCTTGGCTAGACTAGAATGCAGTGGATATATATATGTAGGAGACTGTATATATATTTTATGCACTGCAGATCACTGAATCGCCTGCCTGCCTGAAAGTGTTTTTGAAAACGTACACCAGCAATGGCCTGCAGTCAGATATAGGCTTGGCTAGACTGGAATGGAGTGGATATATATATATATGTTGGCAACTGTATATATATTTACTGCACTGCAGATCACTGAATCACTTGCCTGCCTGCCTGAAAGTGTATTTGAAAATGTATACCAGCAATGGCCTGCAGTCAGATATAGGCTTGGCTAGACTAGAATGCAGTGTATATATATATGTAGGAGACTGTATATATATTTTATGCACTGCAGATCACTGAATCACCTGCCTGCCTGCCTGAAAGTGTATTTGAAAATGTACACCAGGAACTACCTGCAGTCAGTCAAAAAGATGCCATGCGGTGCTTGAGTTGGTCTGCTTAGGGGACAGGAGCCACACTGGGGCAGAGTTTCTGGCAGCTCTGCAGGGGAAGGTTCAGAGGTGGTTGATGCCATGCCAGCTTCAGCCAGGAATAATGGTTTGCGACAATGGCACCAACCCCATCTCTGCCCTCCGACAGGGACACTTGAACCATGTTCTCTGTTTGGCTCACATCCTTAATTTGGTGGTGCAGCGGTTCTTGTGCAGGTATCCGGGTTACAGGATCTCCTGAGGCAGGCCAGGAAAGTCTGTGGGCATTTCTGCCGGTCATATAATGCCAGTGCTCGGCTGACTGACCTTCAAAAGGAATGCAACCTGCCCAAGAACCACCTCATCTGTGACATGCCCACCAGGTGGAACTCAACATTGGAAATGCTGCAGCGGCTGCACATGCATCAGAGGGCCATCAATGAGTACCTGTGCAAGTATGGCACGAGGACAGGGTCAGGGGAGCTTGGCTTTTTTTTGCCACGCCAGTGGTTAATGATCAAGGATGCATGCACTGTCCTGTCACCATTTGAGGCCACAAGGATGGTGAGCAGTGACAGTGCATGCATCAGTGATACTGTCCCTCTTGTCTTCCTGTTGGAGCACACGCTGCATGGAATAATGGACAGGGCACTTGAGGCAGAACAGGGGGAGGACGAGGAGGACTTCCTTACCTCTCAAGGCCCTCTTTATCCGGACAGTATTCCTGTCACACAGGAAGAAGAGGAGGAGGAGGAGGATTGTGTCAGCATGGAGGTGGAACCTGGCACTCAGCATCAGCAGCAGTCTTCAATAGATCGTTTCCAGTCCTCAGAAACCCATGGACTTGTACGTGGCTGGGAGGAGGTGGCTGCGGATCATGTCATCCTTAGTGACCCAGAGGACTCTGGACTGAATGCCTCAGCAAACCTACGCTGCATGGCCTGCATGATCCTGCAAAGCCTGCGAAAGGACCCTCGTATTCGTGGTATCAAGGAGAGGGATCAGTACTGGCTGGTAACCCTTCATGGTCCACGTTACAAGGGTAAGGTTGTGGAACTTATCCAGCTTTCACAGAGGGAGCAGAGGATGAAACATCTTTGGGAGGCCTTGCAGAAAGCTTTGTGCAATGCGTTTCCAGAGCCTGGGAGGTTGCAATTTCCTGGTCCTCCTGGACAATGTGTTGCTGAGGCTTCAGTCAATCACAAAAGGAGTGGTGGAGAAGGTGGCCGTCTGACCGATGCATTCAGGCAATTTTTTAGTCCACAGCCCCAAGGTCTGATCGGTTCCAGCAACCATCACCAGCATCTGATTTACATGGTGCAGGAATACCTTGGGGCAAGATTAGACTTGGAGACCTTTCCAATCGAAAATCCACGGGGTTACTGGGTTTCGAGGATGGATCACTGGCCAGAGCTTGCACAGTATGCAATTGAGCTACTGGCCTGTCCTGCATCCAGCATTCTATCTGAATGCACATTCAGTGCTGCTGGAGGCTTTGTAACTGATCACAGAGTGCACCTTTCCACAGGCTCGGTTGATCGGCTCACCTTCAAAGAAATGAATCAGTCTTGGATCACCAGCTACCAAGCACCTTATGCTGATATAACAGATTAAGTTTTTATAGATGTGAGATCCCTTGCAGACTGCCTATGCTAATGCTGAGTGACTATCCTGTTATGCTGAGTGACTATCCTATTCCTCCTCAATGTTCATGTTGATAGCTTCTAAGAACATTTTTGGTTCTGGGCACCACCACCAGTGCCTAAGGCCCAATTTTTCTGCCCCTGTTTAACAGGGGCGTGTAATTACAATTTTTGCTGTAATATTTTGCAGCAGGGCTTGTTCCTGCGCTCAACTAGAGTATCTGTGAGGGGTTGTAGTGTTGTGGCATCAGCACCAGTGCCTAAGGCCCTTTTTTCCTGCCCCTGTTTAACAGGGGCATGTAATTACAATTTTTGATCTAATATTTCACAGCAGGGCCTGTTCCAGGGCCCACCAAGAGTAACCGTGAGGGCTTACAGTGTTGTGGCAACACCACCACACCATCACCAAAGTCCCAATTTTTTCTGACCCTGTTCTACAGAGGCATGTAATTACAATTCTTGATATAATATTTCACAGCAGGGCCCATTCCAGCGCCCACCAAGAGTAACTGTGAGGGCTTACAGTGTTCTGGTACCACCAACACCTAAGGCCCAAATTTCTGCAGAGTATATAGGGCAGGCCGTATAGTATATACAGGTGGTCCCCTACTTTCAAACATCTGACTTACAAACGACTCCTACTTACAAATGGAGGGAGACAACAGGAAGTGAGAGGAAATCTACCCCCAGGAAGGGAAATTCTCTCTTGTAAGAGTTAATATGGGAAAAAGGTGTCTCCACTGATGCTTTATTATCACCAATCCTTGTTTCCCTAAAAACCCTACATTTTCAAAAACCAGTTGTCATTGGGACAGAAAGTGAGGTGAAATCTTCTGAACAGGGGCACAACAAATGTTACAGGGGTGATGATAACCCTTCCCTATTTAATCCAAAAAGCTTAAAAATAGATTTTTTGGCTGGAGCTACACTTAAAAAATGTACCTGTTCCAAATTACAAACAGATTCAACTTAAGAACAAACCTACAGTCCCTGTCTTGTTTGGACCTCCTGTATACTGCAGTTAACAGTATATAGGGCCTGGGGGCCCTACGCCTTTTCTTTTTTTAATTTAGGTGCGGGGTTCCCCTTAATATCCATACAAGACCCAAAGGGCCTGGTAATGGGCTGGGGGGTACCCATGCCGTTTTTCTCAATAATGTTCATCCATATTGCCGGGACCCGAAATTACATTACAGCCGCAAGCAGTTTTAAATGACTTTTATTCCTTTAGAAATGTCATTTTGTGCAGGGACTGTTCTAAACACGGGAAAAACACGCCACTTTACAGGCATACTATAGACACCCCCCCAGGTACGACATTTAAAGGAATATTTCTCTTTTATTTTTTCACTTTAACTACTTGACATCCGCACTATGGCCGAATGACGGCCACCTTGACATCCGCACTATGGCCCAATGACGGACCTGAATTCCCGGGAGGCCATCATATGACGGCCTCCCCTGTGCACGCGCCATTCACGCGCCCTACAGGGTGCGCGCAGAGCGTGCTGTGATCACCGAGTCACTGAGACTCGGGTGATCACCGATCCAAGTAAGGGGCCGGTCAGGACAGATACTTTTTCACAGCACTGTATGTAACTCTTGCCTTCACGCTTAGTGATATCAGTAAACAAAATAAATACAGGGGATAGATCTCCCTAGTGGAGACCTTACAAAAGAAAACCTAACAGCTTTTATAATCCCTCTCCCTCTCCACATCTAAAACTAAACAAAAAAGTGTTGCCTTTAGTTATACATTAAGGCTGAAGTGAAGTGCATGTACAGTAATATAATGTCTTCCCTTGTTCCCCCTTCCCTGCTGATCCATGCTTAGTGTTTGATAGGAGAGACCAGCAGTCTTCTGTAAACATCAAAATATTCTGGCTTGGATCTTTTTCAAAAACATTGTATAAAAGAACACATCCATGGGATCTCTTTAGACATGCCTGTTCCTCTCTACTGTCCACTGGGTGGTGCAGACTGTAAATGTAAAGTCTGCAACAGTACAGATGGGGGAAAAATGATTGACGAATGAGTGAAGCTGTTTAGACAGAAAATGAAGGCAGGTTAAAGATAGGCACTGCAGCCCTTAGAAATGGATTTGTAGTAGTAGTTTTGTGGATAAAAACGAAGGTGGCCTGGTAGCTTGCAGGGGTCTCAAACTGGCGGCCTTCCAGCTGCTGCGGAACTACAAGTCCCATCATGCCTCTGCCTGTGGGAGTCATGCTTGTAACTGTCAGCCTTGCAATGCCTCATGGGACTTGTAGCTTTGCAACAGCTGGAGGGCCTCCAGTTTGACACCCCTTTTTAGAGTCTAAGGTAGCCCATAGATGATTTGATATATTTGAGAATATTGCTCAATTGCCCCATCAACACTGACTGTGAATGCCTCCCACATGGTATACTATTAACCAAAAAATATCTGCTCACTTAACTTAAATAGTGCCTCGCCTGAGATGCAACACATCAAGCCCCAGCTGAGATGAAACGCATCAAGTTTATCTCGTTTTATCTCTCAAGCCTGTTTTAATAAAACATCTTTTTCTGGATAACAGTATTTGCAACTTTTTTTGTTTGCCCAGTTTCTCTCAGTTTCCTCAATCCCATGCTAAATAAATGAATCACCTGCCAGGTCTGGGAAAAGGAAATCATAAAGTGTCAGGAGTTCAGAAGTTTGGTTTTCATACACCCATTACATTAGTAACATCTGCAAATATAGACCCGGGGGAATACTTATGAAGGAGTGAATGTAACATTTACTAGCTATTCAATGTGGGTGAATACATCACTCAGATTTAATATAAATTGTACAGTACATGCACCAGTAAGACTCACCTGCAGTGAATGTTTGGTAAATGTTCTAAAACTACAGAAGTAAGTTGGATATGAAAGTTTAGTAAGTGCTTGTACACGGAGATGATATTTTGAAAAGCTGGAGCACAATGACTTAGTTGTACCTGGGTTATCGTGGTCAAATTTATTCTATATGAAAAGATTTGTGAACATTTATTGATAATGACTTTGGACAGTTATATACAATAGCACGCTGTAGTACCACAATTACACTAAAGCGGTTGTAAACCTCAGAAATTAAATATGAGCAAAGCATATCCTTCTATATTGTGTACTTGCTTTTATCCAAAGCACAGTGTCATTTCTCTTTGCTGCCTCATTCCTATGTTATCAGTATGAGTCACTTATGAAAGCTTGTCCAATACCAAAAGATAAACGGGCGACAGGAGAGGAGAGCTCATGCACACAGCCTGTGACTGATATCCTTAGGTCTGCATTTTTTTCATGTAGTCTGTGAGACCCCTTTCACACCAAGGCATTTTTGCAGTGTTTTAGCGCTAAAAATAACGCTATTAAAACGCTCATAAAACGCTCATAAAACGCTCCCCATGCATCTCAATGGACCCTTTCACACTGAGGCGTTGTGCTGGCGGGGCGTTGAGAAAAGTCCTGCAAACAGCATCTTTGGAGCAGCTTTTGGGCATTGAAAAAAGTGCTTCAAAAATGCCCCTCTCCATTGAAATGAATTGAAAACGCTGTAAAAACCCCTGAATAGCGCCTATAATCCGCCCTGAGCTGTAGAAAATTCACATGATCTCACAAAAAGGTAAACATGCAAGCAGAAAATAGAGCATCATTAAAAAACTAATCTCAGAAAAATGAAGATTTGAAGTAAAACAAGACACTGCTTGTTACTTTACAAGACACTGCTTGTTTTACATGATATCACAAAGGATAAACATGCAAGCAGAAAGATAGCATCAATAACACATGCTTCAATAATGCTTGAAAAACGCTGTTAAAACACCTGCAGCGTTGCGTTAATTTTCCCGCTAATGCCCCTAAAACGCTGTAAAAATGCGGTAATAACGCTAAGGCATTTTAGGGCGTTTTTGAAGCGCCTTGGTGTGAAAGGGGTCTAAAGGGGGGTTTGTCTTTTCCCTTCAATCTGGACTCAATGCTCCCTGCACTGAGATCAGCACTGTTATGCCACATACACACGACCGGTTTCTCCGACGGAATTCTATAAAAGCAGTCTTGCCTACACACGGTCAATCCAAAGTCTGACCAAGGTCCGACCATCCAGAACACGGTGACATACAGCACGTACGACGGGACTAGAAAAAGGACGTTCAATAGCCAGTAGCCAATAGCTTCCGTCTCGTACTTGCTTCAGAGCAATCGTCGTTTTTGGTCCATCGGAACAGCATACAGACGAAAACCGATAGGAATTGGTTCCGTCAGAAATATTTAGAGCATGTTCTATTTCTAATTCTGTCAGAATTTTCGAAAAAAAAATGTCCGATGAGGCACACACACGATCGGAATAGAGGATGAAAAGCTTCCGTCTGACTTTTTCTGTCGGACATTCCGCTCGTGTGTATGCGGCTTAAGACTCCCTGCCCCCTGTTGCTAGAGATGAGGAAAAAATACTTTGATCTGTGTGTTTTCAGAATGATCTACAGAAGAAATTGCTGAAGATAAACAGGTACACCTTATGTAAGAGGATTTGTTTCATCTCTGTGTATCACCTGAGGCCAGTCACTTTACTGCATATATGTGAGGGATTTTAACCTTCTAAACAATAGAACACTAAAATTAGGGTATAAGTTCCCATATAGGGGGAAACCTCAAAAATGGCAGTCTAAAGATAACTGATCACTGTCTCACTAAATTAATTAGTGGAGTACCTCTTAACCAGTTCCGGACCAGCCGCCGCAGTTATACTGCGGCAGGTTGGTCCGGCTGGGTAAAGCATCGTAGCTATACGTCGCGTGCGCGTGCCCCCGCCGGCTGCGACGATCGGATTTGATCCAGAACCGATCAATCTCCAGGCCCAGGCCAATGGTGTCTGGCCTGGACCTGGTGATCCAAACTGGCAAATGAGAGCTTGAGCTTGTCTATCAAACAGTATCTTCCCAGCAAGCGTGCCAGATATGGGGTCTAGATGTATAAGCAGAGATGTGACAGGGCAACAGGCTATACATATAGTTTTATGATTTACGAGAGAAGAGATAGTCACGTAGAGCCGGAGAACTGCCCAGACTACATAGGGAGCGCTGGTAAGATTGTGTGGGACTTGGTGTCACTCTTATTCGGAAAAGGGTACCATTTGTACGACGTGGACAATTATTACACGAGCGTGCCACTTTCTAGTCACCTTTTTGATTATGGAATTGGCGCATGTGGCACCGTACGATCTAATCGCCAGGGCTTCCCCCCAATGGCTTGTAGAATCCCGACTTAGACGGGGGAGAGAGCCTGCTTGAAGTGTAATAATTTGTTAGCAGTGACGTGGAGGGATTCACGGAATGTTTTTGTTTTGTCTTCCCTTCCCGCAGATATGACAGTCCAAATTTCTACGGTGACTGGTGTTGTGGAGAAACCCCTCTGTGTCCACGAATACAACCTTAATATGGGAGGGGTGGACCTCAACGACCGGTTATTGGCACGGTACCTAATTGGCCATAAGGTCAGACGCTGGTACAAAAAAGTGTCTGTATATTTATTTCAATTGGCTCCGCTGAACGCTTTTGTGCTATACAAAGCTTCAGGATGGACAGGATCCTTCCTTAACCACTTCCCGCCCGCCCTATAGCGGATTGACGTCCGGGAAGTGGTTCTGTTATCCTGACTGGACGTCATATGACGTCCAGCAGGATAACATGCCGCAGCGCGCCCCCGGGGGCGCGCATCGCGGCGATCGGTGGAGCGGTGTGTCAGTCTGACACACCGCTACACTGATCTTGGTAAAAAGCCTCCGGCGGAGGCTCTTTACCATGTGATCAGCCGTGTCCAATCACGGCTGATCACGCTGTCAATAGGAAGAGCCGTTGATCGGCTCTTCCTCACTCGCATCTGACAGACGCAAGTAGAGGAGAGCCGATCGGCGGCTCTCCTGGCAGGGGGGGTCTGCGCTGATTGTTTATCAGCGCAGCCCCCCCTCAGATCACCCCACTGGACTACCAGGGATGCCACTAGGACCACCAGGGAAGGGGCAACGTGGATGGCCAGGTATGTACCCCATGGCCATCCACATGTGCCCAATCTGTGCCAATCAGTGCCCACAAATGGGCACTGATTGGCACTATTATGTCCATGATATGCCCAGATCTGCCCAGCAATGCTCTATCAGTGCCACCTGTCATTGCCCATCTGTGCCACCTGTCATTGCCCATCAGTGCCACCTGTCAGTGCCCATCTGTGCCCATCAGTGCTCACCTATCAGTGCCCATCAGTGCCACACATCAGTGCCACACATACGTACCCATCAGTACCACCCATATATACCAATCAATGCCGCTTACGAGTGCCCATCAGTGCCGCCTATGTATGCCCATCAGTGCCACCTATGAGTGCCCATCAGTGCCGCATACCAGTGCCACCTATCAGTGCCCATCAGTGCCACCTATCAGTGCCCATCAGTGCCGCCTATCAGTGCCCATCATCAGTGCCCGTTAGTGCCACCTCATCAGTGCCACCTCATTGGTGCCACCTCATCGGTGCCCATCAGTGCCGCCGTATCAGTGCCCATCTGTGCCGCCGTATCAGTGCCCATTATTGAAGGAGAAAGCGTACTTATTTACAAAAAAATTTAACAGAAACAAAGAAAAACTTGTTTTTTTTCGAAATTTTCGGTCTTTTTTTATTTGTTGCGCAAAAAATAAAAACCGCAGAGGTGATCAAATACCACCAAAAGAAAGCTCTATTTGTGGGAACAAAATGATAAAAAATTTGTTTGGGTACAGTGTAGCATGACCGCGCAATTGTCATTCAAATTGCAACAGCGCTGAAAGGTGAAAATTGGGCTGGGCGGGAAGGTGTCTAAGTGCCTGGTATTGAAGTGGTTAAATTCTAGGAAGAGATCATCACAGCCCTTCTGTTTGCAGACGGTGCTATGGCCCAAATTCCCAACGCAAATGCAGTGAGCCGGCTGCATGAGAGGCATTTTCCATATGTCCTCCCTGGTACCCCTACCCAAAGAACACCCCAAAGAAGATGTTGTGTCTGCAGAAAACACAGATTTAGGCGTGACACTCGTTTTTATTGTCCCTCCTGTCCTGACCGACCTGGTCTCTGCATCTCTACCACACACTTGTTGAGTATTAACATAGGGTACAGCACTGCACAGTCCTAGGCAAACGTACACAGGGTCTCAAAAGATGTGATGGCCATCACATTTTGAGAGACCCTAATCTGCAACGTTCAGTTTACAGTTTTTTTTACAGTTTGTATAAAAGTGAAAAAAGTGAAAACAAAAAAAAAAACACACAAAAAAAATAAAATAGCCAAAAATTGTTGTGGTTTTATTTTTCTTCTCTCTATTATTCTCTCTCTTATGTTCGCTCTCTACTGTCCGTTCTACTGTTCACTCACTATTGTTCTATATCTATTGTTCTCTCTCTCTGTTTTATTTTTACTATGTTTTATTGTATTTGCTTTGCAGGTATGGTATGTTATACTGTAATGTTTGTTTTATTGTTAACCATCATTTGCTTAACAGGTACACCATTCAGCTGCAGCACAGATTGCAATGTTTTATTTTTACTATGTTTTATTGTATTTGCTTTGCAGGTATGGTAAGTCTTACTCTTATACTGTAATGTTACTTTGTTTTATTGTTAACCATCATTTGCTTAGCAGGTATGCCATTCAGCTGCAGCACGGGTTTATTTATCTTGACAGCAACAGCGTTTGCTCCCACAATATGTAAATCAGCGACTCCAGCACTGTAGGAGGTGATTTCACCACCACAGTTAAAAAAAAAAATGGTGCATGTATGCCCATCATTAGAAGTGGGTGGCTGAAGGGCAGTATTCTAATGGAGGGCATACCCACCGATCAATCTCTTTTTTTTGTTCAGCCCACAGGATGCATGAAAAATAGAACATTACAATGTATGCATAACAAGGACCAACAGGGAACCCTAGAATGCAGCTGGTGGTTCTGCCAGCTGACCATAGAGCTGATCAGAGATCAGAATGGCTCAAATAATCTCTATGGCCTAAGAAACCGGAAGCTACGAGCATTTCATGACTTAGGTTTCGCCGGATATAAACAGCGCCATTCGGAAATTCTAAAAGCATTTTATCACATTGATCTTGGTATGGTCAAATGCTTTAAGGGCAAGGGAGAGATATAGAGTCTAATAGACCCCAATTTTTTCAAAAAAGAGTACCTGTCATTACCTATTGCTATCATAGGGGATATTTACATTCCCTGAGATAACAATAAAAATGATAAAAAAAGAAAGGAACAGTTTAAAAATATAATAAAAAAGCAAAATAAATTATTAAAAAAAAAAAAAAAGAAAAAGAAAAAAGCACCTCTGTTCCCAGTGCTCACGAGCAAAGGCGAACGCAAGCCTCGGTCTAGTGTCATATATAAACAGCAATTGCACCATGCATGTGAGATATCACCACGAAGGTCAGATCGAGGGCAGTAATTTTAGCAGTAGACCTCCTCTGTAAATCTAAAATGGTAACCTGTAAAGGCTTTTAACACTGTATGTAGTTTGTCGCTGCTGCAGGTTTGTGCAAAATTTTAAAGCATGTCATGTTTGGCATCCATGTACTCGGCATAAGATCATATTTTTTATTTCATCAAACATTTGGGCAATGTAGTGTGTTTTAGAGCATTAAAATTAAAGGTGTTTTTTCCAAAAAGGTTATGTTTGAAAAATTGCTGCCCAAATACTGTATGAAAAAAAAAACTGCAACACCCACCATTTTAAAGCCTTTGCTCTAAAAAAATATATAATGTTTGGGGGTTCAAAGTAATTTTCTTGCAAAAAAATAATATTTTTTCATGTAAAAAAAAAGTGTCAGAAAGGGCTTTCTCTTCAAGTGGTTAGAAGGGTGGGTGATGTGTGACATAAGCTTCTAAATGTTGTGCATAAAATGCCAGGACAGTTCGAAGCCCCCCCAAATGGCCACAAGTTTTGGGAAAATTACACTTTTTTGTTTGCACAAAGTTGTCATTAAATGATATATTGTTCAAACATGACATGGCTATATGTAGAATTACACCCCAAAATACATTCTGCTGCTTCTCCTGTGTACGGGGATACCACATGTGTGAGACTTTTTGGGAGCCTAGCCGTGTACAGGACCTTGAAAACCAAGCACCGCCTTCAGGCTTTCTAAAGGCGTAAAATTGTGATTTTACTCCTCACTTCCTATAACAGTTACAAAGGCCCTGAAATGTCCAGATAGCACAACCCCCCCCCCTATTTTGGAAAGTAGACACCCCAAGGTATTTGCTATGAGGCATGGTGAGTATTATGCAGATCTCATTTATTTTTGAAAATGAAGAAAGAAAAGAAAAATGTATTTTTTGTTTCTTTTTTCAGTTTTCAAAACTTAACTTTGTGACAAAAAGCGAGATCTGCAAAATACTCAACATGCCTCTAAGCAAATAGTGAGGAAGTGAAATCACCATTTTACGCCCTTAGAAAGCCTGAAGGCAGTGCTTGGTTTTCGGGGTCCTCTACACGGCTAGGCTCCCAAAAACTCCCCATACTCAGGAGAAGCAGCAGAATGTATTTTGGGGTGTAATTTCACATATTACCATGGCATGTTTGAGCAATAGATAATTTAGTGACAACTGTGCAAAAAAAAAAAATTAACTTTGCCGCAACTTGTGGCAAAATATAAAATATTCCATGGACTCAACCAACGTGCCTATCAGCAAATAGCATAGAGAGTCTACTTTCCAAAATGGGGTCATTTTGGGGGGGTTGTGCTATCTTGGTATTTTATAGCCTTCATAACTGTGATAGGTAGTGAGGAGTGAAATAAAAAATTTACACCCTTAGAAATCCTGAAGGCGGTGATTGGTTTTCGGGGTCCTGTACGCGGCTAGGCTCCCAAAAAGTCTCACACATGAGGTATCCCCATACTCAGGAGAAGCAGCAGAATGTCCTCTCATCAGTTTGTTAGTTTTAGGGGAATAAAATCCCTTGGCTTTGAACCCGTTAGTTTTACCAGCATGGTATTCAGCAAAGTGTCGGGATATCCTCATTCTGTTTGATACTATTGATGCGTTCAGCAATTCTGACGCAGAATTACCATTTTGTTTTGCCCACATAAAGTTCCTTACATGGGCACTCAGTAATATAGAGTACCATTGTGGTTCCACAATCTATAAACTGTCTGATTTGATACCGCCTTCAGAATCCATGAACACGTCAGTGCGCTCAACGAATTTACACATTTTACAGTGGCCACGTGGGAACATATCTTTCATCTCTGGGAGACAGGGTAACAAACTCAGACAGTATATCATTTAGATTTTTTGCCCTCTTAGCTACCAAAAAGGGTCTTTTGCCAACAATGGCTTCCAATTCCTGGGAACGTGTAAGTATGTGCCAATGGTGTTTTAAAACCTCACCTACCTCTTCCCATTGCGCCCCATACTGCGTTTATGATCCTAACTGGACCTTTACTATCCTTTTCTTGAATCTTTTTCAGCTTAAGGCGATCACTTCTTTCTCTTTTTTGCAGATTTTTTCTTTGCCTTTTTCAAAACACAACAAGAATAACCTCTTTTTCTGAACCTAACACATAATTTAGTGCTCAAGTGATTTTAAAGTGTCAATCCTTGATTTTAATGGTGACTTTTTATGCTTTAATGGCTAAATTATGTTTTTTTCTGATATGTGACCTCAATAAAGCTTTTAAACTGGTTACACTGCTGTTGGTCCTCTGATGAAGCTACTTTTGAGGTTGATCCTTTCTTGCTCCCCTGACATTAGTTGTGGTATTTCAACCACTTTAAGCCCAAAATGTAATAAATTGCAGCTTACTAATCATTAGATGTGGTGACTGCATTTGTTTTCTTTTCTAATTTCCCCCCTCTGTTTTCTCCTCGTAATCTGACCAGTAACACAGCTCCTGTACTAGAGTGCACCCACTCTGGATGAAGGAGCAACAGAGACACCTTTTGACAGCAGCATTGTTAATCTGGGGGAAGGAAAATGCTAGTATTAGCAGATTTAAATACACTAACAAACTAAAGCCAAATTCTAGCTAGCACTTTATAATCAGTTACAGTAATACTTGTGTTCCTTTTTGGGATAAAAGTTTTATATAAATAAATAAAAGCTAATCATTGTAAGCACTGTAACTACAACATCTGAAGGCCAGCGTGTTCTTTTCAGACTTTCTGGCTAGATCACCAGGTGAAAATGTGGCAGCAACCACATCTAAGAATTGGTAAGCTAGCTGTGGTATGCTAAATGTTTGCCTTTGGGTTTAATACTGCTGTACCTGCAGAGTAGACTGTATATGGTGGTATAGTGGCTGAAGTCGTAGGCACAAGCCAGCTCTCAAATAAGCATTATAGGGAATTGTGCAAGTACAGAGCAAGCATTTAGCAGTTACATCATTTGTGCAGTATTACTGCAACACGGCACTTTACCCTTTTGTGGAAATTATAAAAGTGTTAGCAGTTCTCCAACTTAAAACCTGACATCATTTGTAACACTTTACCCTTGCAAAGTTAAACATTTCTATTTATGAAATGGCAAACTGCACCTAAAGTGTTTTCTTTCTGTTTCTCAGTTGAGATAAAGTCTGTTTCTTTGACTTCAGATGTGATATTTTGTATAAGAAAATTGCAAAAGTGGAATTTAAGAATTGTATTTTTGTAAGGCTTCTGTATCTCCTCGCAGAGTAAGTCCACATTAAAATCACTCCAATCCCTCCATGTTGGATACAGTTAGAGAGCTACTGATACTGCTTTTTAATGATGAATTATGAGGAATTGGGGACTGCCCTGGCTGTCATGGCTGGCAGAGAAGGGAAAAATGAGAGTAATGGGTACATTTCATTGCTTTTTATAAATATGGCCCTTTATCTTACTAGATTGATTTACTTCACTGAGACAACATAAATGATGGGTAGAAATCTCTCATTACTGCTTGTAAAAAATGTGGTAGTGCCGGTTGCTTCACAGACTGGTTGCTGTCAGGTAAATACAGTATATTTGTGTATTGTGGCAAAACTGGGCCGCAGCCAAAGCAGACCTTGCAGTAAAATTAAAAATCTGCTTATACTGGGCCCCCTCCCCCTAGTTTTTGTAAAAGCTACCTGTAAAGAAAAAAGTTGGATTTATACATACCTAGGTGACTAGATGAGGATGATATCACACTCCTTATGGCTACATCCAGGGCAGAGCAGGACAAAGCAGCCAAAATCTCACAAGAAGATGGTCTTGCAATGGAGTGTCTTCTTACAAGATATATCCTTTTCTGCATTGTCAATGAATCTTACTGGAAGGTTGGTGGTCACACCAAGTGATTCAGAAAACCGGAGTGATAGAATCAAAATCTTAAGATGTAAATGTTATACCTAACAACAGCAGGTGATTTTTACAGGGGAAGGTGTCAAGAACCATGAATCAGACTGAGACAGAAGGGCAGTAAAAATCACACTATTTAATAAAATGGTAAAATGGTATAAACAAAGCAAACTTAGTCAAAACATAGCCAGAGTTCGGTAACCAGGACGGGTAGTCAGAACAAGCCAAAGAAACAGGGGTCCAGAGATCAGCGTAGTCGGGTGCAGCAAAAAGGATCAGGAACCAGGAGGGAAGTCAGCCAGGCAAAAGTCTATCACAGGAAAACACGGCAGAGAGAGTCCAGATATGTTGACCAAGGCAAAGGCACAGACGATCTTATCCAGGGAGTTTATATAACCAGCAGCTCTAGCTGACAAGCAGGAAATGAAGACCAGGTGAGTCACTGTGCAATGAAGAGTCTTTGGCAAATAACCGACAGCTGAGCACAGAGCTCTGAGAAGGAAGGGCTAAGCCCAGCACTGACTGACCCCCTCCTCAATGACCCCTCCCCCTCAGAGGACCACTAGGTTTGAGGGGAAAATGTCTACGGAAGGCACAGAGGAGGACAGGAGCATGTACATCCGAGGATGAGACCCAAGAGCGTTTCTCCGGACCATACCCTTTCCAATGAACCAGGTACTGTATGCACCCACGGAAGCTATGGGAATCAATGATAGAGTGTATCTCATATTCCTCATGGCTCTCAACCTTACATGGGTGTGGACGTCGTACCAAAGTGGTGAAACGGTTGCATTCCAAAGGTTTTAATAAGGAGACATGAAATACATTTGAAATACGCATATTAGAAGGAAGGTCTAAAGCGTTAATCCACTGGGTTGATCCTACCGAGAATATGAAAATGCCCAATAAACCATGGTGCCAGTTTTAATGAGGGAACACGGAGTCAGAGGTTGCGAGCCAGACCCTGTGCCCAACTTGGTAGGAAGGCGCAGGTAGGTGTCTGCGGTCAGAATGGAGTCTGTACCTATCATTGGCCCGTCCCAAGGACTCTTGGACCTGTACCCAAGTGGAACAAAGCCCATGGAGGTGCTCCTCCAATGCAGGAATGCTCTGAGGAACAAATGAGTCAGGCAACATGGATGGTTGGAGACCATAATTCGCCATGAATGGAGGCAATCGGGAAGCGGTATTGACAGCACTATTATGAGCAAACTCGCCCAAGGTAAAAGGTCTGACCAGTTGTTATGGTGGTGAGAAATGTAGCAACATAAAAACTGTTTCAAGGACTGGTTGGCTCGTTCTGTGGCCCCATGGGACTGCGGGTGATAAGAAGAGGAGAAGGAAAGCTGAATTCCCAACTGTGCACAAAAGACTCACCAGAACCTGGACACAAACTGGCTATCCCTGTCCGAGACGATCACCTTGGGTATCCCATGTAAGCAAAAGATCTCCACGAGCAAAAATGGAAGCCAGTTCTTTAGCTGTTGGCAACTTAAGTGGAATACAATGAGACATTTGCTCTGAGAGTTAGGTAACTCCACAATGAAATCCATAGGCAGGTGGGTCCAAGGCCTCTCTCCATTGTGTATGAGTAGTAGAAGGCCCACTGGAAGGTGTCGTGCTGTCTTACTTTGAGCACACACAGAACAAGCAGCTACAAAGGCAGCTAAGTCAGCATGTAGACTAAGACACCAGAATTGCTGGGAAATGGCCCAAAAGAGTTGATTCTTCCCTGGGTGGCCAGCAACTTTGGGAGAATGGTAAGTCTGGAGCATGGCAGTATGGAGACTCTCGGGGACAAAGCAGCGGTCACAAGGTTTCTCAGGAGGAGAAAGTTTCTGAGTGGCAAGAATTTTGTTTTCCAAAGGAGAAGTGAGACTGGTGAAAACCGTAGCCAGAATACAATCGGGAGGAATCACAGGAACAGGAACCGACTCCATTTTGGAAGTGGAGGAAAACTGTTGCGACAATGCATCAGCTCTTATATTCTTAGTACCGTGTAAGAATGAAGCTATGTAATTGAAACTTGACAAGAAAAAAGCCCATCGCACCCTTCTGGGAGAGAGATGTTTAGCCTCAGACAAGAATATGAGATTCTTATGGTCAGACAGAATAAGAACTGGCACAGTGGTACCTTCGAGGAGATGCCTCCATTCTTTAAGGGCTAAAATGATCGCTAACAACTCTCTGTCCCCAATCTCATAATTGCATACCGTAGGAGATAATTTCTTGGAAAAGTAGCCACAAGGATGCATAGCGCTCTCAGAGGTAGGATGTTGAGACAGCAGGGCACCAAATCCAGTCTCAGATGCATCAACCTCAAGGATGAAAGATACCGTAGGATCAGGAAGTATCAACACAGGAGCAGAAGCAAAGGCAGCCTTGAGACTCTCAGAGGCATTAATGGAACCCGGAGACCAATTCTGTAGGTTACTGTCCTTTCTGGTATATCAGTCAGGTGTTTGACCAGAGACAAGAAGTTATGAATAAACTTCCGATAATAATTGGCAAAGCCAAGAAAACGCTGCAATGGTCGTAAACCCACAGGTCGGGGACACTGTAGTACAGCCGAAAGTTTTTCTGGATCCATTGAAAAACCAGCAGTGGAAATGACATAACCCAGGAATTTAACCTGTTCACAATGAAACTCGCACTTCTCCAATTTGCAATACAGGTTATTATCTCTCAACCGCTGCAGCACACAGAAGACATCTGTGTGATGACTCTCTACGGACTTTGAAAATTTGAGAATATTGTCGAGATAAACCACCACACAAATCTCTGAGGGCATTTTTGCTAAATTCCTGGAAAACTGCCGGAGCGTTGCAAACACCAAACGGCATTACTAGGTATTCATAATTGCCCGTTCTGGTATTAAACGCAGTTTTCCATTCGTTGCCCTCCCTGATCCTCACAAGATTGTATGCTCCTTGCAAATCAAGCTTCGTAAAAACCGTTGCTCCCTTGAGGCGGTCAAATAATTCCGTAATCAAAGGATTTGGATATGCATTCTTAATCGTGAAGCGATTGAGACCCCTATAATCAATACAAGGTCTCAGCTCACCATCCTTCTTTTTCACAAAGAAGAAACCAGCACAACTGATAAACTAATAGAAAGAGTCTGGAGCGCCGGCCGGAGGCTCACAGACAGCCCGTCCTACTGGTAACCATAGCAGCGATGGGAGGTGACGCGAACACATCTCTCCGCCCTACACGGCGTTTCGTAATAGAGTTACGTCGTCCAGGGGCAGGGGCCTCCGGCCGGCGCTCCAGACTCTTTCTAGGTGCTTACTATTGACTACTAGCATGTGAGTGTATTCTTTTTGATTATTTTAATAAAGTTAATGATTTTACACTATTGGAGCCTTTCTATTTTACATGCCACATCCACTCTGCTGTGGGCTGATGCCCTAATACCTGTCAGTGTGAATACCTCCATCACAGCACCAAGGTCTTTGATGTCTCATCCCAATGCAAGGCTTCCGATCCATTGGTTGTGATCCGGATCACTATGTACAAACAGCTTTCTCTGATCCTCTGTAGCGGGGGATCATGAATTTCTGGTAAGCGGCCAGCCTTTATTCATGGTGGTGGATCAAGCACTTTTGCCTTCATACAGCAGGAATTCCAGATCATTTTGATTTTTATTCATCACTCGGGTGGTTTACATACACTATATACATGGACTTTTGTTTTCACTGTTGCATATCAGTAACATTTGATGGACTACCATTTGCTAATATATTTTAGTTTTTAATTGTGTTTTATTTGATCACTTTGTGTTTATTCACATATTGAATATTAATGTGGACTGGTGATCACATGTATGGTCACTAGTCCCTTCCAGCGCAATTCCGTTATTTTCCATTATTGACCATAGTTGCCAACTGTCATGAATTTCCCGGGACATTCCCGGTATGCAGACCTTTGTCCCGGTCTTATCGTTTCCTGGGAAATCTTGAATCCTACAGCATGAATGAAAAACAAAATTGCATAGCATCCCCTCCCCTAAAATCACCAGACCCTTTGAGTTTGGTATGCGCTTTAACCTCATGCAAAATAAACACAAAAAGTGTGAGATTCCCCTAAAAAATCCATATCAAATCCTTAATTTGAGCATGCAGCCTGGCAGGCCAGGAAAGGGATGGGGAAGCAAGTCTGCGCCCTGCGTCTCCTGAACCATACCAGGCCACATGCGCTCAACATGGGCGCCAAGCACCTCTTCCCCATGTTGATGAGTACAAGGGCCTTATCCCCATATATCTGGCCAGTGGTTGTGGGGGTCTGCAAGCATTGTAAATCCATCGTAATTCACAATGCCCGCCACTTGTTAATTTACCAAAACCCCCCCCCCCCCCGATGACCCTATGTATCTCATACACTCAAGGTCCTCGTGTGGCTAAGTTTCACTTTATTATTGGTGTTTAATTTTCTCTAAATTAACTGCTAAGCTTTGTCAACTTGCTGTTCAATAACACTGCCCCAATAGCCAACAAAGGTGCTTTCAATAGGATGGGAAATGACAGTTGGTGGAACATAACTATGAATCAAATTAAGTCAGGCCCCAGTAACAGTGATACTTTTTTTTTTTTTTTTTTTACAATATTTGGTTTAGATGTGACTTTTATTTTTAAGGTTTAAGGAATAAAGTCATCTTACTCTGCAAAACTTACAGCAAAAGCTTTATCTGCAAAATATAGTGCATTAATCTATTCCTTCCAATGTCTGCAAAGAAACTGTATAATTAATGACACACTGACTCTGCTTTAAAATATACACACTCAGTTGAATGGACTTTTTTCTGGTAATGGAATCTTTTGAGAACCCCATAAGGTGTTAATACAGCAATCAGTATAGCAGCAGCAGCAGCATCATCTGGGAATAATGACAAGAAATCATGCTTTGTTTTGTCCCCAGCATCATATCTTCATGCTAATCAAGAAGAGAGCATAGCAGTCAGTATATAAAGATATCTTGAGGAGCGTTCAGTCAAGCAACTAGCGTCATGGTATACAAATTATTGTGATGAAGTCTTGCTGTTGATTGGCCTTGATTAAGTGAGGTTACATCTGCATGAAGGCAGAGTAACTATTCAACATTCAATCTTTACGTGGAAGTAAATCAGATGACGGTGTAAGCACCAGTTTATACACACAGCTTTTAATTTATAACACACTCTAAAACCTCTGACAAACCACATAAATAGGCGAAAATGGGGAGTGCCATGTATCAGATTGATCAGAAATGTAAATGCACTAATTTAAAAAAATTAGCCTCAATTAAAATAAATATATGATAAAATCCGCGCTTAGGATAAATGTGGGTTGCAGCCCCCCCCCCCCATTAGGTTCCCAAAGGAACTTACAAGAGTAGATATGAAAATGGTAATTGGCGCTACCCTTTGCACCACTAAATTAATAACTAAAGAGTTATAGATAATGTAAAGGTACTAAGCTAAAACTTTATTGTAAACCAAAGTATATGTGTACGTTCCCCCACTGGTGAATATGATAAACAAAAGTGGGTGTGTGATAGGTGTATCAAATCATAACTAAAATATGCAAAAATAAATAAATATATAAAAATATAAAGATAAAAATAAAAAGTGAGTATATCTGTAAGTGTATCTAAGTAAGGCTGAAGTTAACAGCTCAGCATGTAACTATTGTGGCACATATACTCCCTTAATTACCCAGCCATATAACCCAGCCATATACCATATGATATCCCAATTCATTGTGACACAAACGATGTGATAAGTAGATAGTAAACACACCACTGTAAATGAGGTGCAAATAAAGTCCACACCTATAACATCAGCATAAATGTGTGATCAATATAAATTTCAAGTACCTCTTATAAAAGTAAAAAAGAAAAGAAAAAAGCAAAAATGTGATCCCAGAGTGTCCAATATTGTATATATCCGGTGACTTCAGTGCACAACAAGTAGTGTCACTTTTGGTGCTCACCCCACTGGGTCCCCACTCACCAGACGTAGTTACCCCTACAGGGGTAGTAGGCAAAGAGTGGGTGACTTGGGTGAACCTCCTCCTCGGTATACTGTGCAATGCCATCTGTTCCTCCATCGGACTTATCCACTTGTTCATTCAAACTCTGGGGTACACTCCAGTCAGGACCTCCCAGGTCATTCCACAAGGGGCTCCCATAGTGCAGTTTTTAAAATTGTAATTTATAAAAAATATATATAAAATCAATAGCTTCCCATCGCTGGTAGGCCAAGGCAAAAAAAAGCAATGAAATTGTGCAGGAAGAGCCGGTCCGCGGCATGCATACCATCTGCGTTCCAGGCTCTCTGCTTCCGGGTGTGACATAAAAGCGTGGCTCTGCCTTATGCGTTTCGTCACTGGACGTTCTCAAAGGCGGTGCCATCCCTTCACCCTTCACGTCTCATATAGGCGAGCGGACATACCGATACCTCCCCCTCATGCAAACCAGCAAATGAGCGGTCAGGATCGGCTGGGGAAAAGGATGACCATAGCATCACAACAGAGGCAACAGGCCTCCACACCACATTACCCCATGTCCGTTCCTCTAAGAGAAATAACAGACAAGAATACATGAGAGGCATAACAAACATGATAACCATAAGTATATATATATATATATATATATATATATATATATATATATATAAAACCACTGACATGGACATTCACTGTACTGTTCATTTAAGCACAAGAGACTCCATTTTGTTCTCACTGTTGAAATGTGTCCTGTAACCTTCACCTAACACACAGACACTTCTCCTACTAAACGCTAACAAAAAACGCAGTATAGTAACAGACCATATAGGTGAATCCAGATCACAGACAGCACAGGGTGTACAGGGTGCTCAGTTTGAAGCTGTGGAGCTTGGTGTAAGTGGAGCTGGATTAAGTGGGAGTTATAAACAAGTGTTAGAGTATACAAGTCTTGCTGTCTGTTGGTGTTTGCTGTCTGCTGGTGTGTGTTTGCTGCTGTCAGTTGGTGTGTGTATTGCTGCTGTCTGTTGGTGTGTGTATTGCTGCTGTCTGTTGGTGTGTGTATTGCTGCTGTCTGTTGGTGTTTGCTGGGTTGCATTTTGGGGACTTTTCCTTTTAGTTTTTAACTTGCCTTTTGCTGTCACTTTTTAAATAGCTTTTTTTTTTTTTTTTTTTTTTTCTGTTTCATCAGTCTATCAATTAAGGGGTGTGGTTAATTGCTCCCAGGTGCCTATTTAACTTGTTGTAGGACTCAGTTGAGCGTGCTCAGTTTGAAGCTGTGGAGCTTGGTGTAAGTGGAGCTGGATTAAGTGGGAGTTATAAACAAGTGTTAGAGTATACAAGTCTTGCTGTCTGTTGGTGTTTGCTGTCTGCTGGTGTGTGTTTGCTGCTGTCTGCTGGTGTGTGTTTGCTGCTGTCAGTTGGTGTGTGTATTGCTGCTGTCAGTTGGTGTGTGTATTGCTGCTGTCTGTTGGTGTGTGTATTGCTGCTGTCTGTTGGTGTGTGTATTGCTGCTGTCTGTTGGTGTGTGTATTGCTGCTGTCTGTTGGTGTTTGCTGGGTTGCATTTTGGGGACTTTTCCTTTTAGTTTTTTACTTGCCTTTTGCTGTCACTTTTTAAATAGCTTTTTTTTTTTTTTCTGTTTCATCAGTCTATCAATTAAGGGGTGTGGTTAATTGCTCCCAGGTGCTTATTTAACTTGTTGTAGGACTCAGTTGAGCGTGCTCAGTTTGAAGCTGTGGAGCTTGGTGTAAGTGGAGCTGGATTAAGTGGGAGTTATAAACAAGTGTTAGAGTATACAAGTCTTGCTGTCTGTTGGTGTTTGCTGTCTGCTGGTGTGTGTTTGCTGCTGTCTGCTGGTGTGTGTTTGCTGCTGTCAGTTGGTGTGTGTATTGCTGCTGTCAGTTGGTGTGTGTATTGCTGCTGTCTGTTGGTGTGTGTATTGCTGCTGTCTGTTGGTGTGTGTATTGCTGCTGTCTGTTGGTGTTTGCTGGGTTGCATTTTGGGGACTTTTCCTTTTAGTTTTTAACTTGCCTTTTGCTGTCACTTTTTAAATAGCTTTTTTTTTTTTTTCTGTTTCATCAGTCTATCAATTAAGGGGTGTGGTTAATTGCTCCCAGGTGCTTATTTAACTTGTTGTAGGACTCAGTTGAGCGTGCTCAGTTTGAAGCTGTGGAGCTTGGTGCAAGTGGAGCTGGATTAAGTGGGAGTTATAAACAAGTGTTTAAAACAGGAGGTTATAACAGGGGTCATAGTACCTGTGTAGTGTGAGTATCTGAGTGTTGTCTGAGTAGTGTGTGTGGATCGTTAGTACTTGTGTATTGTGTACCTGTGTATTGTCTTGTCGTGTACCTGTGTATTGTCTTGAGTATTAGTGCCAGGAAGCTAGTTGTTAGGTAATTTGGACAGGGTAAAATCCCCAAATCCTCACTAAATTTAATAGGTACGATGCCCGGCGGGTGTGGAGAGGCGACTCTTTGTACATCTTGCCGCATGTATGCGTTCCTTGATCATCCGATCGAGGGCGAATACTGCTGTGCAAAATGTAAGCACATTGTTTCCCTGGAAGCCCAGGTTCTGAATCTGGGGAAGCAACTGTCAGCACTGAGAAGTCCCTCCATACTAAAGGTGAGCCAGGAACGTACACGGCAGGTGCCGGCAGGGGCCAGCACAGAGGCGGGTGGAGACAAAGAGGTGCAGGCACTAGCAAAGAGTAGATGGGTGACAGTCAGGAGGGGTAGAGGGGGAAGTGCCAGGGAGGCCGATCCAGGACTGGAGCATCCCAATAAGTACGCTCCATTGAGTGACATTGGTGTAACCAGTCAGGGACCAGCACTGCTGGAGTTGAGGGACTCTCCTAGCTGCCAGGGGAAGAACTCCTCCAGTGAGAGTGGGGGGGGCAGCAAAGGGAAAGGAAAGACAGATTCTGGTGGTAGGGGACTCAATTCTTAGAAGGACAGAGAGGGCTATCTGTAACCAAGACCTGAAGCGCCGAACAGTATGTTGTCTACCGGGCGCTCGGGTTCGGCACATCACGGATCTTGTGGACAGATTACTGGGAGGGGCTGGGGAAGACCCGGCTGTCATGGTGCACGTTGGCACCAATGACAAAGTCAGAGGCAGATGGAGTGTCCTAAAGAACGATTTTAGGGACTTAGGAGCTAAATTGAGGAAAAGGACCTCCAAGGTAGTGTTCTCAGGAATACTACCGGTACATCGAGCCACACCAGAGAGGCAGAGGGAGATTAGGGAAGTAAACAAGTGGCTGAAGAGCTGGTGTAGTAAGGAGGGGTTTGGGTTCCTGGAGGACTGGGCCGACTTCTCAGTCGGTAACCGGTACTATAGAAGGGACGGACTGCACCTAAATGAGGAGGGTGCAGATCTGCTGGGAATGAAGATGGCCAAAAAGTTAGAGGGGTTTTTAAACTAGGCGATGGGGGGGAGGGTCCAGAGACAGTGATAGCCAGCGTGGAAGATACTCCAGAGGGTAGTATTGGGGGCATTAATGGTAGGTTAACCAAAGCACAAAAACGCAAGGTGAGTATAGTAGCAAGTCCAAGTTGCAATCTTGAAACACCCAATACGAGGACAATATGCGACCGGTCTAAACTATGTGGCATGTTCACCAATGCCAGGAGCCTGACGGACAAGATGGGTGAACTAGAGATACTGTTGTACAAAGGGGATTTGGATTTTGTGGGAATTTCAGAGACCTGGTTCAACAGTTCTCATGATTGGCTGGCAAACATTCAAGGGTATACCCTATACCGCAAGGATAGAGAGGGTAAAAAAGGGGGAGGGGTATGCCTATATATCAAGAATAATGTACAAGTGAATGTGAGAGATGACATCACTGAGGGGGCTAGGGAGGAGGTGGAATCTTTATGGGTAGAGCTCCAAAGGGATGAAGCTAAGGGGAAAATAATACTGGGAGTATGCTATAGGCCCCCTAACCTGAGGGAGGAAGTGGAGACGGATCTCCTATCACAAATTGGATTAGCAGCAAGGATGGGAAGTGTTATCATAATGGGGGATTTTAATTATCCAGACATAGACTGGGCGGAGGGAACCGCGCATTCATTTAAGGCTCGCCAGTTCCTTAATGTCTTGCAGGACAATTTTATGGGTCAGATGGTAGACGCACCAACTAGAAATAAAACATTACTAGATCTACTGATTACCAACAATACAGACCTGATAACAGATGTGGAAATACGGGGCAATTTAGGTAACAGCGATCACAGGTCAATTAGTTTCAGTATAAATCACACAAATATGAGACATGAAGGGAACACAAAGACACTGAATTTCAAAAGAGCCAACTTCCCTAAACTACAAACCTGGCTAAAAGGCATAAATTGGGATAAAATATTAGGAACAAAGAATACAGAGGAGAGATGGGTTTGCTTTAAGAGCATATTAAATAAGGGCATTAGCCAATGTATCCCATTGGGTTATAAATTTAAAAGAGCGAACAAACATCCTGGATGGCTTAACTCCAATGTAAAAATGCATATAAAA
Organism: Aquarana catesbeiana; assembly: GCF_042186555.1. NCBI lineage: Eukaryota > Metazoa > Chordata > Amphibia > Anura > Ranidae > Aquarana > Aquarana catesbeiana. The sequence continues at coordinate 801,914,789 of NC_133324.1, forward strand.
GCAAAGGAGAAGGCCTTCAAAAAACACAAGGTTGAGGGATCATCCACAGCATTCAGAATTTATAAAGAATGCAATAAGAAATGTAAGGGTGCAATTAGGATGGCTAAGATAGAACATGAAAGACACATAGCGGAGGAGAGCAAAAAAAATCCCAAGAAATTCTTTAAGTATGTAAACAGTAAAAAAGGGAGGACAGACCATATTGGCCCCATAAAGAATGAGGAAGGACATCTGGTTACAAAGGATGGGGAGATGGCAGAGGTATTGAATTTATTCTTCTCCTCAGTCTTCACGAGTGAATCGGGGGGCTTCAGTAACCAAAACTGCAGTGTTTATCCTCATGACACAACACAGGAAGCACCTACATGGTTAACAGAGGACGGAATTAAAATTAGACTTGAGAAACTTAACATTAATAAATCACCGGGACCAGATGGCTTGCATCCGAGGGTACTTAGGGAACTCAGTCAGGTGATTGCCAGACCGTTGTTCCTAATTTTTACAGTCTATTGACTGGAATGGTACCAGCTGATTGGAGAAAAGCCAATGTAGCACCAATATTTAAAAAGGGCCCAAAAAACATCCCTGGGAATTACAGACCAGTTAGCCTAACATCAATAGTATGTAAACTCTTGGAGGGGATGATAAGGGACTATATACAAGATTTTAGTAATAAGAATGATATCATTAGCAGTAATCAGCATGGATTCATGAAGAATCGTTCTTGCCAAACCAATCTATTAACCTTCTATGAGGAGGTGAGTTGCCATCTAGATAAAGGAAGGCCCGTAGACGTGGTGTATCTGGATTTTGCAAAAGCATTTGACACAGTTCCCCATAAACGTTTACTGTACAAAATAAGGTGCGTTGGCATGGACCATAGGGTGAGTACATGGATTGAAAACTGGCTACAAGGGCGTGTTCAGAGGGTGGTGATAAATGGGGAGTACTCAGAATGGTCAGGGGTGGGTAGTGGGGTCCCCCAGGGTTCTGTGCTGGGACCAATCCTATTTAATTTGTTCATAAACGAACTGGAGGATGGGATAAACAGTTCCATCTCTGTATTTGCAGACGATACTAAGCTAAGCAGGGCAATAACTTCTCCGCAGGATGTGGAAATCTTGCAAAAAGACCTGAACAAATTAATGGGGTGGGCGACTACATGGCAAATGAGGTTCAATGTAGAAAAATGTAAAATAATGCATTTGGGTGTCAAAAATATGAATGCAATCTATACACTGGGGGGAGAACCTCTGGGGGAATCTAAGATGGAAAAGGACTTGGGGGTCCTAGTGGATGATAGGCTCAGCAATGGCATGCAATGCCAAGCTGCTGCTAATAAAGCAAACAGAATATTGGCATGCATTAAAAGGGGGATCAACTGCAGAGATAAAACGATAATTCTCCCGCTCTACAAGACTCTGGTCCGCCCGCACCTGGAGTATGCTGTCCAGTTCAGGGCACCAGTCCTCAGGAGGGACGTACTGGAAATGGAGCGAGTACAAAGAAGGGCAACAAAGCTAATAAAGGGTCTGGAGGATCTTTGTTATGAGGAAAGGTTGCGAGCACTGAACTTATTCTCTCTGGAGAAGAGACGCTTGAGAGGGGATATGATTTCAATTTACAAATACTGTACTGGTGACCCCACAATAGGGATAAAACTTTTTCGCAGAAGAGAGTTTAATAAGACTCGTGGCCACTCATTACAATTAGAAGAAAAGAGGTTTAACCTTAAACTACGTAGAGGGTTCTTTACTGTAAGAGCGGCAAGGATGTGGAATTCCCTTCCACAGGCGGTGGTCTCAGCGGGGAGCATTGATAGCTTCAAGAAACTATTAGATAATCACCTGAATGACCGCAATATACAGGGATATGTAATGTAATACTGACACATAATCACACACATAGGTTGGACTTGATGGACTTGTGTCTTTTTTCAACCTCACCTACTATGTTACTATGTAACTATGTAACTAAAATCAAGAAAAATAATTGTGGTGGCCAGTAACAGTTAGATTTATAGAACAAGCACAGGAAATAAATTATGGAATCACTCAATTCTGAGGAAAAAATTATGGAATCATGAAAAACGAACAAACAAAAAAACACTCCAATCTATACTTATGGTTATAATGTTTGTTATGCCTCTCATGTATTCTTGTCTGTTATTTCTCTTAGAGGAACGGACATGGGGTAATGCGGTGTGGAGGCCTGTTGCCTCTGTTGTGATGCTATGGTCATCCTTTTCCCCAGCCGATCCTGACCGCTCATTTGCTGGTTTGCATGAGGGGGAGGTATCGGCATGTCCGCTCGCCTATATGAGATGTGAAGCGTGAAGGGATAGCACTGCCTTTGAGAATGTCCAGTAAGGCGGAGCCACGCTTTTACGTCACACCCGGAAGCAGAGAGCCTGGAACGCAGATGGTATGCACGCCGCGGACCAGCTCTTCCTGCACAATTTCATTGCGTTTTTTTGCCTTGGCCTACCAGCGATGGGAAGCTATTGATTATATATATATTTTTAATAAATTACAATTTTAAATACTGCACTATGGGAGCCCCTTGTTTTTTCCTGTGAGGACCCCACCACGTGTTACTGTGGAACGACCTGGGAGGTCCTGATTGGAGTGTACCCTGGAGTTTGAATGAACAGGTGGATAAGTCCGATGGAGGAACAGATGGCATCGCACAGTATACCGAGGAGGAGGTTCACCCAAGTCACCCACTCTTTGCCTACTACCCCTGCAGGGGTAACTACATCTGGTGAGTGGGGACCCAGTGGGGGGAGCACCAAAAGTCACACTACGTGTTGTGCATCGAAGTCACCTGATATATGCAATATTGGACACTCTGGGATCACATTTTTGCTTTTTTCTTTTTTACTTTTATAAGAGGGACTTGAAATTTATATTGATCACACATTTATTCTGATGTTATAGGTGTGGACTTTATTTGCACCTCATTTACAGTGGTGTGTTTACGATCTACTTATCACATCGTTTGTGTCACAATGAATTGGGATATCATATGGTATATGGCTGGGTAATTAAGGGAGTATATGTGCCACAATAGTTGCTGAGCTGTAAACCCCAGCCTTACTTAGATACACTTACAGATATACTCACTTTTTATTTTTATCTTTATATTTTTATATATTTATTTATTTTTGCATATTTTAGTTATGATTTGATACACTTATCACACACCCACTTTTGTTTATCATATTCACCAGTGGGGGTACATACACATATACTTTGGTTTACAATAAAGTTTTAGCTTAGTACCTTTACATTATCTATAACTCTTTATTTATTTATTTAGTGGTTTCATATCTACTCAATTAAAATAAAACTTAAAATTTCAGCATAGTATGATTTTTCATACTGAATTTTAGAGTCCCATTATAAAATTCAGGTGGGTAGGAGAGTTATTAGGTGACATGTTTGAATGTAACATAGTCAAAAGCTCCACTCCCAAAGGGAAAAGAGCATATCACACTTGGCGTTATATGTTATTGGAATGATTTCTACAACCCAGTGTTGCCAACTTTTATGTAGTTATGAGCCACATGTAATGCTAACCAGTACTTCTGAGCCACAGTGATAGTACCCACCCATGTTCTAGTTCAATCATTCAGTATTACGATCATTTTTCTATAATAATTCGATCTATGTAGGTCATATTTATGCGTTTTACAAACAAATATTTCTATATTTCTTTTTCAATTCTTTATTTTTATATGTATTCCAATTAACAAAGTAGAGGGTACACATGAAGAAGACGCCAGCTGGGTCACAATAATAGAACTGAAAGAACAGAACGTAATAACAAACACAGTAGATTTCTTGACAGGACAATAGGCCATCAGATTGGAATATACTGTACGTACAGGTACATACCATTCACTGATCCCAATATGATCAAACATGATATCTTACAAATTCCCAACCTACAGTGTTCAGCATGTCAAGCAATACTCTCACCACTATCAAAAATTCATAAAACCAGATCAAACAAGTAAAAAGGGGGGATATATACATACAGGGGAAAGGGAAAAAAGAGGGAGGATAGTTTCCAATCCTGCAGATATTTGTACTCGGGGAATATACAAAGTCATGCCAGTAAACCATTTCTTTAGGAATTTATTTCTAATGCCCTTCTCTGTCACAATCAGGTCCTCCATCTCATTGATTTCCACATTTTTTGCCCATCAAGCGGTGACCAAAGGAGTTGATACTGTTTCCAAAAGATGGAAATACTAATTTTTGCAGCACTCACCAAAAGTGACATGATAGAATGTCTATAGGTCTTGCTTGCCATTTTGTGTTGGTTCAGTAGAAAAAAGGTCAGATTCTGGAGGATCTCAGAGTCTGTGATTTTTGTGGATGATCTGACTAACCTCCTTCCAAAAGATTTGAAGCTTACTGCAGGATCAGAAAATATGTAGCATATCTCCCACTTCTTCTCCACATCTCCAGCAAGTCTCCACATATTGTGGGAACATTTTATGAATCCTGCATTGATTATACTATCTGGACAGTATTGTGAATCCTAATTCTTGGTATCTGGAACAAATAGATGTTTTTACATGAGGAGAAGAATCCTGTCAATCTATTTTTCAGAGAAAGAGGTGCCAATGTTCCTTTACCATTAAACAATAAATGGAGACTTAAAAACTGATTGGGGGGAGTTAAAAAAAGCAGTATGCCTGAGAGATAGTGTGGCGTAAAGGTATCTGTTCATTAACATCTGTTCAAAGTTTGTGAGTTTATGAGTGAAAGATGATGCTGAGGGAAGGGCAGCCAGGAAGTGCGAGAGTTGTATTTGATTGCAAAATGTCAGGGAAGAAAAGGCTGGGTTTGTGGCTATCTTTGCCCCAAAAGGCCAGTATCCAGGACTTAAGTAGTGTCTGGCTTGGAACCACCCCCACTGCTGTAAGGCCTTAAAGTTCAGCTCTGCCAATCCCAGGCTAAGTGATGGGTTCCCTATTATGGGGAAGAGCAGGGACAGGTGTGGGGAAATCCCTTTACACTGAAACACTTTTAAAGCAAATGCTTCAAGTCATACCAATGCTGGGTATGTCGTATTTATCCAGCTCAGACAAAAGATCTGGAAGCGAGATCAGAGGTTTTTGTAATAAGGACAGGAGATCATCCGTGTATGTTGCAAAATGCAACTTTTAAGGAAATGGGGTCCCAATGGATTGGCCAATAATGTCCGGATGGCTCTTGATTTTCCAAAAAAGTAGCTCTAACATCAATATAAATATCGAAGGAGACAAGGGACAGCCTTGCCTAGTCTCATTTGATATAGAAAATGCAACCGAAAGATGTCCATTCACTTTAAATTGCACAGAAGGATTGGAATATATGGCGCTGATGCAACACATCATCCTTTGCCCTAAGCCAAGGTGACGTAGGGTCCTATCTAAAAAGGCCCAACTTACCTTATCAAATGCCTTTTTAGTGTCAGTAGCCAGCAGTAACATAGGGATAGCCCTAGTGTGTGTTGTACGAATAATGGAAAGGGCTTTATTTGTGTTTTTCGTTGCTTCCTTGGAGGGAACAAAACACATTTGGATGATGTCCAGGATATGAGCCAACTGTCTTGTAGTCAGAATCTTGGTAAATAGCTTAATGCCCTGTACACACGGTCAGACATTGATCGGACACTCCGACAACAAAATCAATGGATTTTTTCCGACGGATGTTGGCTCAAACTTGTCTTGCATACACAGAGTCACACAAAGTAGTTTGGAAAATCCAATCGTTCTGAACGCGGTGACGTAAAACACGTACGTCTGGACTATAAACGGGGCAGTAGCCAATAACTTTCTTCTCTTAATTTATTCTGAGCATGAGTGGCACTTTGTGCGTCGGATTTGTGTACACACGATTGGAATTTCCGACAACGGATTTTGTTGGCGGAAAATTTTATAGCAAGCTCTATAACTTTGTGTGTCGGAAATTCCTATGGAAAATGTGTGATGGAGCCCACACATGGTCGGAATTTCCGACAACAAGGTCATATCACACGTTTTCCATCGGAAACAGGGCATAAGACCTACATTTAAAAGGAAAAGGGGTCTATAATTCTGACATAATAATGGGTCCTTACCTTCTTTTGATAACTTGGATATATGGGCTCTGAGTGTGTCTGTTGGGAACAGGGATCCGTTTCCTACTGCATTATATGATTTCACAAAGTAAAGAGCCAATAATTTGTTGGTTGTTTTACAGTGTAGCAGGGAAAACTCTCTGGTCCTGGAGCCTTACCTGTCTGCATTTCAGACATGGCCACCGCTAATTCTTTGTCCATAAGCTGATTAGCTTCTAAAAGTTTGGGGATAAATGAGCAGGCCTGTTGAGACCTCAATGCTTGAGTGAAAATTTTATTGCACTTGATTCCAGGCTCTTAAAATGTTTTCTTACATCTGATCATTATAGCTTTGGCTTTGTCCTGAAGCAAGGAGTTCAGCCGTTCAAGAAGGCCGTAAGTTTGGATTTTAATTTTTTTTTTAGTTTCATTGTAAAGATTAGATAAAAAAGCCTTTTCTGTTCTCTGATTTATCTTAATTTTGTTCCAGGGTACTAACTTTTCCTAACTGCATGGCTAAACTCCACTAACTGTCATCCTTCTGTACATTTAAGGCATCTAGAAACACCTGTGCATCCCCATGTGAGTCAACACAACCTTTACACTGGCATTCACATTGATACACCAGTCAGTGTTCTTGAAAAATAACTTTTTTTTATATTTTAGATAGATAGGGTAGAACCTCTTTCAGACTTTCAGACTTTTATATCTGTGTTCATATTAGGGAGATTTTTCCTTTTTCCAGTGAATTAAGAATACTAATATTACAACATGTACCCTGAGGAGTTGACTAATATGAGAAGACTGGTTGTTTTAAAACTGAAATGAGAACAATTGGATGGGACTGAAAACATCTGTTCATTTATGTGGGGTTCTAGGATGTGAGGAACAATAAAATAGAACATTTTATTTTAATATGATCTTTCATGAAATATAGAAGAATCAACTTGAAAATCTACATCCTAAATATAGGTTGAAATATTAAACAAAACATGCTTGGTAGATTAAAGAATACTACCAAATATACGGTAACTGAAAAAAGAGGCAGTGTCCAACTGTATGTAGAAAATGGGTGGAGGGATGATGATGTTTTGGCCATATGGTTGTTGTGATAAGCGAATTGGTTTAAAAATTAAGTATATTGCTTTTTTTCCCTGAAAATTTACATATAAAGTTGTCCAGTCTGCAGAAAATTTTAATTCATGAATTATGATTGTGTAATTGACAATAATGATTTGTAAAGAGTGAAAAAACATAAGCTAACATGGTTTATGAACAAAGTTCTTATACACTGGACTACTCTTTACACATATATTAGGGCAAGAAAAAGTGCTAATTTGCATTTTCTGATTTATTATTCCATTTGCTTACTACTAGCTTTCAGTATGAAGTTGAAGGACTTATTGAGTGGATAACTGGTTAGTAGTGAGATCTGTTATGGTATTTTAATAACTGACAGTAACTTGGGTAACTTAGAATTTAGATCCTATGGCATTTTTGTATACAATATCTAACAAGGGATACAATAGACGACATATAATCTTTTGCATATTTCCAGCTTTGTTTTTTTTTAATAAAAAGAAAAGGTTTTATTGATAAAAAGGATTACAAGTATTCATCAAACAAAGTACATGTCATACAATCAATGTTGTATAGCATAGTAAAAGAATCCTCATCATAGATTGCAATAAAAATAGAAAAAAACAAAAAATTATAGTAAAAGCTACTAACATGCTCTAAAGCAACAACTTAATCCAGTGTCATGAAAAAGTACAAAACCATTGCACTGAAAGTTTTATTAGTTACCTAAAAAGAAAGAACTTTTAGGTGCATAATCAATTTCACATAATAGAAGTACATTTATCAGTAGTTGGACTCATGAAACCCCGATAGAGCTTAAGTTTGTAATAGTCTGTCTAAAATAATTTGTGAGGGGGCCAAGCCAGGGAAATTCAGCCAGCATTGCCATATAGACTGGAATTTCTTGGGCGAACGTCTATGCAGATAGATATTCTTTTCCCTAGTGAGAATATTTTTTACCTGCTCAATCCATTGTGCACAGCTCGATAGGGAAAGCCAAAAACGTGCAATAAGTTTTCTTGCCAGATATAGGAGATGAGTAGCAGTAGAGGGGATGTATTGCTCGACCTCACGTGCTCCTAAAAGACAAATTAGTGGATCCATAGGGAGTTATATGTCATATGTCTGATTGATTACAGTGACAATTTCTCCCCAATAGCGAACAAGTTTGGAGCATTTCCAAATCGTATGTATAAAGTCACCTGTGTGGGCTTTACACTTAGGGAAAAAAGGAGAGTCCCTTTTTCCCCAGGTAAACAACTGCTTTGGTGTGCGATAGGTGCAGTGTAGAATAAATAGCTGGGACAACGTTTGTGCAGGCGACACCGACACCAATGGTACAGCCTCTAGAGCCGCCTCCCAGCTTTGTCCATCAATGGGACCTATAGCTTTGTTGTTCATGATGTATTTACATTTTTCCTTTTCATACAATCAAAAATCAAAAATAGTCAGAATCCGATTTTAATTATTGTTTTCCATCCTGATTTGAATAGTGTGTGGTCTGCTCTATTTTTCCTCTACAGATCATGCAAACAAAGTACAGGTAACCATTTCTGACCTTCTGGCTTGGTATAGTTTCTTTCTTCAAACCAGATGAGTTTCCTAGAGAAAAGTGTCAGCTACAGTTATACGTATTCTTGCTTTCTGCAAGCATAAAACCTTTGCAAATAAATGTAGCATGCTCTAATAGGTAGGTGCTAGTAAGGTTTATTTTACTAGGTTAGCCAGCACAGGCGAATTTAGGCAGGCCTATGTTGCATGCTAGGCCTGTCTGTTTTGATCTGGGGGCTGGGAGTGGTCAGAAGATATGCTTTTAACCCACTGGGCCTCCGGGGAGAGGTTCTGCAGGTCTCAGGCCTAGTGGCAATGAGCAGCCAGAGACACAGTAGAGAGGCTTATTCAGAGTGGGCCCCTACTATTCAATAGAAGACGATGTGTCAGATTTCAATACAGAAACTTTGCATGTTCTCCCTGCGGGTTTCCCTTGGGTACTCCGGTTTCCTCCCACACTACGAAGACATGCTGGTAGGTTAACTAGTTGCCGCCCGACCACCGTCATATGACGGGAGGGCGGTGCAGCTCTTGTCCTGGGCCGCCGTCATATGACGGCGGCCCAGAACGGCCGTTCTCGCACGCCCCCGGGGCGCGCACCATGGCGATCATGGCAGCACCATGTTGCTAGGACACGGTGCGACACCGATCTGTGTAAAGAGCCGCATCCGCAGCTCTTTAACCATGTTGATCGGCTGTGTCCAATTACAGGGGGACAGCTAGGGAAGTAATCAGGGCACTGATCATCAGTGCCTGATTACAAGATATAAATAAAGTGCCACAAATAAATAAATGTCATGCCCACCAATGCCAGCATACAGTGCCCACCAATGCCAGTGATCAGAGCCCAGGAGTGGCAGCAATCAGTGCCCACACTGCCCACAAGTGCCACAAATCAGTGACCATTAGCCATGCCAGTCAGTTCTGGCAATTTGTGCTACCTATCAGTGCTACCCATCATTGCCCATCAATGCCCATCAGTGTCGCCTATCAGTGTCGCCCATCAGTGCCACCCATCAGTGCCCATCTGTACCGCCTATCCATGCCGCCTATCCGTGCCCACCAGTGCCGCCTCTCAGTGCCTGCCATTGCTGCCTGTCAGTGCCCACCAGTGCCGCCTATTAGTGCCCATCAGTGCCACCTAACAGTGCCCATCAGTGCCACCTATCAGTGCTCATCAATGCCACATATCAGTGCCACCTATCAGTCCCCATAGTGCCTCCTCATCCATGCCACCTCATCAGTGCCCATAAGTGCCACCTCATCAGTGTCCATAAGTGCCACCTCATCAATGCCCACCAGTTCAGCCTACCAGTGCCCATCAGTGCCGCCTCATCAGCGCACATCAGTGAAGGCGAAAAATTACTTGGTTACAAAATTTACTGACAGAAAAAAGTAAAAAAACTATTTTTTTTCAAAATTTTTGGTCTTTTTTTTTGTAAAAAATAAAAAACCCAGCAGTGATTACATACCAGCAAAAGAAAGCTCTATTTGTGTGAAGAAAATGATAAAAAATTTGTTTGGTACAGTGTGGTATGACCGCACAATTGTCATTCAAAGTGTGACAGCGCTGAAAGCTGAAAAATGACTTGGGCAGGAAGGGGGTGTTCGTGCCTGGTAGGCAAGTGGTTAACTGGCTTCTGTCAAAAAAAAAAAATTGGCCCTAGTATATGAATGTGAGTTGGGGACCTTAGATTGTAAGCTCCTGGTAGGAACCAATGTAAGTGTGCAATGTATGTGTAGAGCGCTGCGTAAAAAATTGATGGTGCTATATGGGTACCTTAAAAAAACAGGGATAATTGTAGACATGCTTCCACACTCACTTAGGTTGAACTAGATGGAGTGGTGTCTTTATTCAACCTTACTAACTATGTAACTATGGAACAGGAGGAAACAAGTTATGGGCAGGAGGTGAAAGACAACTAAGAACATTGCTTTTACACGGTCGTGAGTGATGTCTCTGCCACCACACGGTCGGATGGTAAGAGAACTCTTAGATGGAATAGTCTGCGGAGGTTGAGCCGCAGGAGGAGCAACAGTCTGCATGGAGATGCAGGAGGAGATTTGTACTTAATTCAGTTTGCACATTCAATCTTCTGGCTCTAACTTTATTCAGAGTGTACTAAATCCTTAAATATGATGGCAATAACTTATCCTATGGGCATCCCATATTCCTAATCCCTATCCAAGTTGTACCCCCCAATAAAAACAACAAAAACAAAGCTCGCAAAAGACTGTTCATTGTCTCTGGAAGTGATGTATGAAGTCTGGCAGTGGGGTGATTTTGCGGATTGTTTTTTATTAGCTGCAACACCATGGCTACATAAAAAAAACAGTAATGGGCTCCTCAACTGCACACTGAATCTCTTACCAAAATAAGAAGACTATTTCCAAACATCCAGTCTTAGGAGCCAAGTCAGACCTATACCGGACCTTATCCAGTTAATCTTCTGTTTACCTGGGACAGTGGCAGTGCATGATTTTAAACTTGCAAAATACATGTCTGTTAATACTGCAGACATGTGACACAGGCTTGTAAATCCTAACCCTATAGACAGACTTTTCCTAGACAAAGCTAATTTAGGAGATCTGCTGACTTCATAGGAATACCATGATCCTCATATTATTCCAGCAAAAAAGCAAGCATTTATTGATAAACAACTAATGAGGGTACTTTAAAGGAAACCACCAGTTACAATTAAAATTGTTAGTTAGTTAACATTACTAAGTTATGCACCTTGACCATATCTATATTATGTTTCTAAGTTGCAGAAAGACTGTGCTAAGGTTTCTAATTGTCAGTTACCAGTAGATGTATAGGATCCCATTTTAGCCCTGGCTGGCTAGGTGAAAATTCATGGTTGGATTAAATTACATTTTTGCATGTATGGTTGCTGACAATATACAAAGACCCTGCATACAGTACATCCCAACTTTCTAAGTAGAGAAAGAGGGACAACTCTTAGCACATAGTATGCACACAAAGGACTACAAAGGATGCAAAGTCATGCTACACCCCCAGTTAGACAGAATATGAAGAACTAAAGTGTATAAACTCTAAACTGTTTTTTTTTTTTACCACCATTTTTTTCTTTATACTGGCTTTTCACATTAACTGCCTTAATAATATAGAGTCTGGATGAAAGGTTTAGTGCCAGTTTTATATTGTTTTCTTGAACTTATGTGATTTGCTTTAAGTTTCCTTCTAAGCGGTATCCCTTTTGTTAGACCCCATCAACTCTGGATTTCCAACTGCTCTTTAAAGACCAACTAACACACACAAATCTAATTGCACATATAAAATAGGACAAATACAGTAGCTAGCTAAACAAAAATAGCAACCACCCCGATTTGTAACTATCTTTTAGAGTAGGGTACCCATGAGTGGATTTTGCACAAAACAAACAAAACCAAATATGTTTCCTGCCACACTTACCAACTATCCAGCAAAAAAAAAAATTGTGTTTGCTGCACTACCCCCGCAGGAGCTGCTTGGTAGGTTGGATTCTCTGTTCTTCTGCCTCGACTTGAGTAAAACTTCAATTCCACTGACACACCAGGTTAAGCAAATGGATACTGCACTGCTACTGGGAGCAAAAATATACAGTAGATACCTGGCACACAACTAAGGTTCAGAATCAAAAAGCCAACATCAGACTGGTTAGTGGTAAAATAACACAAAATATATTGTTACAGGTTGCAGTAAATAGCAGTATGCAAATCAATGAGTTAATAAAGGATAAGGACAATCACAGTTGATTAGACAATATGTTCATTAGGCTATAGCAGCATAGAATTAAGTTCTATATAGCTAAATTAGAGTAAATCTGGTAATTAACATTAGAACTAGAATTAAATTGGCATTAGAAAACAGTAACAGAAATGATAATCAATACTATGATAACTCCTCTGCAAACAGTAGGCTTTACCCACTTTAAACTGTACTCTATATGATTGTCAACGATGAAATGTAAAACTTCCTAAACTGGTTCCTCTTACTGTAGATAAGTTCTTACAAAGCAGCTATCTGAGAAATCTTAAGCCCCTAGTTCTTCAGCCTGCTAGCCTTGCAGCCCAGTCTTTATGGTAGTGCACATGAGTACAGTCCTAGTAAAGTCTGCATGCAGAGTAAATAATGCTAATAGTTAGAAGGCCAGTCCCTATGTTCTCAGTCTCTGCTAGCAGCAACAGGTTAAAAGCAGCAGTGTCTTCTCACAAGTCCCAGCAATACAGCAACAGGGGTCCCGCAGTTCAGATGTAAGCTCGCTTCTGAATCTGCCTGGAGCGACTCCAGTCCTTAGCATACGGCTAACTTAACTTCATCTCTGGTAATTCAATGTTGCCTACCATCAAGTCTCTTAAAGGGGTTGTAAACCCTTCATAGAATGCATTAAGGTGAAAAACCTTAAGGCTTTACAACCACTTTAAGCTCCTTCTGCTTGTCAGCTTCCCCTGGTGGATGGAGGGGAGGTAGTGTTAACCCACTTCAGCTGAAGTCCATTGGGAGCACAGACAACACTTCAGCACAGTGTCCTAAATCAATCAGACTGTAGCAAAGCTTCTGGCTACATGTTGAAAACACAAAAAACAGGTTTTAGTTGTACAAGATTTGCAAATACATGTGGAAGCTGCACTGCTTTATCAAGCCCTTCAGTGTAGTAAGGTCCTAATGCTAGTCTATGAGAACCTACATGCACATGCACATAAACCAATGAATATATGGAGGAAAGGTACACCTAGAGACAGCTCATTTCTTCTTGAAGGTGCAGGTACACACCAGAAGTCCAGCACAGCACTATGGTAGCTAAAAGCATCCAATTCCAACAAGGAGAAATAAAAATGGCCCTAATTTTAAAAAAGCCTTTAAGGGGTTGTAAACCTTCAAGGTTTTTCACCTTAATGCATTCTATGCATTAGGGTGAAAAACCTTCGCTAGTGCAGCAGCCCCCCAGAGCCCCTCTTGTACTTACCTGAACCAGATCTTTCCAGCAACGGGGATGAGCACAGCAGCTCCAGCCACTGTCTCAAGTCCTCATTGGATAGATTGATTGCAGCAGGAGCCATTGGCTCCCACTGCTGTCGATCAAATCCAGTGACACGTGAGCCGGGGGCGGGGCAGAGTCTTGCTGCCTGTGTCAATGGACACAGCAGCAGGACTTGGGAGCGCGCCAGCAGGAGTCCCCCCATGGCAAGTCCCCTCCGTGGGGGCACGCGAGAAGAGAATTAGCCAGGAGCCACGCTGGGGGACCCCAGAAGAGGAAGATCAGGGCCACTCTGTGCAAAACCCTTGCACAGAGGAGGTAAGTATAACATGTTTGTTATTAAAAAAACCTTTACAACCCCTTTAAGGGTAAGGGCCAAATGGATGCAATATATAGAATTGCCTTGACAAGACAGTGGGCTTCCACATATGTTTCAAATGTTGCACAACTAAAAGCCTGGATGGCTGGTAAGTGTGCCAAAAAATTGTTTTGTTTGTTCTGATACATTAGTTAATCTACTTTTTCTTTTAGCTAAAGAATTTGCTTAGGCACATTTTAACATCACATTTATCAATTGTCACATGCTTTTTATGAAGTATTTAATGTGTAATAATTTCTATAATACAACCCATTACACTTCAAACAATGTATTAGAAAGTTCTACAGAGAGAGTAGAAATATGCTTTGTTTTTATTTTCATTCAATCCCACAGAGAATGCATTTTACTGTGAACAACTGCTTTAGAATATTATGAATGCTGATTTTTCAGGCTAATTGCTTTATTTTTTGCCCACTCAAAGAACTGATTTTTTTTCACCTAGTATACGAGTTCCAAAAGTGCAGAGAAGAAACGATTATTTTTACCCATTAATTCCCTAATTCACCCCAATGCTGGCTTTTTAGCCCTCTCTGGGGAAGTTAATTTTAAACATGTGAACTGTCAAAAAAAAAAAAAACATAAAAGACTTTTTAGAAATGTTTAATGCTCCAGATATACTACAGGGCTCGAAATCCATAGATGATTTAGTGCCATGTTTTCTGAAGTATACGGCCATAGCTCATAGATTCTGGGATTTTATGTGCTAGTTATAAGATTTTATGAACACTTTATAACATTTTATAGACATTTTAATCATTAGTTAGGACTTTCACTCCACTAGGTAATTTTATCAATAATAGTTGCTAACCCAGCTGTTCCCTATCATCTGCCATAGTGCTTTCTATCATTTTGTTACAAGATCCATTTGTCACGTCACATAAGGTCTAAAATAGAGGTCAGGAGGATTCCACAACTCTACTTGAATCTGAGTGGCTTTTTACTAACTCAAACTGGGTGCAAACCTTGGGTAAATGTAAATGTATTTCAAGGAGGCAGCCCAAGTCTTATGCTTTAATTTCCCATTGTATTGGACTAGTGTTTGTGTTTAATGATATTTCAGAGCTATTCAGTATGCTAAGTGCTTCATCTACTTTATTAGGTACTAAAGTATCCCTAGCTAGATTTTGAGAGTGCATCTTCTGTGCTGGAATTGAGTGAGTGAAGCAGTCATTTGCATCTTTCAGCAACCTGCTGGAGGTTGCAGTTAGATGGCTGCCAGATGACACAAGCATACTGGAGCTGCACACAATTGCTTTCTCACCAGGATGACCTAGAAGTTGTGCCGCACTAGGAGATATAGTTAGAAAGAATTGCCTGATGGACATGGCAAAGGCTACTTTAGTGCCAAAGACCTGTAAGAGCAGTGGCTTGTATTAGGCTACATGCCCACGGACATTTTAAAAAAGGAGCTGCAACGCTAGTACCGACACCAGGAAATAAGCGGCGTTAGAAACGTGATTTTTTTTTTTTTGCATTTTACATTGGCATCAATAACCGTTTAGCTACGCTAGCTTTCAGCCTCGTTTTTCTGTTTCTATTTATAATCAATGGTTCCCTATGGGAGCCCATTGATTTGAATAGAAGTTGCACCAGAAGTCGGATCAAGATGATCCGACTTACGGTGCGACTTGTGTGCTGAGAATCTTGAAGGGGAACCCCAACAAAATTTGAGGTTCCCCCCAAGATCCATACCAGACCCTTATAAGACCCTTATCCGAGCACGCAGCCCGGCAGGTCAGGAAAGGGGGGGATGAGCGAGCGCCCCCCCTCCTGGACCATACCAGGCCACATGCCCTCAACATGGGGGGTGGGTGCTTTGGGGCAGAGGGGGCCCCTGAGCCCCCCCACCCCAAAGCACCTTGTCCTTATGTTGATGAGGACAAGGGCCTCTTCCCGACAACCCTTGCCTGGTGTTTGTCGGGGTCTGCGGGTGGGGACTTATTGTGATCCGGAAGCCCCCTTTAACAAGGGGCCCCCCACCCTAGGTGAATCAGTATGGGGTACATTTTACCCCTACCCATTCACCTAAATAAAAAAAAGTGTCAAAAACAAACACACTACACAGGTTTAAAGTATTTTATTAAAGCAGCACCAGTTCTTCTCCCCTCTCTCCGCTATCTTCTGCTCTTTTTCTGGGTCTTCTCCGCTATCTTCTGCTCTTTTGCTGGGACTTCTCCCCTCTCTGGTTTTTCTCCTCTCTCCCCGCTATCTTTTGCTCTTTTGCTGGGTCTTCTCCCCTCTGTTTTTCTTCCGATGTTGACTCAACACGATCTCCTGGTGTAATGCTGGGTCCGCCATGTGCAATGACTTATATTGGCATGGGGCAGGGCCACCCGATGACGTAAGTTAGAGGACACGCCCATTATGGGTGATGACAGCACAAGGGGCGTGTCTTCTAACTTACATCATCGGGTCGCCCCGCCCCATGCCAACATAAGTCATTGCACATGGCGGACCCAGCATTACACCGGGAGATCACGTTGAGTCCACATCAGAAGAATAGAGGGGAGAAGACCCAGAAAAAGAGCAGAAGATAGTGAAGAGAGAGGAGAAGAACTAGAGAGGGGAGAAGACCCAACAAAAGAGCAGAAGATAGTGAAGAGAGAAGAGAAGAACTGGAGAGGGAAGAAGACCCAGCAAAAGAGCAGAAGATAGTGGAGAAGACCCAGCAAAAGAGCAGAAGATAGCAGAGAAGAACCAGAGAGGGGAGAAGACCCAGCAAAAGAGCAGAAGATAGCAGAGAAGACCAGAGAGGGGGGAAAACCCAGCAAAAGAGCAGAAGATAGTGAAGAGAGAGGAGAAGAACCGGAGAGGAGAGAAGACCCAGCAAAAGAGCAGAAGATAGTGGAAAGAGGGGAGAATAAACTGAGCTGCTTTAATAAAATACTTTAAAAACCTGTGTAGTGTGTTTGTTTTTTACCCTTTTTTTTAATTTAGGTGAATGGGTAGAGGTACGATGTACCCCATACTCATTCACTTAGGGTGGGGGGCCCTGATCTGGGGGGTCTCTTGTTAAAGGGGGCTTCCAGGTCACGATACATCCCCGCCAACCACCGGGCAAGGGTTGTCAGGAAGAGGCCCTTGTCCTCATCAACATGGGGACAAGGTGCTTTAGCGTGGAGGGGCGCAGGGGCCACCTCTGCCCCAAAGCACCCACCCCCCATGTTGAGGGCATGTGGCCTGGTATGGTCCAGGAGGGGGGATGCTCGCTGCCGGGCTGTGTGCTCAGATAAGAGTCTTGTATGGATCTTGGGGGGAACCTCACGCAAAATTTTGTCAGGATTCCCCTTCAAGATTCAAGATCATCTTGATCCGACTTCTGGTGCGACTTCTATTCAAATCAATGGGCTCCCATAGGGAACAATTTATTTTGAATAGAGACAGAGAAACGTGGCTAAAAGCTATTGTGGCTAAACTGGTATTGACACCAATGCAAAACACGAAAAAAAATCACGTTTTTAATGCCTTTTTTTTCTTGGCGTTGGTACTAGGTTTGCAGCTTGTTTTTTAGAACGTCCGTGGGCATGTAGTCTTAATCTGTATCCTCTTTTGCCTGCTAGTTAATAATCAGAATAAAGTTTGGTCATGCTGCAGCTGACTACAGACTTCCAGATCAGGATTCCTTAAATGGACTTTAGTATGGAGGCAGGTGCAGGCTATCCTCCCCGCTGTAGATGCCACTATTCAGCTGGCTGCTGTGCAAAGAGGATGGAGGTTGAGAGGAGCTTTGTTCTTCTGAAGCCTCCATATGTGTCATCAGGGGAGCAGCTGTCTGATTGGACCTCCATGCCATCTTTAGTGAGGGCAATGCTAATAAAAGGCACTGTCCCATTGCGGTTGGCTCTCATTTGCAAAGTGGCTAGGGTAGGGACAGGATCAACGCTGGCTAGAGACAGTGTTATTAGCGCTAGATAGTGGTTCCTGTTGAGGAGGGGCAGAGTAGGGATTCTACTTCTCTTTCCTCCATCTGGGGACTGTAGAGAGTTGGGACAAGGATCTTTCTACCAGTCTGCCAAGTGTGACTACACCGCTACTCTGCCTATCAACCACCCATTTTGCTCAGATGCTGCTTCGGTAATGCAAGCCCTATCTAAGTGTCCATTCAAGTGCAAGGGCTGTGTTAAAGTATCGCAAACATTGTTAGGAGCTATTGTACCTGAGTTCAGGTGGTATCAAGGCTCTGTGCCATATTGTTTGGGACTGTTCAGTAAGCACCTTACCACTGCTTCTACATATTATTTGTTACTACTATTTCACAAAACAATAACAGTGCCACCATCATTGGCCTCTGTGTGCCTTTACTCAATCTTAGGTACCAAACAGGTGGCCCCACCCACAACTGCATTGAGTCAGTACTTGATCAATGGTGTTTCTTTTAACCTGTCTGTCTACCTGTCATGTTTTCAGTTTTTCATCAATACAGACTCTGCCCTGATCCCGTCACTGTTTTCTGACCATACTTGACAGCTGACTACCCTGACTTCCAGACTGTCCAAATATATTTCTGCCTCGACAAAAGAAGGAAGTTGGGACTTTAAATGAGGTGGTAGACTTTGTGTAGAAAACGTGGTCAGTTTTATTAGAGTAAAAAATATATATAATGCATAAAAGTGGTAGACATCATATGGAAAGACATGTAATAAAATGTTATCATATTTGTACATATGCATACTAAATTCAAAATATAGAACAATAGTGAAATTCATATACAAAAATCAATGAGTATATAACATCATAGTGTACGTATGCATAGAACAGTAACATCATATAAGTATATGTATACATGGTAAACACTTGGCACATATTAACTACATCCTTAAAGCCCGACGCGTTTCTGTGTGAAATACACTTCTTCAGGGGTGGATGTGTGGAGTGTCTATAAAGATATAAATAATAGGAATTAATCCTAGTGTAGTTAAGTACAGCGGGTCAATACGCATCAGGCTTTAAGCATGTAGTTATATGCCCTACTAACTTTAATATCAGGATATGTCATACCTATTTTTAATCTTGTATTATTCATTGGGCTGCCAGCTGTCATGTTAACTGATTATGCTATATATATGTGCCAAGTGTTTACCATGTATACATCTACTTATATGATGTTACTGTTCTATGCATACATACACTATGATGTTATTTACTTATTGATTTTTGTATATGAATTTCACTATTGTTCTATATTTTGAATTTAGTATGCATATGCACAAATATGATAACACTTTATTACATGTCTTTCCATATGATGTCTATCACTTTTATGCATTATATATATTTTTTACTCTAATAAAACTGACCATGTTTTCTACACAAAGTCTACCACCTCATTTAAAGTCCCAACTTCCTTCTTTTGTCGTAACTGATCCCGGGATGGGGGTACATGCTATGTGCCTCATTTAAAGTCCCAAACCCCCCCCAACTCTATTGTATATTTCTGCCTTGTGATTTTTTTATTGAATTTGGTTCTGTTATATCTCAATTAGTGTATGAACAATCCAGAGAGGCTGTATAAAACTTGATCTAGGTTTTGCTCAGAAATATAAACAATTAAAACAGACTTTTACTTCCTGGATAGGGAAGATTAATGCAATCAAAATGACTATTCTACCCAAATTGCTTTATCTATTCAGAGTCCTCCCTATTCCAATTCCTTCCTATTTTTTGAGAATAGTACAAAAAAGAGCAACTTCGTTTATATGGGGCTCTTCTAAACCACGTATACCTATACACACACTACATCTTCCCAAAAATAAAGGAGGCCTGGGATACCCTAATTTTACTAACTACTACAGAGCAGCACATTTGGCCAGTCTGTCCAAATACCATGCAAAACAGGAAATCCCATTATGGGTATTTATAGAGGCTTCAGAAAATGACCCTCTATTAATATCAAATTTATTATGGCTTGATCCTAAAGACCGCTTTAAAATTCATAATCCCATAACTAAACACTTCTTATCTCTCTGGGATAAACTAAAAACCAAATATCAGTTACAATCTCCACACAATCCTCTCCTTTCTTTTATCAGAAATCCGGCCTTTTATCCGGCATGGATCTACCCAAATTCTTTTAAAGCTTGGACAACATCAGGCATTCAGACACTAAATGACTTCATAGCATCTAAATAATTCCTTTCATTCCCATCGCTTAGAGAAAAATATGATCTACCAAACTCTGAGATATTTAGATATCTCCAAATCAAAAATTTCTATACACCATTCCTAAAGGGGGATACACCATTATCCCAATTATCCATTTTTGAATCAATCTGTACAAAAGATCCATTTGTTAAAGGTACAATTTCATCACTTTATAATCAATTATATGGAGTGGCAAATCTTAATAGACCCTCTTACGTTCAGAGGTGGGAGGAGGACCTGGGACGAACTTTAGAAGACACGGACTGGTCTAACATATGGCTCACATCTAAGTCATCTTCACCCAACATCTTAGCACTGGAGACAAATTATAAAGTCCTAACTCACTGGTACCTTGTACCCGCTAGAGTGGCAAAATATTCACCTAATACCTCAGCTCTTTGTTTTCGAGGATGCCCAGAAATAGGCACATATTTACACATATGGTGGACATGCCCAGTAATCCAAACCTTCTGGAAGGAAGTCTTCGTGATTGCATCTAAAATATTTAAAAAAATAATACAACCAGATCCATATTTAACTTTACTTAATCTAAAACCGGAATGGTTAACACTCTCTCAATTCAAACTTATGATCCAACTGCAAAACAAACAGTGGCCAAGGCATGGAAATCTCCTACATTGGTACTAGCAGAAACAATTCACAGAATGAATAATACAATGTCCCATGCTAAGATGGTAGCCATCGATCAAAATCAAATTCCAAAATTTGAAAAACTTTGGCATCCTTGGATAAAACAACAGTTCCTGTCAAACTTCAATGACTCTGTCCTGTTGCCATGGTAACAGATTAAATGACTTACAGAGACACCCATTCTAAGGCTTCAAAGAGAACTAAAAAGAATAATAAACTGACGAGCGGGACAACCTTGTGGACCATACCTCTACCTTTCAACCCTTTTTCTTCTTTCTCTTTCCTTTTCTCCACCTTACGATTAAAGCTCATTATCAGAATTTATTTGACCTATATACACTCTACTTGTAAACAATATGTATAGTAGGTATAAATCATTTAAATACCTACAAAAGTAACTAAGGAAATGATATATATCTTTAATTTAGGTTTACGTGAACCCAATGTTTAATATTTGAAATTTCATGATATTTACCTATATAAACCCTACTGTAAAACAATGAGCTTACTTTATAGATCCTTGTAAACTTACTTTATGTATCTTTATAACATTGTATACTCAATAAACTTCTTTTGACAAGGAAAACAGACTTTTACTTACAGGCCAAATTAAAACTATCTAAAGAAGCTTGCTGGGAGGGATACCGATGGAATAAAAATGCTGCATCTAGGAACAGTATTTGTTGATGTGAACTTTAATAAAGATTCAACGTTCTCATTTAAGGAAACACTCCAGTCGAAAATGGAAATTGCTGCTATCTGTAAAATCTTGTCTTTATCTTTTAGCACACCTTGGTCAAATCTGTTTTCCATTCTTTGGCTTAAAAAACATTTCTGTAGGGTGTCTAAACCTGAGATATGTTTGTATATATGATACATTTGTGTCAGTCATCTCTGTTTTGCCCCTTTATTTTCAATTCAACAATCAGTTCAAGCATTGGGGGATGATATGACTTTTCATATTTCATATTCATGTTTATTAAGGGGATAATGGTAGCTGCACATTTTTCATTTACATTCAATTAAGTTATCAAGCACTGCAAGGTAAAGGCATAATGTGCTAGTAGACATTGCCTACTAGCACATTATGAAAGATTTACCTTGAAACAAAGCCCTCCAGCAGCATGCTGTCACCACTGCAGAGGCTTCCATCTTCACCCGGTCTTCCTCCCAGATTTGCAGGCTGCTGCCGCTTGAATGGCTGAGCTGCGATTACGTCACTGTTACGCATGCACATGAGAGTCACACTCGTGGCACAGAGCTCTGAAGTAATGGCATGGGTATAGCGTTACTTCAGAGTACAAGTGCAGGTGACATCACCGGCTGTTGCTCACTAGAATATCTCCTAAATGGTCCATGTTTAGGGGATATTAATTTAACCACCAGCCCCAGAAGGTTTTACCCCCTTCCTGACCAGAGCACTTTTTACAATTTGGCACTACGTCGCTTTAACTGGTAATTGCACAGTCATACAATGCTGTACCCAATGCTGTCCTTTTTTCCCCACATATAGAGCTTTCTTTTGGTGCTATTTGATCACCTCTGTGGCTTTTATTTTTTGTGCTATAAACAAAAAAAGAGCAACAATTTTGAAAAACAATATTTTTTACTTTTTGCTATAATAAATATCCCCAAAAATGTTTTTAAAAAACAAATTTGTTCATCAGTTTAGGCCAATATATATTCTTCTACATATTTTTGGGTAAAAAAAATAAGTGTATATTGATTTTTGCGCAAAAGTTATAGTGTTTACAAACTACAGAAAAGATTTTTTTATTTTTTACCAGTAATGGAGGTGATCTGTGATTTTTAGCAGTATTGTGACATTGCGATGGGCAGATCAGACACTTTTAACACATTTTTGATCTGATTACTGTGTAAATGTCACTAGTAGGGAAGGGGTTAACACTAGGGGGTGATCAAGGGGTTAAATGTGTGTTCCCTCAGTGTGTTCTAACTATATGGGGATAGGACTGAGTAGGAGAGGAGACATATCGCTGTTCCTACTTACTAGGAACAAACGACATGTCTCCTCTCCTCTGATAGCACAGGGATTTGTATGTTTACACACACAAATCCTCGTGCTGGTGCTCATGCACGTGATCGCGCGTGGCTGGCGGCGATCGTGACCGCTGACCACACGCATCAGAACCCCCGCCATGCAGTGGGCGTGTGCCCTCTGGCGGCTCTTAAAGGAAACCCTGTAGGGTACGGGGTTTCATGCAGGGGTGCCATTCTGCCCCGTAAATAGACGTGAGCTGGTCGTGAACCGGTTAACCTACAGGCAAGCTTTATTATTATAAGCTTGCCTGTACGTAAAAATAAAAATAGAGAGGTTACTACCACTTTAAGAAGTGATAAGAACATAGACCTTCTGCCATTACATAAAGTACGCAATAAAAACAATAATCTAGCATTAATGTTTTGGTAAGGTTTACCGAAGCTCAAATAGATGTTCTGTAATTGCAGTAACTTTAGGTATTACAGGTACTCTTCACTTAACGACCAGGTTCTGTTCCAAACGACCAGGTCGTTAAACGAGTTGGTTGCTAAACAAGGAGTCACAAGTAATCAATATTTTATGCATTCTTATCTACTGTACTGTACTGTATTGTGAAAAAAAATTCTAAAACACAAAAAAACATGATTCAGCAGAATAGATCACCTTCTTCCATTGCTCCGTGGTCCAGTTCTATGTAGACATGGGTCAGGATTCGCACCCTGACTGATTTACAGTTACGCAGCCACATATGCAAAAAACTGTGATGCATTGTGTGTTCTGACACCTTTCTTTTAGAACTAGCAACTTGAGCTGCAGTAGTTCTATTGGATCAGACTACATGAGCCAACTTTTGTTTCTCACGTGCTTCAATGAGACTTAGCAGTCCATTTGGCAGGTCCTGACCATTGCAGACCTGGTACATCCCACAAGATCTGCAGTTTTGGAGTTGCTCTGACTCAGTTGTCTAGCTGGTACAATTTGGCCCTTTTCAAAGTCACTCAAATTCTTTTGCTGTCCCATTTGTTCAGCTTTCAACAATTCATCTTCAGGGACAACATGTTAAAGTGGTAGTAAAGTTGTTCTGTTTATCTTTTACCTACAGGTATGCCTATAATAAGGCTTACCTGTAGGCATAGTTTTAGGAGATATTTGGCATACCTGTGCTGTTCTTTCAGAGCTCTGTGCCGTGGCCGGGACTCCCTCACACATCATCGCGGCTCGGCCAGTCAGACGGCCAGAGCCCACAAACCTGGAAGGAAGACCAGATGAAGATGGAAGCCCTGTCAGCAGTGACAGCACACCACTGGAGAGCTTTGTTTTAAGGTATGTATTTCATACTGTGCTAGTATGCGCTGTATACTAGCACATTATGACATTGCCTTGCAGGGGAAGTTTTTCAGATTTTTTTTCTCACGTTTTCTACCGCTTTAACTTGCTGCCTAACATATCCCAACCACTTTCAAGTTCCATTTTAAGGATATAATCAAAATTTTTCACTTTAACTGTCAGTGGTCACACTGTTATGGCTGATCAGTGTATTTGGGAATCAAATAATTGTATTCCCTACATAATTCAACATATTGCCTTGTATGAACAGAATCTGCTGAAAGCAATACACTAGTCAGTGCAGCAAAATGCATTATCTTGTATCTGGTGTGAATAAACCAAACACATTTATTCTGCCTGTTACAATTACCAGTGTGGTGATAGATACCATATTCTCAGAATCTTTGTAATTTATCACCAAATACGAAAAGCTCACTATAGCAAATCCAAATGCATTGCTAGCGTTGTTAATGCATGGGGCACGTTGGGGCACACAGACAAGAAATTGTCTTCACTGCACAACTTCACTGCTTCACTGCACAACATATTGTTGGTGAGTCCATTACACACCCAACATTTGGAGTGGCTTGAAGAGAAAAGGTTAAAAAAAACATGAACCCATTAACTGTGGTACCTGCTTGCATCTGCTGCAGTCCTTGCATCCACAAAATACTTCTTAAAGTGGAACTGTATTCCATAGTATATTAGCCATAATGTGCAAGTATGCAAAACATATTTGCACATTATTGTAGACTCACCTGGCTGTAAACCCTTCTCCAGCGCTGACAACCAGAGTGCTCCCTCTTCCATCTACCACCACTTGATGTTGTAACTTTTGCCAATGCACACTAGTGTTATGTTATATATTCTGGCACCCGGCTCCATTCTCTGTATCTTATAGATTCTGGGAATGGTCTGGCAGTGCACTGCAGGCAATGTACACTAGATTTTTTTTTTAGGAGTTAAGTAAAAAGTTACTTAGCAGAATTTAGTCACCCTGTCCCAAACATGGATGACTATGTTGGGTAGTCATGTCGGGTGGTAGTCAGCCCAGTCTGATATATAGTCTATTTGTTCATTTGGTTTTCCACTAAACTCAGTAGCTGTGGTTTCTCTCTGCTGCCAGTATGTGTCACTAGTACCTTTGGCAATAGCGTGAGAAGATACAGAAAAACAGTTATGAATTTTTATGAATATTTATGTCTCCTCTAGGCAACCAGTAAGAGGTTTATTGCCATTGGTTCATGCTGAGGGAGAGCATAAATATTTTCTATGGACCTTCTGAGCTCCCTCTTCTCTTCTGGCTGCAGCTTTAGGAGCGTGCATGTTGAAGTGACCTTTGTATGTGCTCGGTGCAAATGCCTGGAAGCAGAAGAAGCTGTATTACATAAGTTACATAGTTAATCTGGACATCCATCCGGTTCAACAACAGAAAAAAAACACACACACACAAATAGAAAACCTCCATAAACACTATCCTATACCCACAGTTGATCCAGAGGAAGTAAAAAAAAAACAAAAAAGCATGATCCAATTTGCTCCAGTGAAGGGAAAGATCCTTCCTGATTCCCCAAGAGGCATTTGGAACTTCCCTGGAACAACTTTACCCATAAATATTAGTATCCAGTTATACTGTATTATGTGCATTTAGGAAAGAATCCAGGCCTTTTTAAAACAATCTACTAAGCTGACCAGAACCAGCTCTTGAGGGAGTCTATTCCACATTTTCACAGATCTTACTGTGAAAAAGCCTTTCCATATTTGGAGATTAAATTTCTTTTCCAGACATAGTAGCCTTTCTGTCTAGTATAGTCCTGCTGCTTAAGGCTCTGAGCTCAGGGAGCCTTGCAGAGGTTAGAAATCTGGAAGGAAAATTAGGAAAATTGATACCTGAAATTAAATACAAGAGGTGGCTCTGGTGATGGAGATCATGGAGAGCCTGGGAATGTGGAAAAGATACAAGCTGATGGTTTCAGCTTAAAGGTCTTTTTTTCCTCATGTCTATGGATGGAGTTTGTGAGTCTGATAGATGGAAATGGAATAGATTAACAGATGAAAAAATAGAAGAAAGAAAGCCTAAAAAAGGCAACAAATGCAGTCATCACATCTAAAAAATGGAAGCTGCAAAATAATAAATGTTTGCTTTTGAGTTTAATACCACTTTAGGCTGGCTATACACTAGTAGAATTTAATAATTTTTTTTGATTTTAAGAACAGTTGTTTAATTTTCAAATTGGTAGTGGGGTCAAACCAATGTTTATTTTTTACTTCCGTGGTGAGAAAATCTGAAGGAGCAGAATGAAAATTTTGTCTTGAACAATTTTCTTTTTTTATAAGCAAGAATTTCTTTATTGGCAGGAGTAACAATTACAAACAGACAATAAAAAAACAGTATGACCATTATAATAAAGCAAAAATGTTAAATGAAAAAACTGCGCTAAAATGAGACCAAATACAAAATGTAGTAGCACAATTGGTGCTATGTAACTAAAATAAAATAAGAAAATGCAAAATAATATCATTGTATTATCACAATTTTCTTTCTATGATGCGTTTATTTGCAACATGGCAGAGTGAAAGTATTGTTTAATGCAGTGATATTATTTTGCATTTTCTTATTTTATTTTAGTTACATAGCACCAATTGTGCTACTACATTTTGTATTTGGTCTCATTTTAGCGCAGTTTTTTCGTTTAACATTTTGCTAATTGTGGGTATCTCACATTTTGAACTGCAGCAAGACCTCCATTACCTATATTTTCGAAAACAAATAGGTAATTATAACCTTGTCTTTCCTGGAAATATATATTTTTCTGACAGCGGAATATTTTTTAAATTTCTATTATATAATAATAAAGCAGCAATCATGATGCACCACAGAAAGTAAGTACACAAATCTGAACATCTCAGTCCAGGAAGGTCACCCATTTAAACAATAGAAGGAAGGTATAAAACAACACAAAATGGTTCAGGATATGGGGAAAGAGGTCAACAAAATGGCGGAAGAAAGGGAGGGTGCAGAAAAGGCTAGTTGAGAAGAGAATCAGGGAAAACAAGTGGGTACCATAAGGTCAAGGAGGATGTCCATAACCAACCGATACTGAGCTGTCTAAAGCTTTGTGCACACAATCAGGTTTTTTTTTCATTCAACCCAGCATGCTGAACAAAAAAAAGTGAGGAGTTCGGGAGGAGGTTGCTGTACTATCTTTCCGATGTTAGTACAGCGATCCTCCCGCTGAGCTACTGTGTTCCAACAGGGGAACTGCCCCCCACCGCCAGAACACACTGGTCAGCCAATGGCTGTGAGTGGTGATCGGATGCCGGCTTCTGTCAGACAGGCTGCCGTACACACAGGCCGAATGTCAGGCGGTTTCTGTTGAACCGGATGATATTTAGCCTGTGTGTACCAGGCTTAAGGCTGCCGAGCCTTATCATAATTCTTAGGATAATTTCTATTGATGTACCTCAATTTATACAGAGGTAAAGAGGTATTAATCAATGATTCCCAGAGGTCACCATGGGTGGCAGGGGTATATTCCACTTACAAGTAATTACCTTCTTGGCATAGTACAACAAATCAGTAATCAAGTATGATGAGGTCTTTGGTCATTGTCTGGTATACCTAGCAAAGCCAATGTAGGGGGACACCAATAAGTTCAGTTGCAAACTGGCATTAAAAAGATCAAATATTTCCAAAACAGGGATGATTTGGCACAATTCCAAAACAAATTTCAAACAAATTTATAACTGTGTATGTGGATTTTCATTCAGAAAAGTCCATTCATTTTACAATGGAAATTTACAAGTAAATTACATTTTGAAGTACTTTTGAATGATATTCATCAAGTCATTGAATGTTCTAAGACTTTTTGTACGATCAATTGTACAAATTTTCACATAAACACTTGTTAAAGAATCTACTAATTATGACCAGCTTTACTACTGATTGTGGAAAGTATGAGAAAACATGATAAACAGTGATTTATATTTTGTTACACTGATTCACATACACTAGAGGAAGGAGGTGTATGATAGCATTAAAAGCTGCACTCTGCAAGAGATTTATTATTTATTTATCAGAAGGTTTAGGATGGGATTGGATAAAAATACAAGAAAAGAGGAAAACCAATTTTAACTCCCTATTTCACTCAATTTCATGCCGTGAGGCAGAGCAACAACATAATAAACTTTGTAAAAAGTGGTTATTACCTAACTTGTTCTTGTATGCTTTTACAGTCTTTCAATTATTTCTATCAAATAAAAAATGTTCAGATATTGCTTATTGCCATGGGGGCTGTCATTGCAGTGTCTGAGTAGTCTAGGAAGTGTTTGCATAGACATATAATTCAATATCTACTGTTGTTACATGGCGACAAGTATACTTTAAACATTCCCCTTTGGGCACACCAGATACTTCAAAAGCCTGTGAAAGCATGAGTTAACATCTTATTCCCTTAGTAAACATAACTTCTATTTGTAAACTAGATATTTACTTATTCCAAGGCTGCCATCTTAAACCTGGCATCACAAGTCACTGACCTAGGACAAACATGTAGCCAGTATAATCTGAAAAGTCGGAACCCTCATCCTGTATATTTGTTTAGGCCAATGACTCACAAAGTAGCAAAAGTGGTAATATATATGTTATGCAGCGCTCCCCTGCAATTAAAGTATATCATAAAGAAAAAACATACGAGGGCGCATGCCTGGCAGCCTGAGACAATGGTAATGTCTCCTTAGAGCTCCGCTCCTCGGGAGTTCTCACCGGAGGACTATAGGTCCCAGCGGCGCCGTGAACGGCTTAAACTTTAAGAATATTCACTCCAGCATTACCTGTGATATAAATAATGGTATTGAAAGGACAAAAAAAAAACAAATTTAAAGCTGGTTTATCGAGGGAAACGGCACACAGACTGGCGGCTGGGATGAAGGCATCATCCTCCCCCTCACAGAGCAGCAGTTCACACAATATGAAATCTCTGCCTCACAGCCAGAACACACAGGCTAACAATGGTGAGTCTGAACATGACAATGATGATTTACAAACTGCAGAACAAACTGACATATTCATAAAATTTTAACATATGCTTCAGAAAGCTCCCAAACAAACTTCTGACCATATTACTGAGAAATTAACAAAAGAAATAAGAGAACTGGGTCAGCGAACTGCAGACTTAGAACTGAGGGTAGATGTAATTGACAGCCATACACAGAATTGCATATCTGAGCTTATGACCCTTAAGGAGGAAAATCTCACACTATAGTCACGTTTAGAGGACCAAGAGAATAGGGATCGCCGATCGAATCTGCAGATCAGGGGAATCCCTGAATCTGTTCTAGACTTGCAGGCTCATGTCACGGCGCTTTTTCAAGAATTAATACCTGGTATTCTCATTAACAGGCTTGAAATGGACAGTTCATAGAGCTTTAGCCCCGCGCAAAACTAATGGTCCTCCAAGGGACATAATAGCCAAATTGCACTATTACAGAACCAAAGAACAGCTGCTAGCAGGCGCCAGAGTTAGAGAAACACTCAGCTTTCAGAGCCACATCTATCAGCTCTTCACTGATCTGTCCCCACTTACTCTGGCAAAGAGGCGTGCACTCAAACCTCAACTGCAGATACTTCAGCGCAATCAAACCTACCATTGGGGATTCCCCTTCTGTCTCCGATTCACCCATCTGGAAACTAAATATGTTTGTCACTCTTCAGAGGACTTACAGTCAGCCCTAATTGAAATGGGTTTGTCCGAAGAAATCTCGACCAAAGACCAGACCCACAGACATTCAGCCTGTCGATCTTCACAGCAAAACAAGGATGCAGGACCCAGCTCTTCATCTTCTTCACATCAAAATCTTAATAGGTGTGGTCGTTACGAACACTCACCACCCAACATAGAGGACTCAATGGACTGACATTTCAGTTTAAACTAATTTCCCTCACTCAGTACAGGTTTCCAGCTCCTTATGCTGGTTAAGTTACTTAATTTGCCACGTTCATGAACGCAATGAGCTTTGGCTACATGGTTATGTTATACTTACAATAATTTTTGAACTTTCTCTTTTTCTACTCTCCTTTTTTTTCTTTTTTTTATATTACAATGATAGTACTTAAACAGTTCCTGTGGTCCGGTGTTGTTCCTCCCTTAGGAATTCCTTGCTGCCCTTCATACCACCTAAAGACTTCCACCAATTTTTATGGAGGACTCTGCTGGTGGTCCTGGATCCTCTCAGGGAGTTCTATATACTCCCCTGAGATGCTCCCACACCCTATTATTTAGCTTTTACCTAATGAAATATTGTCATCATATTGGGTTAGCTTGATTGTTTTATTTTATTTTTTCTCTCTCTACCTTTTACTATTCCCTTTTGACTCTCCGGTTGGTGGTTCTGGCTCTTGATAAGTACTTTGCTTATTATGATATAATGTTCACCCTAGTTGGTTTATGGCTACTATAAATGTCTTGTAATTAAATGTACAAGGGTTTAATATTCCTCATAAACGAACCAAGGCATTACGCTCTTTTGCAATGAAGAAAGCTAATATATTATGTTTGCAGGAAACCCATTTCACTGATAAGGTTTACCCCACATTTCTTTCACCTTCTTACCCACAATTCTACACAGCCTCTGCTATGGTTAAACAGCGTGGAACCCTTATTGGTTTTCATCATTCCACGCCATTTAATATAGTTTCACAATTAACAGACCCTGAGGGACGATATATACTTTTAACGAGTTTTATTTCTGATAATCCTATTACAATTGTATCTTACTACGCCCCCAACAAACGCCCAACTGCTTTTTTATCTCATCTTTTTCAAGTTATAGAAGTTCATAAGTTTGGTACAGTTGTTATTTGCGGGGATTCTAATGCAGCAATATTTTCCCGTTTCTGGATAAATCTCCTTCAAAACCTACCACAGGTACAATAAGCCTAACTTTTTAGCATCTGCTTACTACTCATGGATTAGTGGATACCTGGCAAGAAATTAATCCTACCAGCAGATGTTTCACCCACTATTCATACCTACATAACTCCTTTTCACGAATAGACCATATCTTTACTCCATGGACAGACCACTGTGCAGTATTCACTACTATTGCTTCCACAATTCCTAGATCACACGACACCACTTGGTGTATAAATGATTCTATGTTGACTCATCCTTCCCATCGCGTTGAAATTGAGAAAGCACTTACTGATTATTTAATATCTAATGACACGGGGGATGTCTCTGCTCTTACATTATGGGAAGCATACAAAGCTGTCATTAGAGGTAGACTGATACAACAAGCAACTGTACTTAAAAGAGAACGCAAAATCTTGTTTGCAAAACTTGAATCTACCTTTAACGACTGTTACCAGACTTTTCAGTCCTTTCCGACTGCCATCAATAATTCTAAACTTGAAAAAGCCCGCCTTAATTTAGATCTTTTTATGACCGACTCAGCAGACAAGCTCATACGCAAACGCCAGGTTGCACTGCGCCTTTTTTAATCAAACGCAAACACCAGCATGTTCAATACCTTAAGGCAAACAAACCCGATATGCCCATGGCTAGGATCTTAAAGAATTCACAACATAATCAGACACCAATCAGACTTAAAACATCTAGAGAAGCGCACACTAGTAACCCAGTAAAGATTCTCGAGATCTTTCGTTCTAATTTGGCTAAATTATATTCCTCTTCTCCGAATTTTGATAAGACCAAAGCAGATACTGTTTTCTACTATCACGCTGCCTAACCAACAGCAGCAAGGTCTCCTTGAAAGCCCAATCACTGATACTGAAGTTTTAAATGCAATAAAGTCTTTAAAATTACGTAAGAGACCAGGCCCGGATGGATTCTCGGCATCCTACTATAGACAGTTTGCACATATCTTAATGCCTGTTTTAACCAAGGCCTTCAACTCGATCCTTAAGGGACAATCATTTAGAACGGAGACACTCACCTCCATTATAGCAATGATCCCAAAACCACATTCTGACTCTACTTCCTGGACTAATTATTGTCCTATATCCCTCCTCAACCTTGATATAAAATTAATAGCTAAAATCCTGGCCACCAGATTGAATAATACCATAGGCCATCTAATTCATAAGGACCAAACAGGTTTTATGCCAAAACGCCAGGCAGGTGATAATATTAGGCGAGCACTCTTACTTATACATGCTGTTAAAACCAGCCGAATCCCAGCTTGCCTTGTATCCTTGGATATAAGGAAAGCATTTGACTCTGTCACTTGGCCATATATGGAATATATCCTTCAAAAATGGGGTTTTGGTAATAATTTCTTGACCTAGGTCTCTTCTTTATACAATAATCCTAGAGCATATATTAAATACGCTGGATATAAGTCAACAATGTTCGATATTAGAAGAGACACTAGACAAGGTTGTCCCCTTTCCCCATTACTTTTTTCCCTATTATTTGAACCTCTGGCACAACTAATTAGAACTTATCCTGATATTAAAGGCATCAAATTAGGTGGTCACCATCATAAATTATGCCTCTTTGCAGATGATATCATCATGTTTTTGTCACATTCTCATATATCTACCCCTAACTTATTCATTACACTAGAATACTTGGCCCAAATCTCAGGACTATATGTGAATCCAACAAAATCTAATGCGTTAATTATTTCCCTAACACAATCTGAACTTCAACAAGCACAAACTTCCTTACCTTTTAAATGGGTTCCAAAACAACTCCCATACTTAGGAATACAAATCACAATTTCCCTTAAGGATCTTTTTGTGGATAATTATTTACCTCTTCTGAAACAAATTACTGGCTTCATGAAGCAATGGGCTTCTCTTCCATTGTCATGGTTGGGAAGGATTAATGCTATTAAAATGTCAATATTGCCAAACTTTTTATATTTATTCAGGGCACTTCCTTTACCACTACCATACTATTTTCTAAGACTTACTCAATGTAGAGTTATGTCTTTTATTTGGGGTACCACCAAACCTCGTATACCTATACCTATATCTCAATAAATTGAGAGGAGGTTTGGGGTTACCCAACTTTTCCTCTTATATCAACGCTGCACAGATCGCACTTCTTCCCAAATATCATACTACGGTTGAATCACCCCTATGGCTAGCTATCGAATCGGTAGATAGTAACCCTATCTCAGTGGCAAATATGTTATGGCTTCGCCCTGCTGATAGAGTACATCTTTCTAATCCCATAACAAAACATACCTTGACAATTTGGGATAAATTTAAATGTTTGCATAATCTCCAATCATCACATAATCCCCTGTTTTCATTCCTCAATAACCCAGTCTTTTATCCGGCTTGGAAATTTCCAAGATCATTCTCTGTATGGTCCACTATGAACCCAACTCGCTTATACAATCTATCCTCTTCAACCACTATTCATATCTTTCCTTTACTATGTGAAAACTTTGGGTTACCTAGAACGGAAATATTTAGTTATTTACAAATTATTAATTTCTACGACTCATTTCTTAGTACAAGCTCAACTCTCAACCAAATGACTCAATTTGAGCGTATTTGTATAAGCGATCCACACATCAGAGGACTTATCTCGTTATTATATCATCAACTCAATGAGATTTCCAGTAAATTTATACCCTCATGTCTACTTAATGGAAACAGGATATGAATCGCGAGTTAGATAATAAAGATTGGTCTAATATATGGTTAGCCACCAAAACTTCCTCTCCAAACTGTTTTGCTGTAGAAACAAATTACAAGGTTCTAGCATGTTGGTACCTAGTATCAGCTAGAATAGCTAAATTTGTCTCCACATATTCACCTAACTGCTTTAGAGGGTGTGACACATCTGGTACACATTTCCACATATGGTGGGAATGTCCAGTTGTCAAATAATTCTGGAAGAACATATTTCTTATGGCCTCTAAAGCACTGGAAATTGCAATTCCTCCAGACCCTGCTATGGCACTTCTAAACCTTAAACCCACTACACTCACCCACAACTAGGGATGAGCTTCGAGTTCGAGCATCGGCTATTCGCAAGTTTGCCGAACAGCGAACAATTTGGGGTGTTCGCGGCACACCCTTTAAAAGTCTATGGGAGAAATCAAAGTGCTAATTTTAAAGGCTTATATTCATGGTATTGTCATAAAAAGTGTTTGGCTACCCCAAAGCACCCTCCCAATGTTGAGGGCATGTGGCCTGGTACGGTTCAGGAGGGGGGGCACTCTCTCGTCCCCCCCCTCTTTTCCTGCGGCCTGCCAGGTTGCGTGCTCAGATAAGGGTCTGGTATGGATTTTTAGGGGGACCCCACACCATTTTTTTTCTTTTAATTTTGGCCGGGGTTCCCCTTAATATCCATACCAGACCTGAAGGGCCTGGTATTTAATTTAGGGGGACCCCCCACGTCATTTTTTTTTTTTAATTTCGGTTCGGGGTTCCCCTGTGGGGAATTTCCATGCCGTTTTTATCAATGAACTTTTATGTGTATTGTCGGACCGGCAATTCATTAACAGCCGCCAGTAGTTTTAAATGACTTTTTTTCCTTTGAAATGTAATTTTGCTGTCAGTTCTAAACATGGGAAACATGCGCCCTTTTACAGGCATACTATAGACATCCCCCAGGTCTGAAATTTAAAGGGATATTACACTTTTATTGTTTCACTTTAAGCATTATGAAAATCACTGCTCCCGAAAAAAACGGCCGTTTTTAAAACTTTTTTTTGCATTGATCCTTGTCCCCTGGGGCAGGACCCAGGTCCCCAAACAATTTTTATGACAATAACTTGCATATAAGCCTTTAAAATTAGCACTTTTGATTATTCATGATCGTGTCCCATAGACTTTAACAGTGTTCGCGTGTTCGAACAAATTTTTTGCCTGTTCGCAAATTCTGGTGCGAACCGAACAGGGGTGTGTTCGGCTCATCCCTACCCACAACCAATTTCAATTGTTTATTCAACTTAGTACTGCAGCTAAACAAACGATTGCCAAGGCATGGAAGTTTCAAACCCTAATGCCCCGTACACACGGTCGGATTTTCCGATGGAAAATGTCCGATCGGAGCGTGTTGTCAGAAATTCCGACCGTGTGTGGGCTCCATCGGACAATTTCCATCGGATTTTCCGACACACAAAGTTGGAGAGCAGGAGATAAAATTTTCTGACGACAAAATCCGATCGCGTCAATTCCGACCGTGTGTGGCCTGTTCCGACGCACAAAGTGCCACGCATGCTCAGAAGAAATTCCAAGACGGAACAGCTCGTTCTGGTAAACTTAGCGTTCGCAATGGATACAGCACTTTCGTCACACTGCAATGTTAAAAATGGTTTAATACAGCGCACTCTCTTCTTCTTTATAATGTGACAAGAATATATTAGTTTTGCTGCTCATATTTACACACACTTCTCACAAACTTATTTCGTTACTATTTATCGTGATTCCCTCAATATATTTTGATTTCTCACATCTGACAACATATTTTTGTATATTTTTTGTCTTTAATGTAGATTCTTTTTTTGTGTTTGTCTTTTAATTTTTTTTTTTTTTGCGATTTTGATTTGTACTCCCGAAAATGTTTGTGTGTGTTTTTTGTGACAAGTTCCCACAACACCATTGATATGTTGTTCTATTTAATCTGTAGGAGATTGTTTGGTGTTGTTGTCCCTTGTTAATTTCACATTGTATTTTAGAAATGTACCTGAATCGTCACCAACAAACTGTCCTTTTTGGATGAAAACACACACAGGAGAGTAGAATTTACCTAAAATTTTTTATTAAGGGCTCACAACTAAACAAAGAGGGAGGCAACGCTGGAGAAACAGCAGAAGTGGGTGAAGCCCTGGACCCTCAGGGCAGACATCAACTATTTTTACGCAAAATTGGTGGCCTGAGGAGTCCATATCTAAGGGAGGGCAGTCTGGTCCAGAAGTCCCAGAGATCATGAACAGCAGCAGATGACATACATGTCCCCAGGCTGTGGTCATACGAGAGACTGCAGCTTTTGTCAGACCAGACTGAACCCAGGGTCATCACTCTCTTACCTTCCTTCCACGCTTCCTTACACGCGGTGGCTCTGGTGGTGGAGTTGTGGCAGCAGGAGGAGGAGGATGGTCCATCTCAACCACGTCGGTCTTGGGTGTTAGTTCCCCACTCACCCCCTTACGTAGGACTTTATACAGAAGGTCCTCACAGAGCCTGCGTTGACCCTCCTGCATGCCCTGCAATTTGGTGGCAGCCATGCAGGCAAAGGCCTCTTAAGGAGTTGGTAAGGCTCGGAGGGACGCCGAAGCCTCCTGGATCAGCCTGAACGCTGAATCCTGCATGGGACTAGGAGTGGCCTTCCTGGCTCGTTTATATGGCAGGCGGAGGGGATGGACCTGAGACTCAGTCAGGCTGCTACTGGTCCCTGGCTTCTCTTGGCTGACACTTAGCCCCGCCTCCTCCTGGCTGCAACTAATCCCCGCCTCCTCCTGACTGCCACATTCCACAACCTCCTCCTGGCTGAGGTCTTCCTGTGTATGAAAAAGGGAAATAGTTTTAGTATTTTTTCCATCAATCACACACAATTTTCACCTCCTGACTGCTGCAAATTGAATGTTAACAAATATAACACACTATCCTTCTGAGCCCAGCAGTTTTCATTCTTGTCCCAATTTTGGGTGCCCACTACTGTCTATTGATATGTAAAACACTTTCAATTAGTGATCAATAATAACATCTAGTAAACATCATTTCTTTATTGCCCAGAAATCTGTAGAACAATACTATACCTGGCTCCAGTTGGGCTCCTCCACTTCTTCCTGGCTGGAAGGCCCAGGTTGGACATCGGAAGCCTCAGCTGGGGTGGAAGGAAGCGTGGAAGGAAGAGTGGAGAGGGATTCCCTGACTTCAGTGTGGTCTGACAGAAATCGCAGTCTCTCATAGTACCACAGCCTGGGGACATAAATGTCATCTGCTGCAGCTCCGGATCTCTGGGAATCTGTGACCTTCTTGCGCTCCCTAAGATATGTGCTCCTCAGGCCACCAATTTTGGCTTTTAAATAAGGGATGGTTGCTGTGGGAACCACCGGCTTCACCAACTCCAGCAGTTTCTCCAGCGCTGCCTGCCTCTTCTGTTTGTGATTATAGTGGGGGTGTCTCACTTGCCACAGACAGGGCAGCTCCCTGTATTTGTCAATGAACAGGGGCAGGAAATTGTGGTCGTTGAACCCATCCATTTTCTCTGCAAGACACAACACAAGACAAACCCTAATGTCAGGCAAAACTCCCCTAATCTTGTTACAATATAGGCTTCCATTTGGAAGCAGTATAGGCGCAAGTTTAGATCTTACCTTTGTTATCACGATCGGCGTCTCCGATGCTTCTTCCTCCGCTCACAGATCGTACGTAATACGCACGTGTGTTACGCTTTATACACACTACGCATGCGTATAACTCTGCCCGCCCCATACGCTCTTTCTAGTCTATTCCCCGCCCCTTTTCATTCGGTGCAGTGGGGGAAGAGCACATGGCGGATAGACAGCAGGTGTGTGCTAATTGTAGCAACGAGGATGAGGAGGAGGAGGAAAGGCCGGATCCAGACACGTCCCGATCCAGAAGGAGATTTAAGGACTCAAATATGTCCTTTGGGGAGATGTTGGAGATGGTGGACATCCTGAAGAAGGCCGACTATGATGGAAAGTATGGGCCTTACCCCAACCCTTATGTCCGAAAGGCCAAGATCATGGTGAAAGTGGTCAGGAGTCTGCACCGGAATTTCGGGGTACGACGATCGAAAGGTCAGCTCAGGAAGCGGTGGTCGGACCTCAAATTACGAGAACATGAGCAGTACAGAAAGATCCGGAGAGTGCTGCAAAAAAGTAAGTAGTTGTGCTGTGTTCCAATTCTTTTTGTGTTTATAACGTTCGTGCTGCTCCATGTGCTTTTAGGAACTGTTGTACAGTTTAAAATGGCAACTTTCATGTTCATAGGCACATTATTCGTTCGGATCAAACATTTTTCGTTCCAACTATAAAATACCATTGTTTAGCCCATATGCATTTGGCCACCATTTTGACGCCCTATACTTGTCTGCAAAGAATTGGGTTGTGTAGATGGCTTTGTTACTAGAATGAAATGCAAACTAGATTGTGTGTAAGGAGAGGACACTGAGCAGCTGTTTACACATCTGGACACTGGAGCACTAGTGTGGGACAAAAGAACACCATTTTTATTAGGGGGCCACACAGGTGCTCCAGTGTATACTATAGGGGGGGTCTCCATCTGTGAAGCTTGTACCAAACAGGTAAAGTATTGCATGTTGACAAAGGGCACTAAAAAAGCTACATCTTGGAACTCTGCTAAAATTGACAATTGTACCCCACTTCCAAGCAATGTTTCATCTTTATAGTTCTGCCATCAAATCACTGTGTGCTAAGTATACCATTTTTGTTTTACATAGGGGATAAAAGACTCGGAGGACACCCCTCATCTGAGGAGACTAGAGCCCCCCCCTCTGGAAGAAGGGGAAATCCCCCCAACACAAGAAGAGCAGGAGGAAGAAGACGTGGTGGAACTAGTCACCACAACAGGTGAGTGTCTGCAACCACAGGCTCAGATAAGAGATGGATGGCGGCATTTTTTTGAAACCTAATTTATTTTGGGGTTAGTCTCTTTTTAGGTGATCGTGAGGTTGTGGATCCAGATCCTTTCACATCCGAAAGTGCCCAGATCCTGATCGGGGAGATCATGGGGTGTAATTTACAATTGGAAATCATCAAGCAAAACATCAATGATGTTATTCCAAAAAATAAAAACATCATTGATGTTTTGGGGCGAGTTTAAAGCCCCTCCAAATCACTTTCTTCTTTTGTGTGCTACAATGTGCAAAATGTTTTTGTGATTTTTCCCAAAGCCAAATTTGGAGGATGCACACAGTGTGTCAACATGTGCTATCTGCCATCACGGGAGATCAATGGACGCGTTTTGGGGGTGCAACCCCTTCCTCAATAATAAAGTAGCTGAGAGGAAGGGCTTGCTCCCCCAAAACACATCCCTTGATCCCCCGTGATGGCAGCTAGCACATGTTGACATTGGTAAATTGGTGTGCATCTTCCAAATTTGGCTTTTCCAGGGGTGATTTCCCCCCATCTGAATGCAATATCAAACACAGTTCCTAAATACTCATGTCTGATATTGCCTTCAAATTTGACCAAATGTGACGTTTGTAAGTTCAAGATTTGTGTCTTTTATTGTTGGTTTTACACATGCCTGTTTTATCTAAAATGGACATTTTGAGTTTTGATAATGCCACCAAAAAAATTGGTATACCACAAACATGTTGGTTTGTTGGAAAAACCTTTGGTAAATGCACATGTGATTGTGCAGGTATTAAAAAGATTGTTAATCAAGAATGTGTGGATTATTGTCTCAACGCTACAACACTTTTGGGGTGATGCAATTGTTGTTTTCTGAGAAAATGGGGGTTATTTCCTAAGGGCAAATCCACTTTGCACTACAAGTGCAGTTTCAGTGCAGTTGCAAGTGCACTTGTAGTGAAATGTGTTTTTGCATTTAGTAAATAACAGCCAACAGTGCTTTGTATAAAGTTACACAATCACGCCATTTTCTGCACTCAAAACATTTCTGTCAGGGTCAGCTAAAACAAACACAAGCAGTAAATGTCTACAAAGAATTTCTTTTTTTTTTATTATAAAAAGGCTTCACAGATTGTCTGGCATATTGATAGCCCCCCTACCCGCAAAGAACTCCAGGTAGCGTAACCAGACATCATGGGCACTCAGGGAGGGCAAGCCAGGACGGCCACTTTCAAGCGCCGTCAGTGTGGTTTGATGTATGATTCCGGCCTCAGGCCCAACTGAGCCAGCATAGTTAGCCGAATGTGTTCTCGGCCACTCTTCGGGCTCTGGCCAGCCGGTAATTAAAAACCCTCTGTTCCGGGGTGAGGGTCCTCATTGGGAATGGCCGCATCAGGTGGTCCCCCAGGGCACATGCTTCATCAGCAACGAACACAAATGGGAGTCCTTCAACATTGTCCTCTGGAGCTGGCAAGTCCAAGCTGCCATTCTGGAGACGCCCGTAGAACTCCGTCTGGGCGATGACTCCACCATCGGACATCTGGCCATTCTTCCCCACGTCCACATACAAGAAGTCGTAATTAGCCGACACCACCGCCAACATCACTATACTATTGAACCCCTTGTAATTATAATAGTACGACCCCGAGTTGGGTGGTGGGACGATGTGGATGTGTTTCCCATCAATTGCCCCTCCGCAGTTAGGAAAGTCCCACCTCTGGGCAAAGTGGGAGGCCACAGTCTGCCATTCTTGTGGCGTGGAAGGAAACTGTTGAGGAAAAAACAATAGACATTACTATTTTTACTCTGAAACATGGCAAGCAGATTAGACACAAACATTATGGGGCAACCTCCAGATAGCATTTAGTAAGGGGAATTTAACAAGGCCGAAGTATAAGGTACACCTATCATATTCCCCCTCCCCCCCTCTCATGGGCCATTTCTAACATTATAGGGGGTGTGTGGAAATCTTGGACAGGTAACCCTCTTCACTTCATTGAGAGATGAATGCCTAAATAATGGGTATTACTTTGAACAAACCCTCTTTAGTTACACTATTGGCAGCCCACTGGACAGGTAAGAAGTGTCATAATACAAAGATATAAATACACATTGTACACATTTGAGGACATTTGGACATTCTGCTATTACCTATCAAGATAATAATAGGATCCAAAAAATTTAAACTGTACCATTTGAAAGTATACAGGCAGGCCCTTGCACTACATGCTTTGGGGAATTCATCCATAAATCTGAGCACTAAAGAGGTGAGTATAGTGTGTATGGGTTTGGCAAAGTCAGCAGATAGATGATTGAGGATAGAGAATTGGGATCAGCTGACTTAGCAGTTGGGGGAGGGAGGGTTACTAAAAATTATTTGGGGACACCACAAAAAAAAGCCTCTGGCACTCTGCCTGACTTTAAATCAAAAATAACATTTCCAAACATTTTAGGGGGTGTTTGGGGTAAAGCACTACTATGGAGCTAATAAAATACATTGTTAAGTGACTACATGAGGTGAATATAGGGCAGGAGACACCATGCTGGGGAGGTTAGTGAAGTGCAAATATGTAAGAAGGACCTAAAATAATAATTACATAAAAATCCAGCATGCATGAGAACAAAGGGGACATTTACAGCATATTACAATCATGGTAATTAGGGAATGAGGAAAGAAATACAATATATTAGCAAACATTCAATACAATAAAATGTGATATAAAAGGATAAAAATCTTACCTTCATATACTCCTTCTGCAGAACCTGGATGATGGCAGAACAGGTCTCTAGGATAATAATCCCCAGAGCCTGGGGGGAGATGCCTGTCGAGAACTTCAAGACCTGCAGGCTTCTCCCTGTGGCCAAATACCGCAGGGTAGCGACCAACCTCTGCTCCGGAGTGATGGCTTGCCTCATGCAGGTATCCTGCCTGCTGATATAGGGGGTCAGAGAAGCCAACAAACAGTGAAACACGGGGTCCGTCGTCCTGAGAAAGTTCCTGAAATCATCAGGATTATTCTCACGGATCTCACGGAGCAAAGGCATATGAGAGAACTGGTCACGCTGAAGCAACCAATTCTTGGTCCATGAACTCCTCCCCACCCTGTTCATGGACTGGACTTGTGTCAAGGTCATGACCCCAACACCAAGCCCCCACACAGCACGAACTCTACGAGGAGTACGTATACGAAACATGGCTAGAAAACGGTCGGCTGCTCAGAACGAAGTAACAGAACGCACTGAAGAACAGCAAGGCCTGTGAAGAGCGAACTGAAAAACAGTAACGAACGAACAAGAATACAATGACTACTTAAAGTCACGCGGAACTTGCTGCACGCACTGAAGAGCAGATACAAACCCACAAGCACAAACTGAACGGCAGAAAACGATCTGAAAGCCACGAGTCTGAAAAAGCGCGAATCGTCTCTCACCAAACTTTTACTAACATGAGATTAGCAAAAGGAGCCCAAAGGGTGCTGCGCTTGGTTCTGAACCGGCCTTTTCTAGTCTCGTCGTACGTGGTGTACGTGACAGCGTGGTTGGCGATCGGAAATTCCGACAACTTTGTGCAACCGTGTGTAGACAAAAAAAGTTTGAGCCAACGTCCGTCGGAAAAAATCCTAGGATTTTGTTGTCGGAATGTCCGAACAAAGTCCGACCGTGTGTACACCCTATAATTGTACCCGAAGCTAAACACAGAATGAAAAAAGCTCTCATATACGCAAATGACAGCTATTGAAGAGAATAAGATCAATAAATTTTGTAAGATCTGGCAACCATGGGTTAAACACTACTTCCCCACTGACTTCGACCAATCTTTGTTGCTACCACACTAGGTTATACAGTATATTCACCAAGTATATGTCCATATCTACCATGAGCCAAGACGCCACCTCGGGCAATTCCTTTCTTCTCCTCACTTTGTTATTTTCTTTTATATATACATTATATAAATAGGGATACTTATTCTTTTTCCTTCTTTCTTACATTGCTTTCAACTAGACAATTCTATTCAGTCTGACTATTTGATTATCATCTTTATTCTTGTGACAGACCTAGCCGGGAAAGAGACTTTTGGAGGGGACTGTATGCTAGCCTCTTGCCGATCGATCGGGGGCCCTTGCATTTGGGGGAACTGCGCTCTTTGTGAGCTGTATTTCTGGGGACCCTGGATTTGCCATATTGGAATAGTGGCTGATTCATAATGCTGGGACAGATACTGTTAGGAGATGCTGATGTAAATTCCAACACCTGTCTGTCTATTGTCTGCTAAAATGTATATTGTAAATAAGTCTACTATGGGATCTAAGAGTCATTAGATCCCCATTGTTATTTATGTTAATTAACTCTGCTATTGTGTGAAGAAGAGTCTATGTTGATTGTGATAATGTTGATTGGACTTTCTGAACTACAAGACGGCCAGTCTGGCCTAACGGTCATGTCTGAGTCATCTAGGCTGTCTAAAGGGATTAGTTAATTAGCTCATGTTAATTAGGTTAATTAGGTTACAGCTGTATTGTTAGAGTAATATGAGCAGGAGGTCTGCACCTTCACTTTGAGTGTATAAAAGCCTGTATTTTGTCAA
The DNA here is from genome assembly GCF_042186555.1 of Aquarana catesbeiana. NCBI lineage: Eukaryota > Metazoa > Chordata > Amphibia > Anura > Ranidae > Aquarana > Aquarana catesbeiana. Next base: position 801,958,135 of record NC_133324.1, read on the forward strand.
TAAAGATAGATTCCTGTTTGAACTTACATACAGCCTGCCTGGTGTTTGTTCTGAGCTATCACAATTGGACTAGAACGGCACAGAGCTGTAGTTCTAATCCCGGAGCATTGGATGACCGAGCAATCAGATGTTGCAATCTGCAGTCTGATTCAATAGCTGCAGAGGAGTGTCGGGAGAGTGGAACCGAGCGAGCAAAGGGGCTCGTTACATTGGTTGGCAGCCGTGGGATTTGCTCTCCAGTTACTGGGACACTCCAAACCAGCCTGCAGGAGAGCCACGCTGAAAGACTTACTTGAGAGCCGTGGAGGGAATGGTGGGATCGTGCTTCCTTGCCGTGAACACATCCAAACTATCACCTGGATCCAAGGTAGCAGGATAGCAGGAGAGGAGAAATACCAGCCACCATGGATGAGGAATTCAGAAGGAGATTGCGAGAGGAGATACAGCACAGAGGACCAGTATCAGAGCAGGTCCTGCTAGGATGGTTTGATTCTGTCCGCTGTGAGCTCTGGAAGGAAGCGCTAGCCCGTGAGCAGCGACACCAGGGAAAAGTTCTCCCCTCTGTCCATGTGAGGTACTGGTCGCAGTATGAAGTGTGAATGCTGTTTTTGGGGGAACAGCCGAACCAGGAGTGGACAGCCGAGTTAAGCAGGCTGATTCGGGCAGAAATGCGGTTGGACGAGAGCTACAGAGCCCTCCAGTGGTATGTAGCCAAAGTGTGCCCATGGACAGCGGATGACAGCCCCACGGAAGGCTTTGACTACGATGGCCTGGGATTGTTATACTGGAGGCTGTCCAGGGACCCTGACTTTGGAAGTGATCGGGAGTGGCGTTTGAAGGAAATAATGGAGCACAGAGAGTGGAGACTGAATGTCTCAGAAGTGCACTGGGCACTGGAAGATTTGGAGTTTCTGGCCGTTCAGGAATGGGAGTTGGAGATCGCCTACAAACAGCTGTTAGACTCTGCTCAGCAGCAGGGTGGTGCTCCCTTTGCCTGGGACTATCGGGAAATACCAGTTGACAACTCTGAAATCCTGGCTGAAGAGTTGACAATGTGGCAGAGTAACGGTGTGCTTTGCCAACCTGCACCCGCAGCTATGGAGGCGGAGGTCTTATGGCGGATGCAGCAAGTGCTGACTGACCTTGATGAACCTGTTTCTGCATTGGATGATCTTGGATGGAGGAATGTGCCTGTCCAGCAGAATGCCAGAGAATCGGCAGTGGAAAATCTGAAGATTGCCGTCCCCAAACCTGAAGTGCTGACAACAGAGCTCTGCTAACCTCTGCCCAGCACTGATAGCATCTTCTGGGTTCCACGGAGAGGAGATGGTGAACCTTTATCCCCAGACACCAGTTGCAGAGACAGGGGATTTGATAGACTTTTCTGCTGAGGAAGAACAACCTGATGAGCCTCCAGCAGAAGAAGAGGTGTTATTAGGGCCAAACTTCACTATGCTCTGCCCAGCACCAACAGAAGTATCTGTGGAGTCACAAGGAACTTCCCCAGCTGAAGCGCTGGCAACCGGACAGAGGGTCCAAGATCTCTGCCCTACACCTGGGGCATTTCCGGAGGCTCAGGGTGAGAAGGAGGTGGTCACGTCCCAGCAGCAGATCAGGATACAGGGGGAGAAGGGAGAGGAGGTGTTCGTCATCCCTCCCCAACAGTTAGTCGGAGCAGATGGTGTGGGGTTTCCAGCAGAAGGGCTGGCAACAGGGCCGAGTACTGCTGCACTCTGCCCTCAACTAACAGAGGATGGATGTCCTGTGAAGGTGGATGGGACTTCAGTCTCCACCTGTATACCCCAGGTAGGGATGAGCCGAACACCCCCCGGTTCGGTTCGCACCAGAACCCGCGAACGGACCGAAAGTTCGCACGAACGTTAGAACCCCATTGACGTCTATGGGACTCGAACGTTCGAAATCAAAAGTGCTCATTTTAAAGGCTAATTTGCATGGTATTGTCCTAAAAAGGGTTTGGGGACCCGGGTCCTACCCCAGGGGACATGTATCAATGCAAAAAAACTTTTAAAAACGGCCGTTTTTTCGGGAGCAGTGATTTTAATGATGCTTAAAGTAAAAAAAAAAAAGTGAAATATTCCTTTAAATATCGTACCTGGGGGGTGTCTATAGTATGCCTGTAAAGTGACGCGTGTTTCCCATGTTTAGAACAGTCCCTGCACCAAATGTCATTTTTAAAGGAAAAAATCTCATTTAAAACTGCTTGCGGGTTTAATGTCATGTCGGGTCATGGCAATATGGATGAAAATCAGTGAGACAAACGGCATGGGTACCCCCCAGTCCATTACCAGGCCCTTTGGGTCTTGTATGGATATTAAGGGGAACCCCGCACCCAAATTAAAATAAGGAAAGGTGTGGGGCCACCAGGCCCTATATACTCTGAACAGCAGTATACAGGCGGTGCAAACAAGACAGGGACTGTAGGTTTGTTGTTAAGTAGAATCTGTTTGTAATTTTGAACATTTTTAACGTGTTTAGCTCCAGCCAAAAAATCTTTTCTAAGCTTTTTGGAAAACATAGGGAAGGGTTATCACCCCTGTGACATTTGTTTTGCTGTCTTTCCTCCTCTTCAGAAGATTTCACCTCACTTTTTGTCCCAATGAAAAATGTTTTTTGAAAATTTGGGTTTTTTTGTGGAACAAGGATTGGAAAGCATCAGTGGAAAGGAGAAATTGTTTTCCCATATTAACTCTTACAGGAAAGAATTTCCCTTCCTAGGGGTAGATTTCATCTCACTTCCTGTTGTCTCCTTCCGTTTGCAAGTAGGAGTCGTTTGTAAATTAGATGTTTGAAAGTAGGGTCCTGCCCTATATACTCAGCAGAAATTTGGGCCTTAGGTGTTGCTGTGGCCACAACACTGTAAGCCCTCACAGGGCCCTGCTGTGAAATATTAGATCAAGAATTGTAATTACATGCCCCTGTTGAACACGAGCTGAAAAATTAGGCCTTAGGCACTGGTGCTGGTGCCACAACACTGCAACCCCTCACAGACACTCTAGTTGGAACGCAGGAACGAGCCCTGCTGCAAAGTATTGCTTCAAAAATTGTAATTACACGCCCCTGTTAGACAGGGGCAGAAAAATTGGGCCTTAGGCACTGGTGCTGGTGCCACAACACTGCAACCCCTCACAGACACTCTAGTTGGAACGCAGGAACGAGCCCTGCTGCAAAGTATTGCATCAAAAATTGTAATTACACGCCCCTGTTAGACAGGGGCAGAAAAATTGGGCCTTAGGCACTGGTGCTGGTGCCACAACACTGCAACCCCTCACAGACACTCTAGTTGGAACGCAGGAACGAGCCCTGCTGCAAAGTATTGCATCAAAAATTGTAATTACACGCCCCTGTTAGACAGGGGCAGAAAAATTGGGCCTTAGGCACTGGTGCTGGTGCCACAACACTGCAACCCCTCACAGACACTCTAGTTGGAACGCAGGAACGAGCCCTGCTGCAAAGTATTGCATCAAAAATTGTAATTACACGCCCCTGTTAGACAGGGGCAGAAAAATTGGGCCTTAGGCACTGGCGCTGGTGCCACAACACTGCAACCCCTCACAGACACTCTAGTTGGAATGCAGGAACGAGCCCTGCTGCAAAGTATTACATCAAAAATTGTAATTACACGCCCCTGTTAAACAGGGGCTGAAAAATTGTGCCTTAGGCACTGGTGGTGGCGCCCAGAACCAAAAATGTTCTTACAAGCTATCAGCGTGATGATTGAGGAGGAAGAGGATAATTACTCAGGGATAGTCACTCAGCATCAGCATAGGCAGTCTTTGAAGGGATCTGAGATTTCAAAAAAAATTATTCGGTTACATCAGCATCAGGTGCTTGGTAGCTGGTGGTGATCCAAGACTCATTCATTTTTATGAAGGTCAGCCGATCGACCGAGTCGGTGGACAGACGCACCCTGTGATCGGTTACCACGCCTCCAGCAGCACTGAATGTGCGTTCCGAAAGAACGCTGGATGCAGGACAGGCCAGTAGCTCAATTGCATACTGTGCAAGCTCTGGCCAGTGATCCATCCTCAAGACCCAGTAACCCAGAGGATTTTCGGTGGGAAAGGTGTCCAAGTCTGATCTTGCCCCTAGGTATTCCTGCACCATGTAAAACAGACGCTGGCGATGGTTGCTGGAACTGATCATACCTTGGGGCTGCGGACCAAAAAATTGTCTGAACGCATCGGTCAGACGGCCACCTTCTCCACCGCTCCTTCTTTGACTGACCGAAGCCTCAGCAACACGTTGTCCAGAAACAGGAGTTTGTAACCTCCCAGTCTCTGGGAACGCGTTGCACAGACCTTTCTGCAAGGCCTCCCGAAGATGTTTCATCCTCTGCTCCCTCTGCGATGGCAAGATAAGGTCCGCAACCTTACCCTTGTAACGTGGATCAAGGAGGGTTGCCAGCCAGTATTGGTCCTTCTCCTTGATACCACGAATACGAGGATCCTTACGCAGGCTTTGCAGGATCAGGGAGGCCATGCAGCGTAGGTTTGCTGAGGCATTCGGTCCGGAGTCCTCTGGGTCACTAAGAACGACATGGTCCGCAGCCACCTCCTCCCAGCCACGTACAAGTCCATGTGTTTCTTGGGACTGATTCCTTAAAGACTGCTGCTGATGCTGAGTGCCAGGCTCCACCTCCATACTGACACAATCTTCCTCCTCCTCCTCTTCCTCCTCGTCCTCTTCCTGTGTGATCGGCGGGCACGCAGGAACACTGTCTGGATAAAGGGGGCCTTGAGAGCTAAGGAAGTCCTCCTCTTCCTGCCTCTGTTCTGCCTCAAGTGCCCTGTCCATTATTCCACGCAGCGTGTGCTCCAACAGGTGGACAAGGGGGACAGTGTCACTGATGCATGCACTGTCACTGCTCACCATCCTCGTGGCCTCCTCGAATGGTGACAGGACAGTGCATGCATCCCTGATCATGGCCCACTGGCGTGGGGAAAAAAAACCAAGCTCCCCTGACCCTGTCCTGGTGCCATAGTCGCACAGGTACTCATTGATGGCCCTCTGCTGCGTGTGCAGCCGCTGCAGCATGGCCAACGTTGAGTTCCACCTGGTGGGCATGTCACAGATTAGGCGGTTCTTGGGCAGGTTAAACTCCTTTTGGAGGTCCGTCAGCCGAGCACTGGCATTATATGACCGGCGGAAATGCACACAGACTTTCCTGGCCTGCCTCAGGACATCCTGTAAGCCCGGGTACCTGCCCAAGAACCGCTGCACCACCAAGTTAAGGACGTGAGCCAAACAGGGCACATGGGTCATTTGTCCCTGTCGGAGGGCAGAGAGGAGGTTGGTGCCATTGTCGCAAACCACCATTCCTGCCTTAAGTTGGCGTGGCGTCAACCACCTCTGAACCTGCCCCTGCAGAGCTGACAAAACCTCTGCCCCAGTGTGGCTCCTGTCCCCCAAGCACACCAGCTCAAGCACCGCATGGCATCTTTTGGCCTGCGTACTTGCGTAGCCCCTTGAACGCCTACGGAGCACCGCTGGTTCCGAGGAAGAGGCCATGGAGGAAGAAGAAGAGGAGGGGGTGGAGGAGAGAGGTGTGTCACAATCAGCATTTTGGAGGCGTGGTGGCGGAACAACCTCCAACACTACTGCACCTTGTCCTGCATCCTTCCCAGCTGCCAGCAGAGTCACCCAATGCGCCGTGAAACTTAGGTAACGTCCCTGTCCATGCCTGCTGGACCATGAGTCAGCGGTAATATGCACCTTACCGCTGACCGCCCTGTCCAGCGAGGCATGGACATTGCCTTCCACATGCCGGTAGAGAGCCGGAATCGCCTTCCGTGAGAAAAAGTGGCGTTTGGGTACCTGCCACTGAGGAACCGCACATTCCACAAACTCACGGAAGGGGGCAGAGTCTACCAACTGAAAAGGCAGCAGTTGAAGTGCTAGCAATTTTGCCAAGCTAGCATTCAACCGCTGGGCATGTGGATGGCTGGGAGCAAACTTCTTTCGGCGGTGCAGCAGCTGGGGCAGGGAAATTTGCCTGGTACAATCTGACGTCGGTGTACCAAAAGCAGATTGCCCACAAGTACTTGGCTGTGACACACCTAATTCTACACCTTCATTCCTCTCACTGCAGGTCTCAGAGAGGACTGAAGGTCTAGTGGGGTTGGAAATCTCAGCTGATGAGGAGCAAGGAGAGATCCTCTTTGTTCTTTGGTGTGGGTCTTTTAGATACGCTTGCCAACGAACTGCATGGCAGGTCAACATATGTCTGGTCAAGCATGTGGTACCCAAGCGGGAGATGTTTTGGCCACGCGAGATACGCTTGAGACATATGTTGCAAATAGCAGCGGTGCGATCTGATGCACTCGTCTCAAAAAAGGCCCACACCAAAGAACTTTTTGAATAACGCGCAGAGACTGCAGCGCCCTGCACATGTGGAGCTTTGGGGTGTGATGCAGTCAATGTGCTGCCCTTAGGCTGGCCCCTGGAGGGCATCCTGCCTCGTTGGTGATGTGCCGCCGCCTCCTCCTCCTCCTCCTCCTCCTCCTCCTCTCTCCTATCAGGCACCCACGTTGAGTCAGTGACCTCATCATCCCCTCCCTCCTCATCACTGGAGCAAACCTGGCAGTATGCTGCAGCAGGGGGAGCATGACTGCCAGATTGCTGTCCTTCTTGGGCACCCCCTCTGTCCGTGCTCATGTTACTGCCTTCATCGAGCTCAGTATCGTCATCAGAGCCTTCCAAACGCTGGGCATCCTCCTGGAGCATGTACCCAACACTGTGGTCAAACAGTTCGAGGGAATCCTCATGAGGACATGGTGGAGCTAGGGAAGGAGTCACTGATGACATTGAGCTGAGGGAAGAGGCCGCTGCTTTGCCAGACAAAGCACCCTGGGCATGGGTGAGAGAGGATGAGGAGGATGAGGACGGCTTGGTCATCCACTCGACCAAGTCTTCCGCATGTTGCGGCTCAACACGGCCAGCTGCCGAAAAAAAGGCCAAGCGTGTCCCATGGCCACGTGCTGATGAGGATGCACCGTCTCCACGACCAGCACTAGACACAGAGCCTGCTTGCCCTCTCTTATTGGCTTGTGACTGTCTGCCTCTCCTTCTTGGCCTTCCAGACATACTAATGGCCTGTAGCTGCACTAAGCTGGGATAGAACACCTGTAATTTTCTTCAAGTAGCTTTATATACTGTAACCAGACAAGCCTGCCTGTCAGTAGGAAGATAACAGGAACGGATCTAGCTGAACACTGTGAGCAGGACGCACTGTACTAAATGTAAATAGTCTAGCTGCCTGACCGTGGTACTAATAGGATCAAATAGAACACCTGTAATTTTCTTCAGGTAGCTTTATATACTGTAACCAGACAAGCCTGCCTGTCAGTAGGAAGATAACAGGAACGGATCTAGCTGTACACTGTGAGCAGGACGCACTGTACTAAATGTAAATAGTCTAGCTGCCTGACCGTGGTACTAATAGGATCAAATAGAACACCTGTAATTTTCTTCAGGTAGCTTTATATACTGTAACCAGACAAGCCTGCCTGTCAGTAGGAAGATAACAGGAACGGATCTAGCTGAACACTGTGAGCAGGACGCACTGTACTAAATGTAAATAGTCTAGCTGCCTGACCGTGGTACTAATAGGATCAAATAGAACACCTGTAATTTTCTTCAGGTAGCTTTATATACTGTAACCAGACAAGCCTGCCTGTCAGTAGGAAGATAACAGGAACGGATCTAGCTGAACACTGTGAGCAGGACGCACTGTACTAAATGTAAATAGTCTAGCTGCCTGACCGTGGTACTAATAGGATCAAATAGAACACCTGTAATTTTCTTCAGGTAGCTTTATATACTGTAACCAGACAAGCCTGCCTGTCAGTAGGAAGATAACAGGAACGGATCTAGCTGAACACTGTGAGCAGGACGCACTGTACTAAATGTAAATAGTCTAGCTGCCTGACCGTGGTACTAATAGGATCAAATAGAACACCTGTAATTTTCTTCAGGTAGCTTTATATACTGTAACCAGACAAGCCTGCCTGTCAGTAGGAAGATAACAGGAACGGATCTAGCTGAACACTGTGAGCAGGATGCACTGTACTAAATGTAAATAGTCTAGCTGCCTGACCGTGGTACTAATAGGATCAAATAGAACACCTGTAATTTTCTTCAGGTAGCTTTATATACTGTAACCAGACAAGCCTGCCTGTCAGTAGGAAGATAACAGGAACGGATCTAGCTGTACACTGTGAGCAGGACGCACTGTACTAAATGTAAATAGTCTAGCTGCCTGACCGTGGTACTAATAGGATCAAATAGAACACCTGTAATTTTCTTCAGGTAGCTTTATATACTGTAACCAGACAAGCCTGCCTGTCAGTAGGAAGATAACAGGAACGGATCTAGCTGAACACTGTGAGCAGGACGCACTGTACTAAATGTAAATAGTCTAGCTGCCTGACCGTGGTACTAATAGGATCAAATAGAACACCTGTAATTTTCTTCAGGTAGCTTTATATACTGTAACCAGACAAGCCTGCCTGTCAGTAGGAATTTAACAGGAACGGATCTAGCTGAACACTGTGAGCAGGACGCACTGCACTAAATGTAAATAGTCTAGAAGATAACAGGAACGGATCTAGCTGAACACTGTGAGCAGGACGCACTGCACTAAATGTAAATAGTCTAGAAGATAACAGGAACGGATCTAGCTGAACACTGTGAGCAGGACGCACTGCACTAAATGTAAATAGCAGGAACGGATCTAGCTGAACACTGTGAGCAGGACGCACTGCATTAAATGTAAATAGTCTAGATAGAAGATAACAGGAACGGATCTAGCTAAACTGAATACAGTGTATATATATATATGCAACACCTGGGATGCATATATATACACAATTAGGGATGAGCTTCGTGTTCGAGTCGAACCCATGTTCGACTCGAACATCGGCTGTTCGATCGTTCGCCGAATTGCGAACGTTATGGGCCGTTCGCGCTAAATTCGTGTGGCGCGTCACGGCCCATAATTCACTGCGGCATCGCAGTGCATTGCTGGCTGATGATTGGCCAAGCATGCACTATGACCCGCATGCTTGGCCATTCACAGCGCCGTCAGTAGAGAGAGCTGTAATTGGCCAAAGCCAGGGTGGCTTTGGCCAATTATGGCTCAGGGGATTTAGTACACACCCCACACTATATAAGGCCGCCTGCACGGCGGCCCTGTGTAGTGTGTGTTCCGGTGTGCTGAGAGATAGAGAGAGAGAGAGACAGTGTCATTTGATTTGAGTTAGATAGATTAGGCAGAACAGTCAGTCAGTTAGCTGCACTTACAGTGTATTGTGTATATATATGCATCCCAGGTGTTGCATATATATATATACACTGTATTCAGTTTAGCTAGATCCGTTCCTGTTATCTTCTATCTAGACTATTTACATTTAATGCAGTGCGTCCTGCTCACAGTGTTCAGCTAGATCCGTTCCTGCTATTTACATTTAGTGCAGTGCGTCCTGCTCACAGTGTTCAGCTAGATCCGTTCCTGTTATCTTCTAGACTATTTACATTTAGTGCAGTGCGTCCTGCTCACAGTGTTCAGCTAGATCCGTTCCTGCAATTTACATTTAGTGCAGTGCGTCCTGCTCACAGTGTTCAGCTAGATCCGTTCCTGCTATTTACATTTAGTGCAGTGCGTCCTGCTCACAGTGTTCAGCTAGATCCGTTCCTGCTATTTACATTTAGTGCAGTGCGTCCTGCTCACAGTGTTCAGCTAGATCCGTTCCTGCTATTTACATTTAGTGCAGTGCGTCCTGCTCACAGTGTTCAGCTAGATCCGTTCCTGTTATCTTCTAGACTATTTACATTTAGTGCAGTGCGTCCTGCTCACAGTGTTCAGCTAGATCCGTTCCTGCAATTTACATTTAGTGCAGTGCGTCCTGCTCACAGTGTTCAGCTAGATCCGTTCCTGCTATTTACATTTAGTGCAGTGCGTCCTGCTCACAGTGTTCAGCTAGATCCGTTCCTGCTATTTACATTTAGTGCAGTGCGTCCTGCTCACAGTGTTCAGCTAGATCCGTTCCTGCTATTTACATTTAGTGCAGTGCGTCCTGCTCACAGTGTTCAGCTAGATCCGTTCCTGCTATTTACATTTAGTGCAGTGCGTCCTGCGCACAGTGTTCAGCTAGAGCCGTTCCTGCTATTTACATTTAGTGCAGTGCGTCCTGCTCACAGTGTTCAGCTAGATCCGTTCCTGTTATCTTCTAGACTATTTACATTTAGTGCAGTGCGTCCTGCTCACAGTGTTCAGCTAGATCCGTTCCTGCTATTTACATTTAGTGCAGTGCGTCCTGCTCACAGTGTTCAGCTAGATCCGTTCCTGTTATCTTCTAGACTATTTACATTTAGTGCAGTGCGTCCTGCTCACAGTGTTCAGCTAGATCCGTTCCTGTTATCTTCTAGACTATTTACATTTAGTGCAGTGCGTCCTGCTCACAGTGTTCAGCTAGATCCGTTCCTGCTATTTACATTTAGTGCAGTGCGTCCTGCTCACAGTGTTCAGCTAGATCCGTTCCTGTTAAATTCCTACTGACCGGCAGGCTTGTCTGGTTACAGTATATAAAGCTACCTGAAGAAAATTACAGGTGTTCTATTTGATCCTATTAGTACCACGGTCAGGCAGCTAGACTATTTACATTTAGTACAGTGCGTCCTGCTCACAGTGTTCAGCTAGATCCGTTCCTGTTATCTTCCTACTGACAGGCAGGCTTGTCTGGTTACAGTATATAAAGCTACCTGAAGAAAATTACAGGTGTTCTATTTGATCCTATTAGTACCACGGTCAGGCAGCTAGACTAATTACATTTAGTAAATAATTTTTCAGCTCCTGTTCAACAGGGGCATGTAATTACAATTCTTGATCTAATATTTCACAGCAGGGCCCTGTGAGGGCTTACAGTGTTGTGGCCACAGCAACACCTAAGGCCCAAATTTCTGCTGAGTATATAGGGCAGGACCCTACTTTCAAACATCTAACTTACAAACGACTCCTACTTGCAAACGGAAGGAGACAACAGGAAGTGAGATGAAATCTACCCCTAGGAAGGGAAATTCTCTCCTGTAAGAGTTAATATGGGAAAACAATTTCTCCTTTCCACTGATGCTTTCCAATCCTTGTTCCACAAAAAAACCCAAATTTTCAAAAAACATTTTTCATTGGGACAAAAAAGTGAGGTGAAATCTTCTGAAGAGGAGGAAAGACAGCAAAACAAATGTCACAGGGGTGATAACCCTTCCCTATGTTTTCCAAAAAGCTTAGAAAAGATTTTTTGGCTGGAGCTAAACACGTTAAAAATGTTCAAAATTACAAACAGATTCTACTTAACAACAAACCTACAGTCCCTGTCTTGTTTGCACCGCCTGTATACTGCTGTTCAGAGTATATAGGGCCTGGTGGCCCCACACCTTTCCTTATTTTAATTTGGGTGCGGGGTTCCCCTTAATATCCATACAAGACCCAAAGGGCCTGGTAATGGACTGGGGGGTACCCATGCCGTTTGTCTCACTGATTTTCATCCATATTGCCATGACCCGACATGACATTAAACCCGCAAGCAGTTTTAAATGAGATTTTTTCCTTTAAAAATGACATTTGGTGCAGGGACTGTTCTAAACATGGGAAACACGCGTCACTTTACAGGCATACTATAGACACCCCCCAGGTACGATATTTAAAGGAATATTTCACTTTTTTTTTTTTACTTTAAGCATCATTAAAATCACTGCTCCCGAAAAAACGGCCGTTTTTAAAAGTTTTTTTTGCATTGATACATGTCCCCTGGGGTAGGACCCGGGTCCCCAAACCCTTTTTAGGACAATACCATGCAAATTAGCCTTTAAAATGAGCACTTTTGATTTCGAACGTTCGAGTCCCATAGACGTCAATGGGGTTCTAAAGTTTGTGCGAACTTTTGGTCCGTTCGCGGGTTCTGGTGCGAACCGAACCGGGGGGTGTTCGGCTCATCCCTATACACAATACACTGTAAGTGCAGCTAACTGACTGACTGTTCTGCCTAATCTATCTAACTCAAATCAAATGACACTGTCTCTCTCTCTCTCTATCTCTCAGCACACCGGAACACACACTACACAGGGCCGCCGTGCAGGCGGCCTTATATAGTGTGGGGTGTGTACTAAATCCCCTGAGCCATAATTGGCCAAAGCCACCCTGGCTTTGGCCAATTACAGCTCTCTCTACTGACGGCGCTGTGATTGGCCAAGCATGCGGGTCATAGTGCATGCTTGGCCAATCATCAGCCAGCAATGCACTGCGATGCCGCAGTGAATTATGGGCCGTGACGCGCCACACGAATTTAGTGCGAACGGCCCATAACGTTCGCAATTCGGCGAACGATCGAACAGCCGATGTTCGAGTCGAACATGGGTTCGACTCGAACACGAAGCTCATCCCTAACCCCAGGGATGCTGGGCAGTCAGCCCAGATCCACAACAGCATGACGGAGTGAGCCCAGACACCCTGTCTTCTCTCCAGCTGCAGAAAGGACTCCAGGGAGAAGGGCCAGTCCAGGCCTCTCCCCAGCAACAGATATGTTCTCTGAGAGAGGCAGAGGTTGGCTGGGTGAGTAATACCTTGTTTGGAACAATTTGTTTGGGGTACTGTGTGGGTACAGGCATTAGAGCACTGGAACTACTGACTAACTTCGGAGTCAACCCGTCTGGGGTCTCTTCCTGTGTTAGTCTCCTGCCGAAAGGGGAGAAATGTGACAGACCTAGCCGGGAAACAGACTTTTGGAGGGGACTGTATGCCAGCCTCTTGCCGATCGATCGGGGGCCCTTGCATTTGGGGGAACGGTGCTCTTTGTGAGCTGTACAATTCTTATGCCCCGTACACATGGTCGGACATTGATCGGACATTCCGACAACAAAATCCTAGGATTTTTTCTGACGGATGTTGGCTCAAACTTGTCTTGCATACACACGGTCACACAAAGTTGTCGGAAAATCCGATCGTTCTAAACGCGGTGACGTAAAACACGTACGTCGGGACTATAAACAGGGCAGTGGCCAAAAGCTTTCATCTCTTTATTTATTCTGAACATGCGTGGCACTTTGTCCGTCGGATTTGTGTACACACAATCGGAATTTCCGACAACGGATTTTGTTGTCGGAAAATTTTATATCCTGCTCTCAAACTTTGTGTGTCAGAAAATCCGATGGAAAATGTGTGATGGAGCCTACACACGGTCGGAATTTCAGACAACAAGGTCCTATCACACATTTTCCGTCGGAAAATTCGACCGTGTGTACGGGGCATTACGCCTTTTATTTATAATGTTTATAAAGTAAACTAGTTGTAAGATGGTTTTATACATACCACTTTATTGTAAAGCATTCTGAATGTATGCTATGTATCCATGCATTATATTCTTTTATTTTCCTTTGTGAAAACTCAATAAATATATTTAACAAGAAAAAAAAAAATGCTATATTAATACATAAGTCACTCTACGTGAAGTGTATATAACTCATAAATCACGTATCTCTACAATAGGTAATATAAAGTCCACACAGCCTAAAGCCAATAATAACTTTCCCCTCTTTGTGCTTAATGATCACAACAATCCACACCAACATCTAGTGGGTACCTTTCTTTAAATGCGCTCACCTCCAATCATGCACCAATAACTTGTTATTAGGTCTATATGTGCATTCCCCCTTGGGGGTAGGTGTAAGCTCCAGTGCCTTCTCACATAGGGATCTTCACCTTTATAAAATGCCCCCTGGTGTGTGTCCCTTAAATAGACGGGTGAGAGGAGCTTGGTGACGCTGATGCCACAGGATAGTTGGATCATGACTGTTTGTACATTTTAGAGGCGATTTTACCACTTTTTGATTGTAATGCCACATACACACAATCTGATTTTCCCACAACAAATGTTCGATGGGAGCTTGTTGTTGGAAATTTCGACTGTGTGTAGGCTCCATCAGACATTTTTTGTCGGAATTTCTGACAACAAAAGTTTGAGAGCTGGATCTCAAATTTTCCGATAACAAAATCCGTTGTCGGAAATTCCGAGCGTGTGTACACAATTCCGACGCACAGAATTCCACACATGCTCGGAATCAAGCTGAAGAGCCGCACTGGCTATTGAACTTTCTCAGCTCGTTGTACTTGTTGTACGTCACCGCGTTCTTGACGTTCGGAATTTCCGACAACATTTGTGTGACCGTGTGTATGCAAGACAAGTTTGAGCCAACATCCGTCGGAAAAAAAATCCCAGGATTTCGTGGTCGGAATGTTCGATCGTGTGTATGCGGCGGCATTAGTCTTTAAATAAAATTATAGTACTGGTTTTACTACACTATGAAAGTCCATTCGATGTCTGCTTGAACATTTTAACAGTAGAAAAGGTAAAGACTGGAGGTCTCTTAAAAGGACATCCACCAGGTGGCATGTTATAAAGGTGAAGCAGGTGCTTTAACCCTGGTACTTCTGACACTGACCTTACTATTACTAAGGGGGCATTTTGGAGGAGTTAAGGGAACCCTCTGGAGAATATAATGGGGCACTCCGCACTAAAATAGTACCTCTAGAGCCCACTTACATATTTCCCCAGAGTGCCCCCCTTAATGCCTCCAGAATGCCTCCTTAATGCTTCCAGAGTGCCCCCTTGGTACCTCCAGAGTGCCCCCTTACATTATCCAGAGTGCCCCCTTAGTGTCTCCAGAGTGCCCCTTACATCTTTTAGAGTGCCCCCTAGTGCCTACAGTAGTACTAAGAGGTCACTCTGAAGGTTGATGTATGAAGGTGCTCCAGATGTAAGGGGGTACCTCCAAAGTGCGCCCTTACATCCTCCAGAATGCCCCCTTACATCCTCCTACAGAGCCCAAAAAGAGAATCTGGAATTTGTACTGTCAGTATGAGTAATGTTCATGGCTATATAAAGTCCAGGGACTCACCAGTCACCTTCTTTTCCCTGTTTAATTGTGGGCTTTGGCTTTCAGGGAGGCAAGCAAATGCAGAGATTGTGTATGGTGGGCTGCCTGCAACTCACAAGGGGCCGGGCTGGCAGGAAAACACTTTTAAAAAATGTCCTTGTCGGTGACCTGGAACTGTGCATGAGCAGTTCTGAATTCAGCCAATTAGTGTACTGCCAAGTTTGGTTTCTACTCATGCACCGTGGCATGTGACAATAAGCCACACCCCACTGCCCGACCCGAGGCCAAGCCTAGCAGTTCTCTAATCGGCTGCTTCCGGAACTGCACATGCGCACTTCAAAGCCACTGAAAAGGACATTTTTTTACAGGCACGTTTTTCCTGTTTACAGACAAGAGAAAAGTGTCTGTTAACACTGCCCCAGACACATGCCCGTCTTGGGGCCCCCCACAGTGGCAGAACACCAGGGCCTTGTCACAAGCGCGACTTTGGCGACCCTGGTAGTTCCACCACTGCAAAGAGCCATCCAGTTGACTGCAGTGCCCCCATGATAACAAGGAACAGACGGGAGAAGAGAGAAGAGTGACAAAGAGTCTAAAGCAGAGAATACTGTACATGCGCATTTTTTTTTCCGTTCATCCAGCAGGTTAAATGAAAAAAAAAATCTGATATCTCTCTTTCATGCAAGGGATGTGGATGCAGGGATCTCCCCTGCAATGCTATTGTATTCTGACAACAGGGGCTTTCTCCCATCAGAATGCACAGATCAATGCTGCAGCTATTGACTACCAGCACTGATCGAATGCTAGTTTTCCCGCTTCACGATTTGACAGAAGCTGGTCGTGTATTAAACATATATTAAAATGCACAAAAATGCTTGAAAAATGTATGTGCATTGCCTCTCTTTGGTGTGTTTTTTTTTTTAATGTGTTGATGCGTGTTTTAATGCGTGTTGACATGCATTTTTATGCATGCTAACAGCTTTGGGTCCCTGTAAGGGACAAATTTATACAAATTTTTTTTTCTCAATAGATTTGCATTATGTTGATGTTAATTCCATGCATTTACATGCATTGACTTGTGGTAAAATGCATACAGTACATAGCAGTACACGTACCAGACTGCATATGACACCAGCTTTGCAGTGTGAACAGCACATGTAGAAAAAAGTTGTTTTCTACATGTCCTTGCGGTGACCTGAGTTCTTCCGGTGCAATAAAATGCAGGTCACTGCAGTATGTGTGAACAAGGCCTTAGCTCAATGCCTTCAATGCGCTCTCCTGTCCTACTATTTTAATGATGGAATTAGTCTGAAAATGGCAGCCCTGTAGAAATCCATTACAGTGACTTCCATAAATAAACCAACAAAAATAAAAAGCTTCTGCATAGTGCAGGTAAACCAGGGATTTTTATTTCTAAAAATGGATAAAAGTGATCACAATTAAAATAAAATCTAAGCAGCGTAAGGAAGGGGAGATCGCCTTTTCCTTACGCTGCTTAGATTTTATTTTAATTGTGATCACTTTTATCCATTTTTTATCCTTCCTGATGTTTCTTCACCCCACCAGAGAAGTCAAGAAGGGAGACAGAGGTTCCACCGTTCCGGATATCGTTTTCCAGCCTAGGTTTGGCTCCATGCACCATTGACTCCATGTCATATGACAGTGGAGTCCACGTCATCTGGTAAGAGTACCAGATGTTTTCATTCTGATGCCCCATATCGAGATGTTGGTTTACAGCTACGGAAGTTCTGTACCCCGTTGTTGACTCAGTCACAGATCCACACCGTGCACCATTGACTTTATTTTCTAGTTTCACATCATTTTTTGGTCCATACCAGTTCCTCTTAATAATTTGAGTTTGGAATCATCCATTTACCATATGTGGACACTTTATACTGTGTTTGTTCATTTCATTTCACTTATGGTTTTTGCACATATGCTTTACTGTTCAGTACAGCATCTCTTACTTAATTGTTTCACTACACCCTAACTTCCTATTACTTCTTAGCGCTGCATTTTTTTCCCATATAAAGATTTTTCCCTTCTATGGCTCCATCATCTTCAATGACCTGAAAGTTCTACAGTCCATATGGAGTGTTACTCAATCCTTGTCATGTACTTTTTAATTGGTATAAACTGTCTGTCAATCACTTTACTTGTTAATTTAGTATAGCTGTGTAACAATCAAATTGAGCAATAGTAGTGAGTAATTTGAATCTAACACCACTCATTGATTTATTGATACTAGTTTTTCAGAATTGACATAGCCAAGACTGAAGTGTATAGACATGAGAGCTAGTGTGATCAATTATGGCAAAAACCAGAAAGGATTATACGTTTATGGGCATTCGGTGACCTCTGCAGACAAGCTATAGCCAACCAACTTCTGAAAGAGTAAACAAATGTATTTTCTTTCTTTCTCATGGGATTCATTTTTAACTGTAGGTCATAACAGAATGGCACAATCATGAAACAAAACAAGACAAGTAAACAAATGTCAAAAAGTCTGCATACCCTTAATTCTTAATACTGTGTATTGCCCCCACCATGCCCAGCCACCACCATGCTTCACAATGGGGATGGTATTCTTGTTGCCATAGGTCTTGTTGACCCCCTCTCCAAACATAGTGCTTATGGTTGTGACCATAAAGCTTTATTTTGGTCTTGTCACTCCAGATTACAGTGTGCCAGAAGCTGTGAGGAGTTTCA
This sequence comes from Aquarana catesbeiana, assembly GCF_042186555.1. Lineage (NCBI taxonomy): Eukaryota > Metazoa > Chordata > Amphibia > Anura > Ranidae > Aquarana > Aquarana catesbeiana. The sequence goes on from NC_133324.1 coordinate 801,975,787, forward strand.
AGGTGATGTCGGTCATACTGTAACCAGGCTTTTTTGTGGCATTGCCACAGTAAAGGCTTCTTTCTGGCAACTCAAACATTTAGCTCATTTTTGTTCAAGTATAGTCATATTGTGCTCCTTTAAACAACCACACTGTCTTTTTACAGGGCAGCCTGTATTTCTTCTGAGGTTATCTGTGGGTTTTTCTATGTATCCCGAACAATTCTTCTGGCAGCTGTGGCTGCAATCTTTCTTGGTCTGCCTTACCTTGGCTTGGTATCAAGAGATCCCCAAATTTTCCATTCCTTAATATGTGATTGAACATATTTAAGGTTTTGGATACCTTTTTATATCCTTTTCCATCTTAAACTTCCATTACCTTGTTACCCAGGTCTTTTGACAGTTCTTTTCTGCTCCCCATTGGGTCAGTATCTAGCCTGCTCAGTGCATCTACGTGAGAGCTAACAAACATTTTGACTATTTATACACAGACATTAATTGCAATTTAAAAATATGGCTTAGTTGCCATTTTAACCTGTGTGTGTCACCTTGCGTGTCTGTACCAAGGCTAAACATTCCAGGGTATGTAAACTTTGATCAGGGCTATTTGGGTAATTTCTGTTATCATTATGATTTAGAAAGGAGCCAAACAACTATGTGATAATACATGGCTTTATATGATCACTATCCTTAAATAAAAGAACATTTTTGGCATGATCAGTCATATTTTCAATATCTATGCCAAAATTTCATGATTTCTGCCAGGGTATGCAAACTTTTGAGCACAACTGTACATGTATGTGACTGTCATGCAGCCTTTTACACATTTACCTGTATGGCCAATTCCATAACAAAGTGTGACATTCCGGAATCTGCTGCAGGATGGATGACTCATTGGAATCTATATAGCCATCCTAATTTAAAACATTTTTTTTTTTAGAGAGGTAGATTATTTTGTGCAAAGCAGAGCCATGACCTTACCAGATTCATACCACAAAATTAAAAAAAGAAAAGCGCTGGCACATTTATAAAGTATATGGCTGTGCTTTACAAATATTCCCTCTGTTGTGCTTGCTCCAAAGCAAGGGAAGCCCCATTAAAATTAGTGAATAGGAAAAAAAAATGGTAGAAGGATAGCCTGCCAATGTCCTGTGACCATCCTCCGTGTATAGCCGGCCCAAGTTCTAAAATGCAGAGATCAGTGTGGAATAAACACTCCGGTGTCTTTCAGAGAGACGCTAACGATATCTACTTTCTTTTATAATCAGTCCTTATGTGTGTTGTAGGCCAATTTTTCAAGGTATAAGGATTTTTATGTATTTAAATATACAATATAAAAATACATTCAATATCTCTTGTAAGCTATATTCAAACATTTAATCAAAAACAACTGAAAAAATGTATTGAGTTCACAAAACAGAAAAACATATGCTGTACACATTGTAAATGATGTTTGCTGTAGAAGCTGAACAGGAAAATTGCAGGAAAATTTGTGAAACACTGTTTATAATGTTAGTTCACTACACCAGTGCTTGCACAATTAAATAACTTTACATGCATTACCTTAATTTCGGTTTAATTACATACAATATGTATGTAAACCTGATAAGATCTGCATTCAGATAAGACCTTTTTACCGTGACCGTACAGAATATAGCCCCTTCCCGCCGACCGTACGCAGATCTGCGTACTCGGCTTTCCGGGGTTATACCGGGATGATGCCCGCAGCTGCAGGCATCATCCCAGTACCGTTGTTTACAGCGGGCGATCGGCTACCCGTGTATAACAACCGATGCGGCTAAAAGCCGCTCGGCTGTTATACCGGAGGAGCGGGAGGGGACATCCCCCCCTCCCGCCGCTGTTACCGGGCCTCCCGTGCGATCGGGAGGCCCGGTGTCCGTTCGGCTGCCTTCGGCGGCTGGGGGCGGGCTGGAACGAAGCTGCGAGCGGCTTCGTTCCAGCCTTCTTGTTGTAAACGCGGAAGCGACGTCATGATGTCACTTCCCGTTTACTCGGCTGCCAATGGCGCCGAATTTTAAAAAGTACACAGTATTCAGAATCGCCGTTTTCGGCGATCTGAATACTTTGAAGTGTAAAGGAGGGATGGGGGGTCTTTTAGACCCCCCATCCCTCCATAAAGAGTACCTGTCACCACATATTACTGTCACAAGGGATGTTTACATTGCTTGTGACAGCAATAAAAGTAAAAAAAAAAAAAAAAAAATGTAAACACAATTTATAAAGTACAAAAATAAATAAATTAAATAAAAAAAAAAAATATGTAAACGGTGTTCAAACCACACATGTGAGGTATCTCCGCGATCGTCAGAGCGAGAGCAATAATTCTAGCCCTAGACCTCCTCTGTAGCTCAAACTTGGTAACCGTAAAGAATTTTTAAAGCATCACCTATGGAAATTCAAAGGTACCGTAGTTCGTCGCCATTCCACGAGTGCGTGCAATTATAAAGGGTGACATGTTTGGTATCTATTTACTCGGCGTAACATCATCTTTCACATTATACAAAAAAATTGGGGTAACTTTACTGTTTGGATTTTTTAAAATTCATGAAAGTGTCACTTTTCCAAAAATTTGCGTTTAAAACACCTCTGCACAAATACCGTGTGATAAAAAAAATTGCAACAATCGCCATTTTATTCTCTAGATTCTCTGCTAAAAAAATATATATAATGTTTGGGGGTTCTAAGTAATTTTCTAGCAAAAAATACGGATTTTAACTTGTAAACACCAAATTTCAAAAATAGGCTTAGGCTCCATTCACACTAGCGCGTTTTTTGATGCATTTTGCATTTTGCAGAAATGCATGGGAATTTTTTAACATGGGTTCCTATGGAACATGTTCACATCAATGCTTTTTTGTATCTCTGCGTTTTTGGAAAGGGTCGGGGACTTTTTTTCATGCAAAAAGCAGCGTTTTGCATGTAATGGATTTCAATGGACAAGCATCAAAAACGCAAGTGCACCGTTTTTGCAGCGTTTTTGGTGCGTTTTTGGTGCGTTTTTGGTGCGTTTTTGCCGTTTCTTTTTTAATTTTTTTTTATTTTTATTTTTTTGTAATTTTTTTTTAAGACTGTAAAAAAAAATGAAAAAAAAAAAAAAAAAAACGCAAAACGCAAATCGCGGCAAAAACGCGGCAAAAACGCTGCAAAAACGCTACAAAAACGCTGCTCAAAAACGTGCCAAGCATGAAAAAAAAACCTCCAAAAACGCTCAAAAGCAACATGCATAGGTGTGAATCGAGCCTTAGTCATGAAAGGGATAGATCACCTGTCCTTACTGATGGACTGATAGCTGATGGATATCAGTGCTATTACGTTTAGTATGTATTTCAATAACAGGCCATGTCATGAATTTTTCTGAAAAGTCATTAAGTCAGGAATGCTTTAATCACTTCCTCTAAGTCAATTGGTGTATTAAAGAGCACAAGGAAAATAGTTCATTTTGCTCTGCAGCATCAGCTTAAAGTCTTTAATAGGCTATTGTTCACATCTGGGGGCTACATTCCTCTAATCCTCCTGTTCAGAGCATATGTTTAAATGGCTTAATCCTTTACATGATCACTCCCTGTTTTAGTTGAAATAATGTTTAAAATCAGTTTGTCAGGTTTCCATCTACAAGCAGAATTTGGTGAAAAAAATAACATAGGTTGCCCAGTGGGATTTAATTTAGCTTTTACAGTGCCTTGAAAAAGTATTCATACCCCTTGAAGTTTTCCACGTTTTGTCATGTTACAACCAAAAACGTAAATGTATTTTATTGGGATTTTATGTGATAGACCAAGAAAAAAGTGGCACATATTTGTGAAGGGGAAGGAACATGATAAATTTTAAAATTTTTTTACAAATAAATATGTGAAAAGTGTGGTGTGCATTTGTATTCAGCCCCCTGAGTCAATACTTTGTAGAACCACCTTTCACTGCAATTACAGCTGCAAGTCTTTTTGGGTATATATATACCAGCTTTGCACATCTAGAGAGTGACATTTTTGCCCATTCTTCTTTGCAAAATAGCTCAAGCTCTGTCAGATTGGATGGAGACCGTCTGTGAACAGCAATTTTCAAGTTTTGCCACAGATTCTCAATTGGATTTAGGTCTGGACTTTGACTGGGCCATTCTAACACATGATAATGCTTTGATCTAAACCATTCCATTGTAGCTCTGGCTGTATGTTTAGGGTCATTGTCCTGCTGTAAGGTAAACCTCCTCCCCAGTCTCAAGTCTTTTGCAGACTCTAACAGGTTTTCTTCTAATGCCGCGTACACACGGTCGGACTTTCCGGCATACTTAGTCCGGCGGACCAGAGTGTGCCGGACAATCCGCCCGTGTGTAGGCGCCGGCGGACTTTTCCGGCGGACTTTTTCCCAAAAACCCGCCGGACCTAGATTTGAAGAAAGTTTTAAATCTTTCCGCCGGACTCAGTTTCGGGCGGAAAGTCCGCTCGTGTGTGTGCTGGTCCGACGGAAAGCCCGCTCGTGTGTATGCTGGTCCGACGGACCAGATACGACACGAGGGCAGGGTATTGCATCTCGCGCTCGCTGCAATAGGAAAAACACATTTTCCTATTGCGGCGAGCGCGGGGCATACCAGGCCCTTAGGTCTGGTATGGATTATAAAGGGAACCCCCTACGCCGAAAAAACGGCGTGGGGTCCCCCCTAAAATCCATACCAGACCCCGATCCGAGCACGCAGCCTGGCCGGTCAGGAAAGGGGGTGGGGCGAGCGAGCGCCCCCCCCTCCTGAACCGTACCAGGCCGCATGCCCTCAACATGGGGGGTGGGTGCTTTGGGGGAGGGGGGCGCCCTGCGGGGCCCCCCACCCCAAAGCACCTTGTCCCCATGTTGATGAGGACAAGGGCCTCTTCCCGACAACCCTGGCCGTTGGTTGTCGGGGTCTGCAGGCGGGGGCTTATCGGAATCTGGGAGCCCCTTTAATAAGGGGGCCCCCAGATCCCGGCCCCCCACCCTATGTGAATGAGTATGGGGTACATGGTACCCCTACCCATTCACCTAGGGAAAAAGTGTAAGTAATAAAACACACTACACAGGTTTTTAAAATAGTTTATTAAACAGCTCCGGGGGGGGATCTTCCTCCGGCTTCGGGGGTCCCTCCGCTTCATCTTCTCCCGGCGTCCGGTTGGTTCTTCTCCCGGTGTTCCAGTTCTTCGGCCGGCTCCTCTGCTGTCTTCAGGTAGCTCTCTTGCAAGCAGAGGTCCGGACTCCTGGGCTTCTGGGCTTCTTCTCTTCTCTTCTCCATATGTTGACACGACGCTCTCTCCGGCTGGACTGCTCTCCGAGGGCTGTGTTGTGACTTATATAGGCGGAGACCCCGCCCCCTTTTGATGTCACAGTCCCTGGGCATGCTGGGACTGTGACGTTTTAGGGGGCGTGGTCACTGGGTGATGTTGACCACGCCCCCTAAAACGTCACAGTCCCAGCATGCCCAGGGACTGTGACATCAAAAGGGGGCGGGGTCTCCGCCTATATAAGTCACAACGCAGCCCTCGGAGAGCAGTCCAGCCGGAGAGAGCGTCGTGTCAACATCTGGAGAAAAGAAGAGAAGAGAAGAGAAGAGAAGAGAAGAGAAGAGAAGAGAAGAGAAGAGAAGAAGCCCAGAAGCCCAGGAGTCCAGACCTCTGCTGGCAAGAGAGCTACCTGAAGACAGCAGAGGAGCCGGCCGAAGAACTGGAACACCGGGAGAAGAACCAACCGGACGCCGGGAGAAGATGAAGCGGAGGGACCCCCGAAGCCGGAGGAAGATCCCCCCCCCGGAGCTGTTTAATAAACTATTTTAAAAACCTGTGTAGTGTGTTTTACTACTTACACTTTTTCCCTAGGTGAATGGGTAGGGGTACCATGTACCCCATACTCATTCACATAGGGTGGGGGGCCGGGATCTGGGGGCCCCCTTATTAAAGGGGCTCCCAGATTCCGATAAGCCCCCGCCCGCAGACCCCCGACAACCAACGGCCAGGGTTGTCGGGAAGAGGCCCTTGTCCTCATCAACATGGGGACAAGGTGCTTTGGGGTGGGGGGCCCCGCAGGGCGCCCCCCTCCCCCAAAGCACCCACCCCCCATGTTGAGGGCATGCGGCCTGGTACGGTTCAGGAGGGGGGGCGCTCGCTCGTCCCCACCCCCTTTCCTGACCGGCCAGGCTGCGTGCTCAGGTCGGGGTCTGGTATGGATTTTAGGGGGGACCCCACGCCGTTTTTTCGGCGTAGGGGGTTCCCTTTATAATCCATACCAGACCTAAGGGCCTGGTATGCCCCGCGACGGGGCTCGCAAGGTGTCAATCTCGCCGATAAAAGCGGCAAGATTGACTTCCTTTTCTAGTCCCGTCACACCTGAGTCACGTTCAAAATGAACGGACTTGTCCGTGTGTGGGCAAGTCCGTTCATTCTGAAAGTCCGCCGTAACTCCGGCGAAAGTCCGTCGGAAAGACGGGCGGACTTAGCCCGCCGGAAAGTCCGGTCGTGTGTGGGCAAGTCCGTCCGTTTTAAAGTCCGGCGCACCTGGCGGACAAAGTCCGTCGGAAAGTGTGCTGGACCAAGTAGGATAGAAAGTCCGACCGTGTGTACGCGGCATTAGATTGCCCTGTATTTGGCTCCATCCATCTTCCCACAAACTTTGAGTATTTTTCCTGTCCCTGCTGAAGAAAAGCATCCCCACAACATGATGCTGCAACCACCACCACCATGTTTCACGGTGGGGGTGGTGTGCTCAGGGTGATGTGCAGTGTTACTTTTCTGCCTCACATAGCGTTTTGCTTTTAGGCCAGAAAGTTCAATGTTGGTCTCATCTGACCAGAGCACCTTCTTCCACATGTTTGCTGTGTCCCCCACATGGCTTCTCGCAAACTGCAAATGGGACTTTTTATGGCTTTCTTTCAACAATGGCTTTCTTTTTGCCACTCCACTAGATTTTTTGAGTGCAACACTTTGTGTTAGTCTATCACATAAAATTCCAATAAAATACATGCATGTGTTTGGTTGTAACATGACAAAATGTGGAACATGTCAAGGGATATGAATACTTTTTCAAGGCACTGTAAATGTACTGTAAATGTACTGCCCCAGACTGGTACATTCCATTGTGATATTTGTGAAAATGTCAGGGCTGGATTGTTTATGTTGGACCGTTTAACCAGTTCTATACAGGTATTAATAAAAATGAAAATGAACTGAAAATTAAAACATCTGAATGATAAAATATACATGGCTGAAGCAGCAATGTTACTATTATATAATATTTTTTTCTCTTTTTGGCCTTAAGTAATTGTAGTCATATAAGTAGACTAGCAACAAAAAAACAGACCATACAGAGGTCTGATTGTGAGAAATGATGTCCCAGGTGTGCAGTAATCATCTTCCCTATATTCTTTTACAGTGTGTCTGTAAATATATTTTTTTTAAATGTCTGTCTTGTTTCACCAGTATAAGAATGGTTTCATTTTTTGCACTGAATGAGGTACACAACATTCCTGCAGGTACAATAGCTGTATAATCCTGTAACATTGAATGTCCCTTTTGTGTGTGTGTTATACTTTTGAATTAATTGATTTGGCTGCACATATTGCACCATTCGGTTTTGTAAGGTTTGATTTCATTGTTAGCATTCCTGTAATCAGAATGAAGTTTCCTATTTGTTAAAATCATGAAAGCTTGCTTTAAAAATTTTATTTTAATTTAAAGGTTAGTGCAAAATTAAAAAGGTATCACAGACAGTTCCTTTTTGCTGGCAAAACTTTGCAAACAAATATTTGCAACTTGAACTTCTACAAAAACCTTTCCCTAGCTTGGATAGATAGGAAACAGTTAAACCAGTCAGGTTTTTACTGCTGCTTATGTGCCCTTTGGGTATATTCACCTAGGAGAAATGATGTAGAACAGGAAATGTCCACAAAGACAGGATAAAGCCCATCATTGTTCGGGAGAGATTTAACATTAAACATTAAATACCATACTGCTGACCCCACAATAGGGATAAAACTTTTTTGCGGAAGGGAGTTTAACAAGACTCGTGGCCACTCATTAAAATTAGAAGAAAAGAGGTTTAACCTTAAACTAGGTAGAAGGTTCTTTACTGTAAGAGCGGCAAGAATGTGGAATTCTCTTCCACAGGCAGTGGTCTCAGCGGGGAGCATTGATAGTTTCAAGAAACTATTAGATAAGCACCTGAATGACCACAACATACAGGGATATACAATGTAATACTGACATATAATCATACACATTGGTTGGACTTGATGGACTTGTGTCTTTTTTTGACCTCACCTACTATGTAACATCATCTCTTAATCTGGTGACAAAGTTTTATATTTCCCTTCACTGATTGTCCTAAAGGTGACAGCAGTTACTAGGCCAGTTATTGAGCATGAATCTTTTTATTGGTGACACAGAGAGGTGTATGATGTGTAAAGTCAAACATATGCAAACTGCATATGATTTATCTCACAAATAGTTTTTACTATATTGTTGCAGAAAGTATAGAATTTAAAGGATGTCCTAATTTAAAGTGCACCATTGCCCAGACTACAGACTAACAGTTTTACATATTCTTAACAAGCAGTAAAGGATTTCTAAAACAATTTCTCAATGTAGGGTTGCCACCTTTTCTTCAAGTCAAACCCGAACACTTTAGCGGCACACAGCATTTTTTTGTTTATAGTATAAACTATACATATATTTTGCTATTAAATAACATTTCTAATCATATGCAGTTAATAACAAGAGTCCCTCTTTACATCAGAGTCCACAGAGTTCCCCTTTTACATCTAAACTCGAAGAGTTCCCTTTTACTGTAGGGAGAGACTCTGCAGACTCCGATGTAAGGGAGAACTCTGGGGACTCTAACATAGGGGATGCTCTGGGAACCCTAATTTAAGGGGAAACACTCAGAACTCTGATGTATGGAGAGGACTCTGATGTAAGGGGGAACACTGAGAACTCTGATGTACAGAGAGGACTCTGATGTAAGGGGGGACACTGTGGCCTCTGGTGTAAAGGGGAACTCTGATGTAAGGGTGCTCTGAGAACCCTGAATTACCTTAGTGTACTCACTCAGAGGCAGGAGAGAGAAGGGGGGAGAGGGGAGACTTCAGTCACAGACAGGAATAGATGGTGAGCTCACTCACCCCTTGGCAGTCAGCACCTCTCATCCAGATGTATCTGGAAGCCATAGTCTGGTCTGAATAATGTGTCCGGGTTTCAGGCAGTCTGAAAACTGGACACATGATTTCGAACTCGAACTGTCCGGATGAATCCCGAACAAGTGGCAACCCTACCTCAATGACCTCTGTAACTGCTTGCGCCATGAAGAAGTTTATGGTAACCACTTGCCCTCCGAAAGATTTATCCCCCTTCATGACAGGCCATTTTTTGCTATACGGCACTACGGTACTTTAACTGACAATTGCACAGTCATGCAATGCTATCCATAGATTAAATTTATGTCATTTTTCCCCCCACAAATAGAGCTGTCTTTTGGTGGTATTTGATCACCACTGGGTTTTTCATTGTTTGTGCTATAAACAAAAAAAAATCAACAATTTTGCAAAAATATTTTTTACTTTCTGCTATAAAACATATCCAATAAAAAAAATTTAAAAAATTGAATTTCTTCATAATTTTAGGCCAATATGTATTCTGCTACATATTTTTGGTAAAAAATCCCAATAAATGATTGGTTAGCACAAAAGTTATACCGTCTACTAACTTTTGTATATATATTTTTGTATATATACTAGTATATTTTTTTATACTAGTAATGGCAGCAATCAGTCACTTATAGCTGGACTGCAATCTGCGATCAATTTAACACTAACTGGTGTTTTTGACACTTTGTGGGAACCAGTAACACTAATACAGTGATCAGTGCTAAAAATATGCACTGTCGCTGTACTAATGACACTGGCTGGGAAGGAGTTAAACTTTTAGGGGGGATCAAAGGGTTGCATGTGTGCCTAACCAGTGTTTTTGTGTACTATGTGTTGCTTTTACTAAGGGATGCGTTGGAATGTATTCCCTGCTTTTCAGGGAAACAAAATCCACCACATCCCTGCTGAAAGAACAGAGCTCTGCCTTGTTTACATAGGCAGAGCTCGGACCTGTGTCTCACCTCGCTAATCAGTGGGTGCCAGCGGGCAGGACTGGTGCTAGACTATTTTGTACCCTAGGCAAGATCAGCTACTTGCACCACCCCCCTCCCCTAAAAGGAAAAAAAAAAGTTAATGTTTTTAAAAACATGTTCTTTCAATCATGGAGGCTCAGCATCACATGTGGGCGTTACCTAAGCAAATACAGCCTGATTAGCAATGGCCACTCCTCCAGACTCACATAAACCCATCAAGGCATTTTTAGATTTGCAATAACTCCTTCCAAAAGCCAGGCCACTGCTTACATCAGGGCTGGAGGCTCAGCATATTGTGCAGGATTGTAGGCGCTGCCAGGCAAAAGTACCCCCTTCATAGTGACCATTACCTGTTATTTCTGTTTTAAAAAATACATACATAAACCAACACCTCTGCCAAAAAACTATTGGGTGCAGTTTTTTTGTCAGATTTCTACCATTATTTCTGAATTCTGAAGCACACAGCTAAAATAATGAAGGAGTGGCTTCACAACAACTCAGTGACTGTTCTTGAATGGCCCAGCCAGAGCCCTGACTTAAACCCAATTGAGCATCCCTGGAGAGACCTAAAAATGGCTGTCTACCAACGTTTACCATCCAACCTGACAGAACTGGAGAGGATCTGCAAGGAGGAATGGCAGAGGATCCCCAAATCCAGGTGTGAAAAACTTGTGGCTTACGCATGCATTTGCAAATGCGTGCGGACTGAACCCCTGTTTTTAACGCGTACTGTTAGACAGGTCAATTGGTTGTCTGCGAGCTGGTGGTAAGTAGGCTTGGATTTTTTTCCTGGGCATTCCCCAGGTTTTGTTGTTACTTGTTATGTGAAAAACTTGTTGCATCTTTCCCAAAAAGACTCATGGCTGTATTAGATCAAAAGGGTGCTTCAACTAAATACTGAGCAAAGGGTCTGAATACTTAGGACCATGTGATATTTCAGTCTTTCTTTTTTAATAAATCTGCAAAAATGTCAACAATTCTGTGTTTTTCTGTCAATATGGGGTGCTGTGTGTACATTATTGAAGAAAAAATTAACTTAAATGATTTTAGCAAATGGCTGCAATATAACAAAGAGTGAAAAATTTAAGGGGGTCTGAATACTTTCCGTCTCCACTGTATATATATACATACACACATAATAATATTATATAAATATATATTCATAATAATAGTGATATCCCTTAATACAATATATTTACATAATATATGTATAACATATGGCAGCTCTGTGAGTGGGCAGGGCAAGGTCCGGTCTGCGCTGTGTGTGGGAGGAAGTTGATCTTCGGGAGGTACATTAAGGTAGTGCGGCGCTGTCAGGTATTACGGTGATTAGATGTGACAGCAGGGAGCTTAGTGGTACACATCGGGGGATTGGTGGCTTCTGCAACAGGGCTCACAGTGACCATGAGAGGAGAGCCGAGCTCATAGGTCTGTACACGCCTGGAGGGAGAGTAGGGAAATCATAGGCAGCAGTGCATCCTAGGTGGCTGCCTAGTTCGCCTAGCGGTAGCACCGGCCCTGCCGGGGGGTATACATTGGCCGGCACACACTGTTCAGCATTTGCTGTGGCTAATAACAGCAGAAGCGGCACGCCCCCCTATGCGGAAGTGCAGAATCATGTATATATATTTGCACCGCACAGACATCTCATGTGATGTGCACAGGAATACCATGCAATTCCTGTGTGAATCACATGCAGTATCCCTCACAAGTGTGAACCCAGGCTTAAAGATTAATTTCTCCACAATGCCTATAGCCTATATGAAAAAAATATATATGTTAAAAAAACACAATATTGTAGCTATAAAAATGTCCATAAAGTGTACACTCTTATTCCATAAAAAAACATGTGTAGCGTGATAACAACGCTTTTGGACATACATAAAGTATCCTCAGCTTCTGTAAACTTCCACTTTATATGATCCCTATTGACATCTTAACACCTCTCTCCAGCAGTCCTTTAGATCCTTTGCTTACATTTTCCATTTGCTCTGTGTGTGTTCATTCACCATGAATGGGTAGCCGGTGTGCGCTATGCTGCCGCCAGGGTAGAATGACAGGGGGCACAATTACATGGAGTAGAGAATCTCATTCTACATCAGCAGTAGCACAGCGCACACCAAATACCCATTCATGTTAAACACACACAGAGAAAACTGAATATGTAAACAAAGGATCTAGAGAGCCCCAAGAGGGGACCCCTGGAGAGAGGTGTGGATTAGGATAGTCCCAATAAAGGGACTGCTGTCGATACGGATCCTATAAAGTGGAAGTTTACAGAATCTGAGGATCCTTTATTTATGTCCAAAAGTGATGTTCAACTGTTTGGTCATCCCCCGAGGTGAGCGACCATTTCACTAGAAGGTGGCTGGTGGAGGTTACTCACACACCATATTATAGAACTTTTTTAGGCACGTTTGCTGAATAGTGGTGGATCTATTGTTGATGAAGCACATGCATGTTGTGTTTGGACTATCAAGCTACACATGTTTTTATGGAATAAGACTGTACACTTTATGGTCATTTTTATAGCTACATTATTGTGTTTTTTTCACATATTTTTTTGATATACATTTTTTGGTATATTGATATATTGTGGATTGTTATTACACATATTTTTTGAATGAGCGCACCATTTACACATTCATTACTTTTTGGTTTTAGTGCTTCACTATTTAATGGTTGCAGCTGTTCATTTTAAATCAAATAGGGATAATTGCAATTAATTTACTTATTTACACTTAGCAGCACATAAGTACCGCAATACAATACTAATACTATCATTATTGATCTCGCTCTGACATTTGCGGCGATACCTCACATGTGTGGTGTGAACACTGTTTTCCTATGTGGGTGTTACCTATATATGCGTTCACCATTGCGCATGAGCACAGGGGGAGACGTGGGAGCTTTACATTTTCTTATTATTATTATTTATTTTATTACTTTTTAAAATGTTTACACTGTCCATTTCATTTTTTTTAATCACTTTTATTCATATCACAAGAAATGTAAACATCCCTTGTGATAGAAATTAGGCATGATAGGTCCTCTTTATGAAGAGATGTGGGGTCAATAAGACCCCACATCTCTTTTCTACAATGGAAAGCATTAGATAAAAAAAACCCCTATTGAGCTAATGCTTAAAAAAAAGGCCTTGTTTACATCGACCAAGAACCGGAAATTACGTCATGATGTCGCTCAAGTCCTCCTGGGCCATGGAGGTGAGCAGAGACTATCTTTCCTCTGCTCATCTCTGTGTCCAGCTGTCGATGAGCCCGGTAAGCATCCCTCCCATCGCTTCTAAAAGTGATCCAGTGGCTGATCAGCCACTCAGATCACTTTTAACAGAAAGAGCAGCGCCTGAGGAAAATATTTGTACCAGGGTTATGGGATCTAGCTGCAGCCATAACCCCGGTATCAAACGTCAAATTAATGATGTATTTTCCCAGTTAGGCAAGTGGTTAGGTTTGCTACATGCAGGTCTCTCTTAACATAAGTGTTATACCTATTTTAATTTATGTGATCCCATTACATCTTTTCTTTCTGTTTCCAATATACCTAAAAAGGTTTTTACTGAGATAAAGAGATAAAACATTGTTGGAAATACCATAACAATAACGAATATGTAAAATACAACATTATGGTAGGAGTTTGATAAAGGAAAAGGGGAAGAATAGTAGGTGGCCCAGAAGGGGCATAGTAGCAAGAGAAAGAAAGGGCCAAGGAAGAAGGAGGCGGGAGGAAGGTATGAGGGGGGAGGGGGGAAGGAGTTGGTACGGCTTTCTATTTCAAAAGGTTATAGGGTGTCTGGATGTAAGTGAATGTCACAGAAAGACTCCTAGGCCTAGACATGGATTTTAAGGTCCAATTTTAAGTGGGTCAAGGTGATACAATGTGTTTGAATTATTGTTTAAGGGAACAATTAGCATGTTGTAGCCAGGGGTTCCATGGTTGGCTAAATTTTGTTTGAAGGAGATGGGCTCTAGCAAAGGAGTATTCATAAAAAGTGTGTTCTTTGAAGGTATGTATGAATTGGGTGTAGTCAGAAGGTGTTGGTTGTTTCCAGTTATGGGGGATGGATAGTCGAGCTGCAGTGAAAATATGGGTAATTATGGGATTGAACTCGGGAGGCAAGGAATCCATATCCAAGCCTAGTAGAGCGGGTTTTGGGTTAGGCACGTAGTTGAGTCCTGTGATAATGATAATTGGTAATTAGCAAATTAATCTTAGTCCAGAAATTCTCAATAATGGGACAGTGCCACCAAATATGAGATAGAGTATCTAATAAACCACATTGTCTCCAGAAGAGGGGAAAGTAATTTGGGAACTATCCTATTACTTCTGTAGTGAACCATATATTTTTCTTCTTTACTTTAATGTGCTTTATATATAATCTAGTAGCCTTCAGGATGGTGGACTTTAATAATGCTCACTGATTACTGACTCCTGTCTTTTTTAAGTTTTTTTTATTATTATTTTTTTTTTTAGAAATTCCCCAGTTCGGCAAAATTTGTCCTTTTGAAATATGAAATGTTTCTTTTTTGTATGATTTTTCAGATTTTGTTCTAATACATAATCAAAGACATTGGTGATCACTAGAACCCACATTTTCTCCCACTTCAGCATCAGACAATCAATCTCCCTTTGTCAGTACCAGGCCTGGAATATGATCTCATCTGGTTGTGCTTTTTTCTGTATAACTGTATAAGAGGAAGTGTCATATCCATTTCTATTAATGCATGTACCTAATAAAGCCATGCCGTGTTTTACAGTATCTCACAAAAGTGATTACACCCCTCACAATTTTGTAAACATTTTATTATATCTTTTCATGTGACAACACTGAAGAAATGACACTTTGCTACAATATAAAGTATTGAGTGTACAGCTTGTATAACAGTGTAAATTTGCTGTCCCCTTAAAATAACTCAACACACAGCCATTAATGTCTAAACCGCTGGCAACAAAAGTGAGTACACCCCTTAGTGCAGATGTCCAAACTTGGCCCAAAGTGTCAATATTTTGTGTGGCCACCATTATTTCCCAGCACTGCCTTAACCCTCTTGGGCATGGAGTTCACCAGATCTTCACAGGTTTCCACTGGAGTCCTCTTCCACCCCTTCATGATGAGATCACAGAGCTGGTGGATGTTAGAGACCTTGCCCTCTTCCACCTTCCGTTTGAGGATGCCCCACAGATGCTCAATAGGGGTTAGATCTGGAGACATGCTTGGCCTGTCCATCACCTTCACCCCCAGCTTCTTTAGCAAGGTAGTGGCCGTCTTGGAGGTGTTGGGGGTCGTTATCATGTTGGAACACTGCCCTGCGGCCCAGTCTCCAGAGAGAGGGGATCATGCTGTTCTTCAGTATGTCACAGTACATGTTGGCATTCATGGTTCCCTCAATGAACTGTAGCTCCCCAGTGATGGCAGCACTCATGCAGCCCTAGATCATGACACTCCCACCACCATGCTTGCCTATAGGAAAGATACACTTGTCTTTGTACTCTTCACCTGGTTGCCTCCACGCACACTTGACACCATCTGAACCAAATAAGTTTTTCTTGGTCTCATCAGACCACAGGACATGGTTGCAGTAATCCATGTCCTTAGTCTGCTTGTCTTCAGCAAACTGTTTGTGGGCTTTCTTGTGCATCATCTTTAGAAGAGGCTTTCTTCTGGGACGACAGCAATGCAGACCAATTTGATGCAGTGTGCGGTATATGGTCTGAGCACTGACAGGCGGATCCTCTGCAGCAATGCTGGCAGCACTCATACATCTATTTAACAAAGACAACCTCTGGATATGACGCTGAGCATGTGCACTCAACTTCTTTGGTTGATCACGGCGAGGCCTGTTCTGAGTGGAACTTGTGTGTTAAACGGCTTTATGGTCTTGGGCACTGTGCTGCAGCTCAGTTTCAGGGTCTTGGCAATGTTCTAATATCCTAGGCCATCTTTATGTAGAGCAACAATTTTTTTTTTTCAGATCCTCAGAGAGTTCTTTGCCATGAGGTGCCATGTTGAACTTCCAGTGACCAGTATGAGAGAGTGAGAGCCATAACATAAAATTTAACACACCTGCTCCCCATTCACACCTGAGACCTTGTAACACTAACAAGTCACATGACACCGGGGAGGGAAAATGGCTAATTGGGGCCAATCTGGACATTTTCCAGCGGTTTAAACATTCATAGCTGTGTGTTGAGTTATTTTGAGGGGACAGGAAATTTACAAGGTTATACAAGCTGTACACTCACTACTTTACAGCAAAGTGTCATTTCTTCAGTGTTGTCACATGAAAAGATATAATAAAATATGTACAAAAAGGTGAGGGGTGTACTCACTTTTGTGAGATACTGTATATGTTTGTAATTTTCAATTCTGTAAACAGGATTTTCTACTTTTTTCTATATCTTTTCAGCATATGTAAACAGCGCACACAATATGTTTTCACTTCGTTAATAATCACAGTAAAGGCAACATGATCATTCCTGTATTACAAACGTATGTGTTACAATCTTTGCATAATGTAAAACTGTAATTGACCTGATGCATACATCTATTTCTGATGTTTATTAAGGCTCATATTGCTCCATTTCCACATCAACTTTTTTTTCATTCAGGTTCTGTTTATTTAAATTACCAAAAAATACACATATGTTATTGAAGCTCCCACTCTTCTAGTTATGTTATGTTTCATCTTCTGCAGTCATCTAATATCCTTCTATACCACTTTAATAGCTTCTATAACACATAATAATTAATGAGTGTTATAAATTTGAGCTCTGACTTTGTGTGTCTGCCTTCAAAACATCAGCATTGATAACTGAAGGTGTGAATAGTTATGCATGCATATACATGACTAATGTTAATAATTAAAATATATTTATCCTAAGGGAAGCTGACATTTATAACCACCCTGTCACCTCAAAAAAAAAGCCAGCTGCCCCAGTAATAAAATAATGAAAAAGCTCAATATTTATCTCTCTAGAAGGCAAAAAGTGAGATCTTCTCTTTGACACTATGGTGTGTGTAGGGAGAGTGGCATCTGCTTGGCACCGTGGTTCCTCTTACCAATCACTACATTAATACAGGACACAGTAGTGATGTAGCTAGTGCCTATCAGGGAGGTATCAAATGGCAGTGGGGGCACAGATGATTCGAGGATTTTGTTTGCTGCCCACCAAAAAGGAATCTATTTACAGTAGCACAAGGGACAAAACTTACCTTCAGTGAGGTGCACACCTAGTGCTGCTGTGTCTTCATATAGCAGAAGTCCTCAATCTCTTGACCCCCCCCCACACACACACACGTCTTGCCACCAAAATCTTGCACTGCAGTGGGGGTAAATACATAAGCTGGCCATAGACGATTCGAACCATGTATGGCCAGGCTGAATGTACCCAAGTTGATTGAAATTTGCTCCGTTTATGGCTGGCCTTAGGAAGCTTTGACAGGTACTAATCAAGAGTGCCTGTCTATGCCAGCTAGATGCCATTACTACAGCTTCTATGAACAAAATGTGGTTTATACCCTGTATACATTATTAACTGTGCCTAAACAATACACTGAAAATGTATCTTTTGTCTTGAGTTACTACTACTTCATAATTGTGCTTCTGCAGTGTGAGATCATCTAAGGCGCAGCACCTGCAAGTGCAAGATTTGAGATTTGGAGTGATGACACAATGTGGTTCTTGGTGTTGTCTTTGTTAGTCAGAAAGCTCCTAAACATCATAAGTCTCTGCTATCACTCCCAGTGTGTTCAGGCATGCCTCTGCACACAGCCTCTGCACTGTGATTATGGCAGAATACCAGCAGGATGGGGGGGTTGGAACAGTTGTTACTGCTCTCTGATTGAGAAAGCCTCCAACATTACCGTAAGGGTTTTAGATTGAAAAGAACTTCAGAGCCATTCATTCACAAATGGAGAAACAAATTAGCAGAATAATAGGTGCTTGAGTGTGTGCTATTTTCATACAATCTATTGGTATATTTAGCCTGCAAAGTGTAACCTGGTGACAGGTAATTTTAAGGACTCCATACTGCACCATACAGAATAATTTTGCATGAAGAATTATTGCTTCTTTTTATTTAAACATCCTGTAAAATGGCTCTTCACGTTTCTATACTTTTTTTCTTCTGGTGAATATAGGGATTCATTAAATTTCTTCCATCTGATAATTATTACAACAGAAGATAAAATCTTGCTATAAAAACAGCAAGAAACCAAACTGGTATCTCTTTATTAAAAGATAAGTTCAGCGTATAAATCAAGAATAATTAACATAACCAGATAAAATAGAAGGCAACGACTATGAGGAGACAAAGCACAGCAATTAAAGGGTCACAGTGCACATCGTTAGTTAATGTTTGCTTAATGAAAGCATTGTGTCCGTGTTCATTTACATATGTATACAATATTAAGCAACGCATAATAAGGTCATCTTTGTTTGCAATTATTGAGAACAAAATAATAACGAGTTTCTACTTTCGGGGCACAAATACAGAAATTACTGTGACAAGTACATTTAAAGATTACAATTGTAAAGTAACCTTTGAAAGGGTAACAACATAACACAGAAACAAAGTTGAAAATTTAACTAAAAATGTTCTTACTATATAAAAAAGATTGTTCCTTTTGGAATTGTGTGGCAGTTCATTTTTGGACTTACCAATATCTGTTAATATTATTAATAACAACAATAAGAATTGGTTGTAAATGGTCCTGTTATTGCAAACAATATTCATATAACTTCAAAATATCTTGGGATGTGTGACTAACCTTAGAGCAATGGTTATCAACTTATGAGGTATGGGTTCAGTAACTGCTTCCCCTAACATCACCATAGGGGCTGCATGTAACATGCAGCATACATAATGCTACACAAGATGGTCAGAGATTGCAGACATGCTACAAGTGTGGTTAGAGATTGGAGACATGCTGCAGGAGGCTGGTGAACTGGGGCTCATTACATCAAACTGTTAGAGAATACTGACATTACAGATCATTTATCATAACCACTGTTGATGACTCCGGTTTAATGGCAGCATGACCAACACCAAAGGACTGCATGTGGCCCTATGGCTCCAGGATGGGCACAAGGAGTTTAGTGGGATGGAAATGCTTCCTTATCTATCCTTAAGCAGGTTATTGGAGGACTCTTTTCATAACATCCTTAGTTTTGACCAGTGCGATCTGTTTGATTGGTTTTGGCACCGTTTAAAGTCGAGGTGAAAGAATATCTCTGCGTCCCAGAACATGGGGTGCAGGCTTGTCCTAATACCAATCCAGGGAATTATTAAATGTAAAGAGGAAAGTATCGTCGCTACCCCCAACTAGGGATGACCCGAAGACCCCCCCGGTTCGGTTTGCAGCAGAACATGCGAACAGGCAAAGAATTTGTGCGAACACTGTTAAAGTCTATGGGACACAAATGTGAAAAATCAAAAGTGCTAATTTTAAAGGCCTATATGAAAGTTATTGCCATAAAAAATGTTTGGGGACCCGGGTCCTGCCCCAGGGGACATGTATCTATGCAAAAAAAGTTTTAAAAACTAAATTTTTTTCGGGAGCAGTGATTTTAAAAATGCTTGAAGTGAAACAATAAAATTTAAATATTCCTTTATTTATTGTGCTTGGTGGGTGTCCTTAGTATGCCTGTAAAGTAGCGCATCTTTCCCATGTTTATAACAGTGCCACAGCAAAATGTCATTTAAAACTGCTCACGGCTGAAATGTATTACAGATCGGATCCTGGCAATATAGATAAACATACCAAAAAAATGGCGTGGATGTCCCCCCAAAATCCATACCAGGCCCTTCAGATCTGGTATGGATATTAAGGGGAAACCCGCACCCAATTTTTTTTTAAATGGCATGGGGGTCCCCCAGGCACTATATACTCTGAAAAGCAGAATATATACTATACGGCCTGCCCTATATACACTTTAGAAAATTGGGCCTTAGGTGTTGGTGGTACCAGAACACTGTTACTCTTGTTGGGCGCAGGAACGGGCCCTGCTGTGAAATATTATATCAGAAATTGTAATTACATGCCCCTGTTAAACAGGGGCAGAAAAATTGTGCGGTGGTGGTGCCACAACACTGTAAGCCCTCACACTTATGCCCTGTACACACAAATTGATTTTCCGACAACAAAACCATGGATTTTTTTCTGAAAGATGTTGGCTCAAACTTGTCTTGCATACACACGGTCACACAAATGTTGGCCCAAAATTCCGAATGTGAGAACATGGTGGCGTACAACACATATGACGGGACTATAAAAAGGAAGTTCAATAGCCAGCGCGCCACCCTTTGGGCTCCTTCTGCTAATCTCATGTTTATCTTATGTTAGTAGATGTTTGGTGAGAGACGATTCACGCTTTTCAGCCTTGTGCTTTTCAGTTCGTTTCTGCTTTTCAGTTTGTGCTTGTCGGATCGTATCTGTTCTTCAGCACGTGTTGTCAGTTCATTCCTGTCTTTCAGTGCGTTCTATTTATAGTTTGCTTCTGTTTTTCAGTGCGTTCTTGTCCGCTTGTTTCTGATTTTCAGATCATTCTTCTCAGGTCCTTTCTGATTTATAGTGAGTTCTGTTCGTTCTTTCTGACCAGGCGACCGTTTTCTAGCCATGTTGTGGTTACGTTCTCATCGGAGATCTCATGCTGTTGTTGGGCTTGGTGTTGGAGTTCTTGCTTTGACCCATGTCCAATCTATGAACAGGGCAAGGAGGAGTTCATGGATGAAGAATTGGTTGCTCCAGCGTGACCAATTCTCTCACATGCCTTTGCTGCGGGAGATCCAGGAGAATATTCCTGATGATTTCAGGAATTATCTCCAGATGACGGACCCCGTTTTTCACTGTCTGTTGGCTTTGCTGTCCCCTTATATTATGAAGCAGGACACCTGCATGCGGCAACCCATCACTCCTGAGCAGAGGCTCATTGCCACCTTGCAGTACTTTGCGACAGGGAGAAGTCTCCAGGATATTAAGTTCACGACTGGAATCTCCCCCCAGCCTCTGGGCATCATTATTCCAGAGACCTGTTCTGCCATCATATAGGTCCTGCAGAAGGACTATATTAAGGTAAGTTTTATCCTTTAACATCACATGCTAATGTATTGTATTTATTTCATCATTCCCTAATTACCATGATTGTAATATGCTGTAAATATCCTCTTTGTCCTCATGCATACTGTAAGCTTTTAATGCTACTTTTTTGTCCTTCATGCATATTTGCCTTCACCTAGTCCCCAGCATGCTATCCTGGGCCCATACACACTTAGCCTAGTCACTTAACAATGTATTTTGTCAGCTCCATTGTAGTGCTTACCCTAAACACCCCCTAAAATGTGTACAAATGTTATTGTTGTCCTTAAATTCATGCAGGATGCAAGAGGCTTTTTTTTTGGAGGCCAAAACTCATTTGGAACCCTCCCTCCCCCTCAACCGCTAAGTCAAACGATACCAATACTCTATCTGCTGACTTTGCCAAACCCATACACATTATACCTACCTCTTTTGTGTTCATATTTATGGATGAATTCACCAAAGCATGTAGTGCAAGGGCCTGCCTGAATACTTTCAAATTGTACTGTTTCAAGTTTTTGTTCTCCTTTTATCTTGATAGGTAATTGCAGAATGTAAAAATGTAAAAATGTGCTTCAATTTGTACAGTGTGTATTCATATTTTTGGATTATGACACTTCTTACTTGTCCAGTGGGCTGCCCATATTGTAAGTAAGGAGGGGCTGGCCAAAGTAACACACATTATTTATGCATTCAGCTCTCCTTGAAGTGGAGAGGGTTACCTGTCCAAAACATCTCCCCCCCTTAAAATTTTTACAATGGGCCATCAGAGGGGGTGAGGAATCTGATAAGTGGACCCTATTATACTTTTGACTTTAAATACTCATTTCAATAAATTTATACTTATGTTGGCCAAGAATGTTTGTGTCTAATCTGCTTGCAATGTTATGTGCAAAAGTACTATTTTTTTGTTTGACTCCACAGTTTCCTTCAAACCCAGAGGAACGGCAGACAGTGGCTTCCCATTTTTCCCAGCAGTGGGACTTTCACGACTGCGGTGGAGCAATAGATGGGAAACATGTCCACATTGTCCCACCCCCCAACTCGGGGTCGTATTATTATTACTATAAGGGGTATAGTAGTATTGTGTTGTTGGTGGTGGTGTCGGCGATGTATAAATTTCCTCTATGTGGATGTGGGGAAGAATGGCCAGATGTCGGATGGTGGAGTCATCGCCCAGAATGGCAGCTTGGGCTTGTCACCTCCAGAAGACAACGTGGCGGGACTCCCATTCGTCTTCATAGCAGATGAAGCATTTTCGCTGGGGGACCATCTTATGCGGCCATTTCCTATGAGGACCCTCACCCCGGACCAGAGGGTTTTTAATTACCGGCTGGCCAGAGCCAGAAGAGTGGTTGAAAATGCCTTTGGCATAATGGCCAGCCAGTTCTGCCTATTCCTTACTGCTATAAATATGGCGGAATATAAACGAAATCACATTGTTCTTACCTGCTGCATTTTACACAACTTTTTACGCGAAAATGCAGCCAACTCTGTGGTCTCAGTTGCGACTGAGGCCGGCTTACTGGATCAAACTCTGAGGACACTTGAAGCTGGCCGTCCTGGCTTGCGCCCCCAAAGCGCCCGCAAAGTATGGCAAAGCTATCTGGAGTACTTCACGGGTAGGGGGGCCATTGATATGCCAGATAACGTATAACATCTTTTAAATAAATTTGTTGTTAAAAACTGAACTCGTATTTCATTTGATTTACTGCTTGCGTTTCTTTTAGCTGTCTCTTAGGTTCTCCAGTGGCCTTTTTTTTTGGCCATTTTCTTCAATAGTCCATACGTAACTTATTTGATACATGAGGTGACAATCTCTTCTTCAGCTAACACACACACATCATTTTTGTTGTTAATGTATGTAATGCAATAATGATAAAAATAATCATCCTTTTCAACTACATGAATTAATTGCTTGCAGTCCCTAAAATGGCCTGATTGGGGCAAATTTTAGAGCACTGTGGGGGTTATTTACTAAAGGCAAATGCACTGTGCACTTGAAAGTGCACTTGGAGTGGATTTGCCTTTTGTAAATACCCCCATTGTCACTGTAACTACACCAACTTACTCCAAAAACTGGTATTGAGCATTGAAAGAAGAAGCCACACATTGGGGGTCAATTACTATAGAGCTGCGGTGCTAATTAGTGCTAATTACCGTGAATTAGCGCAAATTAGCGCTAGTTTGCGGTAATTAGCACTAATTAGTGCTAAAACGGTATTCACTATAGCGCTGGTGAGAAAATACAACCAAAATTGAATTTACTATAGTTCCCTGAAACCAAATAGCGCCCAAACCCTTATGCCCCGTACACACGGTCAGACATTGATCGACATTCCGACAACAAAATCCTAGGATTTTTTCCAACGGATGTTGGCTCAAACTTGTCTTGCATACACATGGTCACACAAAGTTGTCGGAAAATCCGATCATTCTGAACGCGGTGACGTAAAACACGTACGTTGGGACTATAAATGGGGCAATAGCCAATAGCTTTCCTCTATTTATTCTGAGTATGCGTGGCACTTTGTGTGTCGGATTTGTGTACACACGATCGGAAATTCCGACAACGGATTTTGTTGTCGGAAAATTTTATAGCCTGCTCTCAAACTTTGTGTCGGAAAATCCGATGGAAAATGTGTGATGGAGCCTACACACGGTCAGAATTTCCAACAACAAGGTCCTATCACACATTTTCCATCGGAAAATCCGACCGTGTGTACGGGGCATTACTCTTAAAACCTGGAGAAGCGAACATGGAAATAATGTTTAGAGCATGATATAATTGCCTAAATGGTACTGAAATATGTGGTATATTATTTAAAGATAACCTGCTTTTAAACCGTGTGAAAAAGTGATTTCTACAGTGAAATATCTTTAAAAGTCTGAGAAGTGAAAATTTACCCATTTTGGACAACTAGGTGACAACACAACTGAGCATGCTCAGACCTGAAAATAACTCTCATTTTAACTTAAGTGTCTTTTTTAGTCGGCGCTATAGTAAATACCAAAATGAGAGCTAATTAGAGAGCATTTTTTTTTTTTTATGAAAATCTGCTCTATTTTAGTCCAGATGAAGTATTAGCCATTGATTCTAATGGAACAATTCTAACTTTCACAAAAAAAAAACCTTTTAATGTTGAGATGAAATGTATCTTTCTGTGAAATACATTTTCCTTTGCAACATTGTTGCTTCTACTTAAAATATTTTGATTTTAAGAATACTAGAATGTGGAATGTTTTGATGTTTTGGTAAAATATATTTTTCTCTGTCACTTTCACTTGTTACTCTCCATCTCACAACCATCTTTACCCCAAACTCACACAGGTGTCTTTACAATCCACAAACAATACCATTGCTGATGCAAATTTAAAATGAATCACAATTTTTTGTGCTTTTTATTATTTCCAAATATTCATAATTTGAGCCCAAAAAATGTGACATGTGTACCAACATCAGAAATCAAAATATAATTCCCAAAAATTTGAGGGTAATATTCTACTCTCACCCACAAAAAAACACCAAATATCACAGAATAAATCAAGAAGAATAACTCTTGAGTAATGTAATTCCATCACCTGTATTTTCAAAGAAATGCAGTATTTGTGTTTTTATGTGTAGTCAGTTCTCACACATGAAAGCTCCATGGCTTAGAGGTTAGAACTTCTGCTTAGCATCCCTGAGTGTATGGGTTCAAATCCCAACCATGTTGCTTCATGTAGAGAAGTTGTCTATTCGCCCAGGTCCTATAACTATGTCTAAATGTAGTATTTATGTGTAGGAGGGTTCCACCACCATTGTTAGTCTTTTCCAGATGCACTATTTAGCCAAAAGTATTGGGACACCTGCCTTTACACACAAATGAACTTTAATGGCAGCCCAGTCTTAGTCCATAGGGTTAAAATTTGATTTGGCCCACCCTTTGCAGCTAGAACAGCTTCTGGGAAGGCTGTCCACAAGGTTTAGTGTGCCTATGGGAATGTTTGATCATTCTTCCAGAAGTGCATTTGTGAGGCCAGGCACTGATGTTGGATGAGAAGGCCTGGCTCACAGTCTCTACTCTAATTCAAAGGGTGTTCTATCGGGTTGAGGCCAGGACTCTGTGCAGGCCAGTCAAGTTTCTCCACCCCAAACTTGCTCATCCATGTCTTTATGGACCTTGCTTTTTGCACTGGTGTGCAGTCATGTTGGAACAGGAAGGGGCTTTCCCCAAACTGTTCCCACAAAGTTGGGAGCATGAAATTGTCCAAAATGTCTTGGTATGCTGATGCCTTAAGAGTTCCCTTAACTGGAACTAAGAGGCCAAGCCCAACCCCTGAAAAACAACCCCACAATCATAACCCCCCTCCACCAAATCATTTGGACCAGTGCACAAAGCAAGGTCCATAAAGACATGGATGAGGGAGTTTGGGGTGGAGGAACTTGACTGGCCTGGACAGAGTCCTGACCTCAACACAACAGAACACCTAGGGGATGAATTAGAGAGGAGACTGTAGGTCAGGCCTTCTCGTCCAACATCAGTGCCTGACCTCACAAATGCACTTGGAAGAATGGTCAAACATTCCCATAGACACACTCCTAAACCTTGTGGACAAGAAGAGTTGAAGCTGTTATAGCTGCAAAGGGTGGGCCAAATGAGTTTTGAATCCAATACTAATACTTGGATGCCATTATAGTTCATGTGCGTTTAAAGGCAGGCGTCCCAATACTTAGGCCAATATATTTTATATTACTTGTGACACTAAGCATGGCTATGGACTTAGGACTGGTTCACACCACAGAGATGCAGAGAACAGGTGTGAGGTTGCCTGGTGGCTAAGTGGGTAGCAGTTCTGTCTAGCAGCACCTGGGATCTTGGTTCAATTCCCCAACATGCTTGTGTTGAAGTTTATATGTTCTCCCTGTGTGGATTTCTCACCACAATCCAAAGACATGCTGGCATTTTATTTGTCTCCTGGTTCTAATGTAAGAAAGTTAGTTTTGGACTTTAGATTGGAAGCTCATTGCAGCCAGGGACTGATGTTAATGTTTATTAGCACTAATCATGCCCAGGGACTTGGACATTTCAACTTTTAGGGTTTACACTGCGTGGGTACATATGCTTAGAAAACTGTTGCTTTGTTTATGTAGATGCAAATTGACTTTGATCTTTGTCTTGTAGTTGGAGATTTTATGCACATAGCCAAGGGCTAACACAGTTGCAAATAGTATTATGTGTTCCTGCTCATCAGGTGCAATCACTTTAGACATACATGAAGAGATAGACTGAAAGATACTGGTGGGTGTGTACTTCTATTGGGTGTGTCAGTGTGCTAACAATACAACCTCTCTTATATAAAGGCCTGCAGTAGGGGGGTTTGTTTGGCCTGAGAAGGTCAGTTTTTTGCCTGTGATTTGTGGGGAGAAGGAGGGCCTAAGAACAGGCCAGAACCTTCCTTACAGAGTGCTGCTCGGCCTCCTGACTTACGATTGGGTGTCATATTCGCCTAGGTTTTGAGTTGGGGGTGTTCTGGGGGCCCCTCTTCTGGGGGGACCCCCAGATAAATGAGAGGCCAAATAAAGGCAGAACCAAAAAAGGACGTCTTCATGTCGTGAGGTCCGATGCGTTTGAGAAATTCTATGAGAATCCAGGTAAAGCCTGAATATCGTGGTGAAGTGGGTCTGAAGACGATCACTGTGGATGTTTTACAGAAGTTGCTGAATTTACAGGTCAGTGATATATTTGCTCTCCAAGATTTTGTGGTCAATATGATGTTTCTTTTCATACTGAGGATACCTGCAAAGCTGCATATGAAAATTGGGTGAAGGCGGATCTGGGAGGAAATTTGCTAAGTAAGAAGATGGACGCCAGTTTATTGTTTGATCCTGGATTGAAGACCATGACTGTACATTGTTATAATCCTTTTTTGGAGCCAGAATTGGTGAGACAATTTTTGTTGCGGTATTGTGTGGGGGCTGATCGAGGAGAGAAGCTTTATAACCAGTATGGCATGTATAGAGGTAAACTGCGTTTTAAAGTACGCATGAAGAGGGACGCATCAGGTTTTTGTGGCGTGTGTCACCCTCCCCCGGCATTTACCATTGCTGGGGAGTGGTGTACTGTTTTCTATTCTGGGCAACCCCGTTACTGCAGGGGGTGCTTTCAGTACGGGCATATTCGTGAGGACTGCCCTTCTAAGCTTTGCTGTAGAGTGTGCTTGAAGCCGGGACACAATGCAGCGGAATGCAAGGAAAAGAAATGTGATCTGTGTGGTTCAGGGGAGCATATGGTCAGAAACTGTCCGAAAATAGTGGGGAGGAAGATGTTCTTGTATGCAGAGGCTGTGCAGAGATGGCAGTTTACAGGGCAGAATGTGAGCCGAGAAACGGAGGAGCATGAGACTGAGCGGGCGGATGACGGGGGTGAGCAGGTGGCCGGCATGGAAGGTGGAAAGGCGCCGACCCCCCCCCCCCCAGACGCTGAAAACCTCGGTAGTAGCTCCAAGGAAGGTGTCGGACAGGAACTGCAAGAGAGTATGGGTAAAAGTGGAATGAATATTAATCTGACAGAGGGGGATAATGAGATGCAGGTTGGTAAAGCGGAAGAAGCTGTAGCGGATGAAGGCATGGAGGGAGGGAGGTGAGTGGAGTGTGTGAAGAGTTGATTGCTTTGATAAAACAGGTGGAGGCAGAACAGGAGAGTCAATATGTAGATGAGGAGCTTGGTGAGTGGGCTGAGGATATGGAGGTGCTGGAGGTGAGGAGGAAGGAAGGGTCAGGATCAAAAGACCTTTTAATCACTACTCAAAGACAAGGGCCTGAGGTGGAGCAGGAGAGTGAGGCACGGAGAAAGAAGCCTAAATGGGACTTGTCTCTGGGTTTGAGCCCAGGTGGTGGGTGTGTACTGCCGAGTTTAAGTATGGATTCACAAGTGTCAGATGGTTCAAGTGGAGCAACATCACCATTGGGCTTGGTAGGTTCTCCTGCCATGCAATATTTGGAGAGTGTTGATCAGTTGATCCCCTTGTAAAAGGTACAGGGAACAGAAGTGGATAGAGCTTCCTGATGGAGGGGTTTAGTGTGTTCTGCAGGATTTTTTTGATCCTTCTCATGGCTTTGTCTATATGTAGTGTGAATGTGCGTTCGATTGGATCTGTCTATCGTCGTGCAGCTGTTTTATCTGAGTTGGCTAAGATTGAGTGTGATGTCTTGTGTTTGCAAGAGTGTGGTTTGTGGTATGTTCCAGGCCATGGGGACTGATCTGCAGGACCAACGGTTTGGTCTTGTGCTGCGGAAAATAGAAGTGAAGGGGTGGGGGTTCTCTTTAAAAATCCAGAAATTAAAGTTGAATCATGGGAGGAAGTGGTGATAGGAAGAGTTCTGAGTGTAATGTTTACCTACCTGGAAGAATCCTTTAAGTTGGTATGTGTTTATGCACCAGTGTGAAAAAATGCCAGGATGGATTTGTTGGAAATTTTGAGGCTCCACCTTGTAGGGAGAGGAAAGACCATTGTTGCTGGAGACTTTAATCTTATTAGGACTGCTGAAGATAGAGTAGGCCAAGGTGAAAGCCAGACCGATGTCACCAGCACAGCTTTTAATGCAATTTTGCAGGATTTTTGTTTGCAGGATGGAGCGGTTTGCTACTATGGAAATGGTAAAGCCCCAGCAACTTTTTTTTCAAATAAGGGAAGCGTGAAATCCCGAATTGACTTTATTTTAGGTTCCAGGGCACTGAAGGTCGCAGAGTGGAAGCAATGGGAGGTGTCTTTCTCCGACCACCAGGTTTTGGTGGGAAAGTCTATTTTTGATCAAGATGTCAAGACTGGGAGAGGAATCTGGAAATTAAGTAATCTGTTATTGGAAGACCAAGGGATTTTTGATAAGTTTGCTCTGCAATATAAAGTGTGGTTGGGAAGGAAGGGGGATTTTTAATCCTTTTTCGAGTGGTGGGACTGGCTGAAGGAGCGAATCAAGCTCTTCTTTCTTCAAGCAGGTGTAAAGAAGGCAAGGAAAGAGAAACAAGAAGAGAGGGCTCTCCAGCATAGGTTGAGACTCCTGCTTAAATTAAGGCAGGGAGGCTGGGAGTTAGAAGAGGAGATTGGAAAGCTTCGGGAGGAGATAAAGAAAGTTGGGTGATGAGAGGGAAGAAGCTAATCTTCCAAGCTAAAGTGAAGGACATGGAGGAAGGGGAGACATGTTCGCGGTTCTTCTTCAAGAAACTCTTGAGGGGACGCAATGTGATGAAATCTGTGATGGTGCAGGGACAGGAGGTGAATGGTGAGAAGGTGATGGAGGCGGTGAGTGAGTTTTATACGGATTTGTTTGCAGGCAGACATGGAGTAAGTGCTGAGGAGAGCATTGCGAGAAAGTGGATGTAAGATTGTCTGAGGAGGATAGGTTTGGTATGTGTGTGGTTGTGTCTGAGGAGGAAGTGAGGTGAGTGATAGATGGGATGAACCGGAATAAGACACCAGGGAAGGATGGGTTGACTGTTGAGTTCTTTTGTAAAGCATGGGAGGTGATGAAGAATGAGGTGTGTGAGTTGGTGAGGCTGATGTTTGAAGTGGGGGAGATGCCAAAGTCCTTAAGGGAGGGGGTGATTACCCTCATCTATAAAAAGGGCGACAAGAGAGACATTCGGAATTGGCAGCCAGCTACACTGTTGAACGTTGACTACAAGATTGTGGCAAGATTGATTGCTGATCGAGTCAAGCTTGTGATTGGCGAAGTGATTGGGGAGCAGCAGGTGTGTGCGGTTCCTGGTCGACGGATTTCCGACAATCTATCATTACTGAGGGATGTCGTATACTACGCACAATCTAACAACTTGCCGTGCCTCCTTGAGTCGATTGACCTTGACTACGACAAAGTCTCCCATCAGTTTCTGTTTCAGATTCTGGAGGTCCTAGGGTTTCCGGACCAGCTGATGAAGGTTATCAGAGGACTATACAAAGGTGTCTCAAGTCAGGTTTTGGTCAACGGTACCCTAGGGGGGAGTATCTCTGTGATGTCTGGTGTTAGGCAGGGGTGCCCCCTATCGCCTTTGATGTTCATCTGCGTGATGGAGCCATTACTGAGTGCAGTTAAGGACAAGGCATTCAAGGGTGTGTTTGTGCCTGGCAGTGGTGGAAGGAGTGTGAAAGTGTTGAGGTGCATGTATGATGTTGTGTTGGTGGCTGGTGGAATGGCTGATGTGCGGCGTGGAAGATTGCAGGTGAGTCTGTTCTGCAATGTGTCTGGGATGAGTGTGAATTGGAGTAAGTGTCAGGTGTGTAGTGTGGGCCGTGAGGTGGAGGTGAATGAGGGACGGAGTCAGAAGGTGGAGAGGATGCAGGTGCTGGGTGTGTGTTTTGACAGGGAGTTGAGGGGAAGTCGCTTTTTTCAGAAGGTGACTGAGCGAGTGGAGGAAAAGTTGTCTATGTGGTGGATGCGTGAATTGTCCTGCACCGGGAAAGTTCTGATTATCAAGTAAGTGATCCTTCCGATTATGTTGTATATCTGTTATATTCCCGCCTCCTGATGGTTGGGTGAGGAAGATGACGAGGCTACTGTTCTTGTTCTTTTGGGGAGGGAGGATGGAGAAGTGTGCAAGGGAGAAGATTACTAAACCAAGGTCCAAAGCTGGCTTTGGACTTCCAAAGATCGGGGACTTTTTTATGCTGCCTTACTGGGTGACGTTGATAAGGACCCTAAGAGGTAACGGAATCGGGAAGGAGATGGTGCAGTACCTTGGAGGAAGATTGGTTACAAGATGGGGACTCTACAGGTGAGCCCTGGAAAAGCCACAGGCATGGGTCGTTCCTCAGTATTTTTTGGTCCTAACCAAGATCTGGGA
Source organism: Aquarana catesbeiana (assembly GCF_042186555.1). NCBI lineage: Eukaryota > Metazoa > Chordata > Amphibia > Anura > Ranidae > Aquarana > Aquarana catesbeiana. Next base: position 802,006,825 of record NC_133324.1, read on the forward strand.
AGGATGGAGGTTGGGGGGTCTGGGGAGGGAGGTTGGTGATAAAAAGAAACTTAAAGCTTGGATTTCTGGGGATATTTTTCCTAATAGGATACAGTACTTAAGAGAGAAGGAAAGTGTGGAAATCTGGAAGAGTGTGAGCACAAGAGGAGTGACTAACCGCCAAAGGGACATATCCTGGATGACCTTTATGGGGTGTCTGACGACCATGAGTTTTCTGAAAAGTAGGGATTTGGTAAGATCGGAGTTGTGTCCAAGGGAGGGCTGTGGGGGAGTGGAGGACGTGTTCCACTTGTTTTGGAACTGTGTCTTCGCTAAAGAAGTGCTGGGAAAGTTGAAGAGCTTCCTGAGGGAGGTGGTGGGGTGGTTTTTGTAAGGGAATAAATGGTGGTTCTGGGCTTGTGGAGATTGGATAAAAATGCAGCCAGGAAGGCATGGTGCTTTTCTGTTGTCTATAAGGAAGTAATGTGGGATGTTAGGAATATATGGGTAGGAAGGAAGAGGTTAATTTCTGTAGAAGATGCGATGAGGATATTTTTGGCTAGGATGTATATTGTTTATCTTTTTGATGTGAAAGGGATGGGGGGGAAGAAGCTGGGAGATACTGGAAGAGGGATAAGTGGAATGTCTTTTGATATATTTGCATGATTATTAAGATGTGCTCTGTATTATTAATTTGTTTGGTCATATGATGTGAAGGACGCAGTCACTAAGTACTGACAGTATATGTGTGGTGTTGTCCATTTACTGAATTGACAAAAAAAAAAAAAATGTGGGGGAGAAGGAATGATATTGGGAGATTTGATGAAATTCTTGTGCATTTTTTCAATCAAAAGTGGGTTTATGTGACCTTGCTGTCAATGTTGTGCGTGTATTGTTCCTGTCTGATCATGCAAACATTGTTTGGAAGCATCTGCTGACCTACTACCTACTCTTTTTGATCTCGTTTAATTGTGTACTCCGAAATGCAGCTTCCAGCAGAACATGGTCACCAATGTATATATGTGTGGATTGTGGGCTGGTGGTGGATGTTTTGAATAAGTCTTTTAATATTATGTTGGAATGCTTTGTAAGAATGACTGTTGTTTCTATAATCTTGCAGATACAATTGTGATGTGTTGCCCGTTATACACTGAAATTAAAGCTGTGTCCGCTCTAAGGTTTTGTCAAATTTTAGATTGTAAAATCCCATTGCTAAATGTAGCACCATATATCCTGTCCAAATGTTTTTGAAGCTAGTAAATGAATGTAATTTTTTTTTGTTTTTCCTGCTGATAAAATAAAAGTACATTATTGAGCTTTGTTTTGGTGTTTTGTTTTATTTCTTCTACTTTTTTCTCTTTAGTTTTTGTGGGTGGTGGTTTTGGGAAAGTGTAATATCTTTTATATTTTATTTAAATATGTATTTGTGCACCAGAAAACTAATCTCTTTGCCCTGGTTCACATTGATGCTACTTTGAAAGCGCGCTACTTCACTTGAAGTAGCGCGCTTTCAAAGTGGCAAGGTCAGCGTGATTTCAGGTGCTACTTGATAGACATCCGTGTGGCTTCATACACAAATGTCTATTGAAGTCGCACCTGAAATCGGCAAAAGTAGTGCAGGAACTACTTTAGCAAATTGGTGCAGTGCCACAAAAAAATGTTGCATCGATTGGAACAGTGCCATTGCTGCCAAAAGTCAAGCGATTTGATCTCTCAAATCGCGTGACAAATTGCTCCAATGTAAACCTAGGCTTCAGCACACCTATAAGTTAATGATAAAGGTGGAATCTTTATATATAACAGCTGTGGAGAATTGCAGGTAATGAATTCAGCTGGTGGATAGGCAGTGTTGTATGTGTCAGCTTTAGTTCACATTGGTGCGATTTGACATGTCAAAGCGGTGACAATTGCACTGTTTTAATTGGTGCGACTTTGGGGTGCAATTTGTATTGATATCAGTGCAGAAACCTGCACAGATGTCTCTAAAATTCCCCCTGCAGTCGGGACTGACATGCGGGAATGAAAGTTTGTGATTTCAGCTGAACGATTTCCTCCCGCTGCTAACCCAGGGACACCATTTCTTATCAAATGCCTTTAAATATCATAAGTAGAAATACAAATTTGCATATCTGCAAATAAACAAAAATAATAAAATTCTAATAGTGGTTGCGATCAAATATTCACAGCAGCGATCAAGAGTGTTCCGCCGCTTGATCGTTCTTATGGGAGGCGAGAGGGGACGCCCCCCCCGCCACCCTCGGGTGCTTGTACCGCTACGATCGGTGAGTCGGTCACAGGATCCACCAGCCCCGGATGTTTAGCATAGAGATTTCCGGCGGACCAGATGGTCGCCGGAGTCTCTATGATCGTTCGGAGGCCAGGCATGATGTTATGACGTCACGCCCGGCCTCTGTATTAAAAAAAAACGGCGCCGCTTCGGCTGGGAAGCGGAGATTGTTTGGTTTTTTGTTTTTTTTTTATTTCAGGCTTCTAAGCCTAGAGGTGAGATGTGAGGTCTTATTGACCCCACATCTCACTGTAAAGAGCACCTGTCATGCTTATTCCTATTACAAGGGATGTTTAAATTCCTTGTAATAGAAACAAAAGTGATCAAAAAATTTTGGGGGGGGGGGGAAGGTGTCAAGCTAAAAAAAAAAAAAGTAAAATTAACAATAAAAAAAAAATTTAAAGCGCCCCTGTCCCCGTGAGCTTGCATGCAGAAGTGAACGCATACATAAGTCCCGCCCACATATGAAAACAGTGTTCAAACCACACATGTGAGGTGTCGCCGCGAACGTTAGAGCGAGAGCAATAATTTTGTTCCTAGACCTCCTCTGTAACTCAAAACATGTAGCCAGTAAAAAATTTTAAAGCGTCGCCTAAGGGGATTTTTGAATAGCAAAGTTTGGCACCATTCCACAAGCGTGTGCAATTTTGAAGTGTGACATGTTGAGTATTTATTTGTTTGGCGTAACTTTATCTTTCACATTATGCAAAAACATTAGGCTAACTTTCTTGTTTTTTTTTTTTTAAGCCCAAAACTGTTTTTTTCCTAAAAAAAAAACACATTCGAAAAATTGCTGCGCAAATACCGTGCTAGATAAAAAGTTGCAATGACCGCCATTGTATTCTCTAGGGTCTCTGCTAAAAAAAAATATATAATGTTTGGGGGTTCTATGTAATTTTCTAGCCAAAAAATTATGATTTTTACATGTAAGAGAGAAATGTCAGAATTGGCCTGGTAGGCAAGTGGTTAAAGTCTATGGGACACGAACATGAATAATCAAAAGTGCTAATTTTAAAGGTTAATATGCAAGTTATTGTCATAAAAAGTGTTTGGGGACCTGGGTCCTGCCCCAGGGGACATGTATCTATGCAAAAAAGTTTTAAAAATGGCTGTTTTTTCGGGAGCAGTGATTTTAATAATGCTTAAAGTGAAACAATAGAAGGGTAATATTCCTTTAAATTTCGTACCTGGGGGGTGTCTATAGTTTGCCTGTAAAGGGGGGCATGTTTGCGTGTTTAGAACAGTCTGACAGCAAAATGACAGTTCAAAGGAAAAAAGTCATTTAAAACTACTCGCGGCTAATAATGAATTGCCAGTCTGACAATACACATAAAAGTTCATTGATAAAAATGGCATGGGAATTCCCCACAGGGGAACCCCAAAATGAAATTAAAAAAAATGGCATGGGGGTCCCCCTAAATTCCATACCAGGCCCTTCAGGTTTGGTATGGTTATTAAGGGGAACCCCGGCCCAAATTTTTTAAAAAAATGGCGTGGGGTCCCCCCAAAAATCCATACCAGACCCTTATCTGAGCATGCAACCTGGCAGGCCACAGGAAAAGAGGGTGAACGAGAGAGCGCCCCCCTTCCTGAACCGTACCAGGCCACATGCCCTCAACATTGGGAGGGTGCTTTGGGGTAGCCCCCCAAAACACCTTGTCCCCATGTTGATGGGGAGAAGGGCCTCATCTCCACAACCCTTGCCCGGTGGTTATGGGGGTCTGCGGGCGGGGGGCTTATCGGAATCTGGAAGCCCCCTTTAACAAGGGGACCTCCAGATGCCGGCCCTCCCCCCTGTTTGAAATGGTAAGGGGTACCCCTACCATTTCACTAAAAAACTGTCAAAAATGTTAAAAATTACAAGAGACAGTTTTTGACAATTCCTTTATTTAAATGCTTCTTCTTTCTTCTATCTTCCTTCGGTTTCTTCCTCCATCTTCTTCTTCTGGTTCTTCTGGTTCTTCCTCCGGTGTTCTCGTCCGGCATCTCCTCCACGGCATCTTCTTTTCTTCATCTTCTTCTCTGGGCCGCTCAGCATCCATGATGGCATGGAGGGAGGTTCCCGCTGTGTGACGCTTCTCCTCTTCTGATGGTTCTTAAATAATGGGGGTGGGGCCACCTGATGACCCCGCCCCCCTCTGACGCACGGGGGCTTCCCTGTGACATTCCCTGTGATGTCAGAGGGGGCAGGGTCACCGTGTGGCCCCGCCCTCCCGTTATTTAAGAACCGTCAGAAGAGGAGAAGCGTCACACAGCGGGAGCCTCCCTCCATGCCATCATGGATGCGAAGCGGCCCGAGGAGAAGAAGACGCCGACGCCGCAGAGGAAGATGGCGGACGAGAACCCCGGAGGAAGAACCAGAAGAAGAAGAAGACAGAGGAAGAAATCGAAGGAAGCTAGAAGAAAGAAGATAGAAGAAGCATTTAAATAAAGGAATTGTCAAAAACTGTGTCTTGTAATTTTTAACATTTTTGACACTTTTTTAGTGAAATGGTAGGGGTACTTTTGTACCCCCTTACCATTTCACACAGGGGGGAGGGCCGGGATCTGGGGGTCCCCTTGTTAAAGGGGGCTTCCAGATTTCAATAAGCCCCCCCCGTCCGCAGACCCCCACAACCACCGGCAAGGGTTGTGGGGATGAGGCCCTTGTCCTCATCAACATGGGGACAAGGTGTTTTGGGGGGCTACCCCAGAGCACCCTCCCAATGTTGAGGGCATGTGGCCTGGTACGGTTCAGGAGAGGGGGTGCTCTCTCGTCGCCCCTCTTTTACTGCGGCCTGCCAGGTTGCTTGCTCGGATAAGGGTCTGGTATGGATTTTTGGGGAGACCCCACGCCATTTTTTTTCTTTATTTTGGTGCAGGGTTCCCCTAAAATCCATACCAGACCTTAAAATCCATACCAGACGGATGGGGCGTGGTCTGGTGCCACTCCAAGATGGACGTGTAGATCCATAGCTCCCGTCCATGAGGTCCAGCATCTTCAGCTTTCTAGCTCTCTAGTCTCCCCTACTATGGTGAGAACATCCCGCAGCGCCTCGGCTACCCGGTCCCGATCTCCACGGAGCCAAGAAACCCAGGGTGACAGACACATTCCCGAGATCTTCCGATCCCGGCCTAGGGGAAGGACGCAGGCCTCACAGTCAGCCTCCGCAAGCACGGCGTTTTCCCCGAGTGACAGCCCCCACCGCTCCGGAGCCCAGAGCCCGTCAGATATGGGGTCAGAACAGAGACAACCGCCGGCTGTCAGCCTAGATGACTTACACAGCGTGGCTGCGGACATAAAAAACACTCTCATGGCGGCCATTTCGGACATGCGGTCTGACCTCCAGGCCATGTCAATCAGAATGGAGGAGGTAGAGATGACACAGACACGCCAGGATGCAGCTTTATGCCATGTACAGCAAATTACTGAATCTCATGCAGTCCACCTGAGAGACATTAACCGACACATGGAAGATCTCGATAACCGCGGGAGACGCCGCAACCTCCGCCTAAGAGGGATCCCTGAATCAATCGATCCCAATCAACTGCCTCAAACAGTGTCATCCATATTTAATGAGCTACTCGAGAGGCCCCAGGACACTCCAGTGGCTTTTGAACGTATCCACAGAGCACTACGCCCGAGGGGAAGGGATACAGATCCCCCTAGAGATACGGTTTGCTGCCTCAATGATTTCCCCCTTAAGGAAGAGATCTTGCGAGCATCCAGAAGTCGCAATCAACTTTCTTTCCAAGGCTCAAGCATCAAGATATACCAAGATCTTTCAAATATCACTTTGCGAAGAAGGCGCGAACTGAGACCGTTACTAGACATACTGAGAGCCAGATCGATTGTGTATCGTTGGAAGTTTCCTTTTGGCCTCTCAGCAACACACATGGGTCGCACAGCACTTCTCAGGGTTCCAGAGGACCTGGAACACTTCTGTTCCACCCTGGACTTGCCAGTAGTTGCACTACCTGATTGGTATAGCGATTTCCGCCTACCACAAATGCAAAGAGCCACATCGATGGATGGCATCGCAGAAGCTGGCAACTTTAACCTAGGCCGTCGCCGACCTCACCCAGCGCCTCATCACTCTCCGCTGAGAGATCCAGGAATGCCACGGAATGGCAGCCCCACGGCCTCCCCTGCACACCGCAGGGCCTGCATCACCTAAACGGAGCACCCATGTTTGCTTTAATGGGTTTTTCTCCTTTTCTCCTTTTTCTTTTTTTTGCCTGTGAGAGACCAGGGGACCTGTTACCAGACACTGCGACACCACCTTGGAATTCCTGATGACATCTCTATTTTAAGTTCCAGAAGGCATATCCACATAGTGCCTTATCTTTATATCCACAACTCAGCCAGAAAGGAACATTGTCATTGCACTATGTGGTGAATCACCCCACGCAGAGAGAGGACACACTCCCCAGCTGTTGTTCTACCCACCTTTTCTACCGCCCTTCACTCAAGAAACCGACTCCGATCCTCCACTAATCACCTTGCCCGACTAACGGAGTTACAGCATGGAACTCATCCTCTCACTGAATCAACAGGAAGAGAGACGTATTAATATTCAACAGATGTCATACCGTCTCTGGATCCCAATTTATGACCACACGATCAAGAAACTTTCTTTGGATCCCCCTCTGAAGACATCTGCAGTATCTCAATACCCACCTACAACTCCTTCCTTCCTCTCCCTCCTTCCTCACTCTTTCTCTTGCCTCTTCCTTATCTCCCCTTTTCCTACCATATCACCTTCTTCCAACTCATACTATATCATGTTAACCCTACTATAACTCTCCCCTTATCACACTTACTTTGCCTTCCGTTGTATCTCTCTCAAGTAACGCACTCCACTGTCCTCATAGTATATCTATTGTACAAGCATTCACCCTTCCTCTTTCTCCTCTTATAGATATCTCTGTCATATCAAATCGCTTGAACCAAGAGCTGAGGAGAGCTAACTGGGAACCGAGTAGGACGTGCTCAGGTAAGAAGGACATACACTACAACCAACCATTATACACATAAAGCCCAGAGGAGTAAAACTATCCTCCTGATTCAAACTTAAAGCACACCCTTATTCCCGTTTCCAAGGGATCAAGCACAGGGTACGACTCATTAGACCACAGTTGAGCACGTCCCCCTCGGTCCTGGAGATGCTCTGTATAAGTTTCTCTTCTTCTCTCACAGGTATGCACGCATTGCAGTCAATACTGTTATTTCATTACCTCTCTGATAGGGTTGTACCTACAAGCTATCTCATAGCCTATGCCTTATATTCCACCCTATGTCAGGTAGACCAGACTGTTTACCCTCAGTTAATAGTTTCAATAGTTTCAATATTTTCAATTTCAAGAATGAATAAAACATCCGAGATCTTTACCACTCAAAGGTATAGTGTTAATCTCTAGATTAGGATATACCTTGACCTACGCAACGCTCCTCAACCACATGACACCCACACATGACCCATACATCAGTAAGCACTCTCCCCCTGCAATAATAACAAATAGACCCCCAATGACAATAAGATCTCTGGCACCTCACGGACTTTACACACCCATCATCCTCCTCCGTTCTCCCCAAGCATATAACACACTCCCTCACCATAGTAAAAATCATACACTTTTTGTCGGGAACATTCAAGAGACAACTTCATATCTCTCTGGAAACCCTGACACGATACACAGGAAAATTTGCACTTAGCCCCGATGACCTCAATGGGACACGGGACTCACTCCCTTGGCTGACCGTCACTTGCCACCCCCACCACCAGCGGACTCAGGTAGATACCGCTGACCCAAACCGGTTCCCCGCAGACTCTGTAAGTGGGACTGCAGGTCAATCCCCATAACCGGTATATCTCCCAGATTGCCCCCTTCGGTTCCAACATCCACAATCCTCACCCGATAATACCCTTACTACCCACCCTCCTCCACTTATCACTACTCCCCTCCCCCCCACTACATTTTTTATCTTCCATATCCATCCCCCGTCTCTGACTTCCCTGCTGCTAAACAATAAGCTAGGTAGCTCATACCCAGGCTAGCTGACAATGGCACACCGCCAAACATCACCCGCTAAGCTCTCCCTGAAAATAATTTCTCTCAATGTGAAAGGATTAAACATACCTGAAAAGCGTTCGCAGTTGCTAGCCCATATGCGAAGCGCAAAGGCAGATGTGGTATTCCTCCAAGAGACCCACTTTGACGGTAACAATATACCTAAACTGACGAACCATTCTTTCCCCCACCACTTTCATGCTACAGCCCCATCTTCAAAAACTAAAGGAGTCTCCATACTCCTCTCCAAAAACGTACCCTTGCAAGTTACAGACACTCTTCTAGATGATCAAGGCAGATTCGTCTTCCTTAAAGGCACGTTTAACAAGAGACCGATCACTCTTACAAATTTATATAGCCCCAACACTGCCCAAGTCCCCTTTTTCAGAACAGTGATAGGGAAACTAGCAGCCTTCCAGGAAGGCCTCTTAGTCTTGGGGGGCGATTTAAATGTCCCCTTAGATCCTCTAATTGACACTTCCACAGGCAAATCTCATTTACCATATAGGGCCCTGAAACAAATCAAGGGTTGCCTCCAAGAACTTTCTCTCCATGATGCATGGCGCATCCTCCACCCAAAAGACAAAGACTTTACCTTTTTTTCCGCTCCCCACAACAAATATTCTCGCATTGATTATCTATTTCTTTCACAACAAGACCTCTCGACTCTGACTGCGGCAACTATAGACCCCATGATAATGTCGGACCACCATCCCATCTCCATGACTCTTACCTTTCCTGACATACACCACAGAACGTACATTTGGAAATTAGACCCTACCCTCCTAACAGACGCAACACATGTACAGGAGATCCGTTCCTGCTTAAAGGACTATTTCATCGACAATGACACCCCAGACACGTTTCCCCAGACACAATGGGAAGCTCACAAATGTGTCATACGAGGCAAACTGATATCACTAGCTGCTTCTATCAAAAGGGCGAAGAAAGCTACACTATCCAACTTATTTGCTAAACTGAAAAAACTTGAGACCCTACATAAACATACTCTAGCTCAACAAACGCATTCCGAACTAACGGAGATACGCACACTTATTAAGGAGGAGTTACACTTAAATCTCAAAAAAAGATTCATCTTGTCTCACAAACTCTTTTACGAATTTGGGAACAAGAGTGGCCACCTACTCGCACGGGCCCTCCGTAAGAAACAAAACAATAACACAATCCACCAGTTACATTCTGCTAAGGGACATCTCCTCACGCACAATGAAGACATAGCTAAGGAATTTGAAACATATTATGCCTCCCTTTACGACTTACGTACCTCTGCACATGACTTGACCCCAGCACCCCCAAAGGACTCTGAACATTGACGCGTTCCTAGAGCAATATGCCCCAGGGAAAATACCCCAAGAAACAATAGCATCCCTTGACTTACCGATTTCTCCCGTGGAATGGGAACAGGCAGTTAAACAGCTTAAACCTGGAAAGAGCCCGGGACCTGACGGTCTCCCAGCGGTATACTACAAGACATTCTTAAGTACTCTCCAAACCCCCTTTCTTAAGACCTTTAATTCACTCTCCCCTACAAACCCTCTTACAAAGGGAATGTTGGAGGCCCACATTGTGGTCATCCCCAAAGAAGGAAAGGACCCCTCCCAAACAGGAAATTACAGACCAATTTCACTATTAAATGTGGACATAAAAATATTTTCCAAGATATTAGCCAACAGATTGCTAGCCATATTGCCTTCCATAATCTCCCAAGATCAAGTTGGTTTCGTCCCTGGACGCGAAGCCAGGGACAACACCATCAAAGCAATTAATCTACACCACATGATGTCCCTAACAAAACAAAAAGGCTTTTTCCTGTCACTAGACGCGGAGAAAGTGTTTGACAGAGTGTCCTGGGAATACATGTCGGCGGTTTTACGAGCCATAGGCCTGGGACCGAAGTTGATTGGGCTGATCCTATCATTATACGGCAACCCCTCAGCTAAAGTAAGGGTCAATGGCACTCTGTCAAACGCCTTCCCTATCCGCAATGGAACCAGACAGGGATGCCCCCTGTTACCTATTCTCTTTATACTCACCCTCGAACCCTTTCTCCGCAAACTCACAACTAACCCAGACATAAAGGGAATTATGTCTCCGAAGAAGGAGTACAAATATGCTGCCTACGCAGATGAAATATTACTGTTCCTCACACAACCACTGACCACTCTGCCAATACTTTTATCCGAATTCAAGCTCTTCCAGACCTTATCTAACTTAAAGATCAACTTCACCAAATCTTTCGCCCTAAATATATCACTACCCCAAAGTCAAGTAGATCAATGCATGGAAAATTTCCCCATCCTTTGGAAACATGATTCGATCACATATCTGGGAACTCAAATCCCTTCCAAAATCTCTGATTTATATGCCAAAAATTTCCTCCCCCTTCTCAATAAACTAAATTCAGATCTCAAATCCTGGAACAAACCGATCTTCTCATGGTTTGGTAGGGCGGCCATATTAAAAATGAACGCTCTACCAAGGATTCTATATCTCTTACAGACGCTCCCGATACAGATCCCTCCTTCCTTCTTTAAAACCTACAGACAGATATGTTCCAGCTTCTTATTGGGGAAACACAGACATAGGATCGGTCACAACCACCTTACCCGTCCGAAAAACCTAGGAGGCATAGGCCTCCCAAACATTCTTCACTACCACACAGCCTCTCACCTGGCCAGGATAGTGGACTGGAATGTCCATACTCAACAGAAAGACTGGGTCTCGTTAGAGGCTTCCTTCACAAAACTAAACTTGAGCTCACTCCCTTGGATCTCCCCAAACCATCTCTCCCCAGACATCCGCTCACACCCAACAATAGGACCCACCATACAATACTTTCACCAAGCATGTAAAAAAACATCCATATCCTCTATCCCCAGCCCACTGACTCCAATAAAGCTGAACCCCGACTTCCCTCCAGGAATGCATCACCAATATCTGTCGACCAATTGGTCGCAGGAACAAATCAGAGCCCACCAATTTTATCACCAAGGTAACTTACTCACGGCAGCTCAAATTGCTGCCCGTTCAGAGAAATCACCTATCCCTCCATGGACATACATGCTGATAGCCCATTACCTCAAAATCCTAGACAAAAGCGGTCACTGTTCCAGACCGCTCAATCCTTTTGAATCACTATGTACCAAGACAACACCACAATCGCATCTTATCTCTTACATACACAACCTCCTCTTCGCTGATCTCAAAGCAAATGAAAGCCGGTCATGCAGAAAGTGGGAGGAAGATTTATCCATCCACATCACGGAAGACAGATGGAAACAAATATTTCTGAACATACATAAGGGCTCAATTAATGTCACCACCCAAGAAAATGGGTTCAAAATCCAGGCTAGATGGTATCATACCCCAGAGCTGTTACATAAATTTAAAGCTGTAATTCCCGAAACGTGCTGGAGATGTCACCAAGAAAAGGGCACCCTTCTTCATATCTGGTGGTCTTGCACACCATTGCAAACCTTTTGGGCTGAGGTCCATCGCATAATCATGCAAGTTACCACCTACAACCTAGACTTCACACCTGCTCAATTTCTTCTCCACCTCTCATCTTTGTCGCACACTACGTATCACAAATCGCTTATGATGCACATGATCAATGCAGCAAAACAATGTATCCCTATACATTGGAATTCAAAACAAATACCCACCCTCCAAGAATGGTTCGCCAGAATAAACAGAGTAGCAGAAATGGAACAGCTCATACATATTTCACGAGACACGCCAACAAAATTTAGTCACAAGTGGGCCTGCTGGATACATTACCAATCCACACCTGAATACAAAGACACGCTAAATCCACCCACCTAAAGTAGATCTAAATCTGATGACCTAAAGGTCATAAAATCTAAACTCTCCACCATCGATTCTTCCTTACTACATCGGGGTTTTTCCCCAAGATCAACCCGATATCCCTTTGAAACATCACAACTAGATAACATATATCAAGGGAAGTCAGAGACCCCCCAATCCCATCCCCCCCCCCCCTTTTTTTTTTTTTTCTCTCTTCCCCCTCTCCTCCTCTTTCCCTTCCTCTCCCTCCATACTCCCCTACCTCTAATTGCCACCTCCCCTCGCCTCCCCCATTCCCCACGGCCTACATACAGACACCTACGTAGGCAAATGACTTCTCCACTTCACCTCCATATCAAATACCCAATCGGCATAACGAACTCTAAACAACCACGACGATACTCGAAAAGCTCACTAACCAGACCCACTGTGAGACCCAATAAGAACTATATCTCACCTACGACAGAAGTTTTACATGTTTCTTTCTGCTCAAAACTCGTATATCGACTCTCTTACTGCAAACAAAATACAACCTCTATAGAAAGTCGGTTATCATTCAATAAAACCAGATTATAGAAATAAGTTGGGTATATATCCCTTTCACAACTCACCCAGCATGGCAGTGGTTACCAATACTAGCTGGGATATTCTGTTATTGTTTACCTTATGACTGTAACATTTACAATGTTTAATACATAATGAATGATTACTGTATTGCCTTCATGCTCACCAATAAAATACTTTGAAATAAAAAAAAATCCATACCAGACCATACCAGACCTATAGATTTTGAGGGGGACCCCACGCCATTTAAAAAAAAAAAATTTGGCCTGAAGGGCCTGGTATGGAATTTAGGGGGTCCCCCCACGTTGTTTTTTTTAAATTTTGGTTAGGGGTTCCCCTGTGGGGAATTCCCATGCCGTTTATATCAATGAACTTTTATGTGTATTGTTGGACCAGCAATTCAATAATAGCCGCGAGTAGTTTTAAATGACTTTTTTTCCTTTGAAATGTCATTTTGCTGTCAGACTGTTCTAAACACAGGAAACATGCACCCCTTTACAGGCATACTATAGACACCCCCCAGGTAGGAAATTTAAAGGAATATTACACTTTTATTGTTTCACTCAAAGCATTATTAAAATCACTGCTCCCGAAAAAACATCCGTTTTTAAAAAAAATTTTTGGCATTGATCCATGTCCCCTGGGGCAGGACCCAGGTCTTCAAACACTTTTTATGGCAAAGAACTTGCATATAAGCCTTCAGTGAGAAGGGATTTTGCAGGTTTGAGCCCCATTGACTTCCAATATTCCAGCATATGTGATCTGACATGCATTATTGGCGCAATAGCGCTGCTTTCCATTTGCATTAGCGCTGACTTTCTGAGAGTTGAAGTCTTTCTGGCCTTTTTTGAGTTATTTTTTGGTACTGCAGGAGAATTTTGTGGCGCTATAGTAAATGACCCCCATTGTTGAGTATAAAACATTTTACTCCAAGCACATTCACATGTGCGTTATAAAAGTGTTTTTTAACAAACCAACATTTTTGGTGTATAACATGTATGTGTGACAGTATATAGCCTTTTTTGTGGATAAACAGGCATGTTTAAAACCATAACATCCACAACTCAGGAACTTACAAAGTTCAACTTTGATAAAGTGAAGGCTGTATGAGACATTAGTATGTCAAAACTATGTTGATTTTGCCTTCATCAGATGGGGTGATATCACCCCTGTAAAAGCCAAATTTTGAAGATGCACACAAATTGGGACTCAAAAATGTGGATTTCCATCATGATCCCATGCCTAAAATTTGTGTCTTTTCCCTACATCTATTTTGATAGATGTAGGGAAAAGACACACAGTGTGTCAACATGTGCTATCTACCATCATGGGATATCAATGTACGCATTTTGTGGGTCTAACCCCTTCCTCGCAACTAAAGTAGATGAGAGGAAGGGGCTGCACCCACAAAATGCGTACATTGACATCCCATGATGGCTGATAGCACATGCTGACACACTGTGTGCATCTTCAAAATTTGGCTTTCAAATTACTTTAAAATTTATATAAAAAATTAAAAAATAACGACAACATTGATTTTTTTTTTTTTTTGGTTAGATTTTGGCTATGACATCAATAATGTTGGTGAGTCTTTTTTCCTTGTCAAAAGAAGTTTATTGAGTATACAATGTTATAAAGATACATAAAGTAAGTTTACAAGGATCTATAAAGTAAGCTCATTGTTTTACAGTAGGGTTTATATAGGTAAATATCATGAAATTTCAAATATTAAATATTGGGTTCACGTAAACCTAGATTAAAGATATATATCATTTCCTTAGTTACTTTTGTAGGTATTTAAATGATTTATACCTACTATACATATTGTTTACAAGTAGAGTGTATATAGGTCAAATAAATTCTGATAATGAGCTTTAATCGTAAGGTGGAGAAAAGGAAAGAGAAAGAAGAAAATGGGTTGAAAGGTAGAGGTATGGTCCACAAGGTTGTCCCGCTCGTCAGTTTATTATTCTTTTTAGTTCTCTTTGAAGCCTTAGAATGGGTGTCTCTAAGTCATTTAATCTGTTACCATGGCAACAGGACAGAGTCATTGAAGTTTGACAGGAACTGTTGTTTTATCCAAGGATGCCAAAGTTTTTCAAATTTTGGAATTTGATTTTGATCGATGGCTACCATCTTAGCATGGGACATTGTATTATTCATTCTGTGAATTGTTTCTGTTAGTACCAATGTAGGAGATTTCCATGCCTTGGCCACTGTTTGTTTTGCAGCCGTTATTAGTTGGATCATAAGTTTGAATTGAGAGAGTGTTAACCATTCCGGTTTTAGATTAAGTAAAGTTAAATATGGATCTAGTTGTATTATTTTTTTAAATATTTTAGATGCAATCACGAAGACTTCCTTCCAGAAGGTTTGGATTACTGGGCACGTCCACCATATGTGTAAATATGTGCCTATTTCTGGGCATCCTCGAAAACAAAGAGCTGAGGTATTAGGCGAATATTTTGCCACTCTAGCGGGTACAAGGTACCAGCGAGTTAGGACTTTATAATTTGTCTCCAGTGCTAAGATGTTGGGTGAAGATGACTTAGATGTGAGCCATATGTTAGACCAGTCCGTGTCTTCTAAAGTTCGTCCCAGGTCCTCCTCCCACCTCTGAACATAAGAGGGTCTATTAAGATTTGCTACTCCATATAATTGATTATAAAGTGATGAAATTGTACCTTTAGCAAATGGATCTTTTGTACAGATTGATTCAAAAATGGATAATTGGGATAATGGTGTATCCCCCTTTAGGAATGGTGTATAGAAATTTTTGATTTGGAGATATCTAAATATCTCAGAGTTTGGTAGATCATATTTTTCTCTAAGCGATGGGAATGAAAGGAATGATTTAGATGCTATGAAGTCATTTAGTGTCTGAATGCCTGATGTTGTCCAAGCTTTAAAAGAATTTGGGTAGATCCATGCCGGATAAAAGGCCGGATTTCTGATAAAAGAAAGGAGAGGATTGTGTGGAGATTGTAACTGATATTTGGTTTTTAGTTTATCCCAGAGAGATAAGAAGTGTTTAGTTATGGGATTATGAATTTTAAAGCGATCTTTAGGATCAAGCCATAATAAATTTGATATTAATAGAGGGTCATTTTCTGAAGCTTTTATAAATACCCATAATGGGATTTCCTGTTTTGCATGGTATTTGGACAGACTGGCCAAATGTGCTGCTCTGTAGTAGTTAGTAAAATTAGGGTATCCCAGGCCTCCTTTATTTTTGGGAAGATGTAGTGTGTGTATAGGTATACGTGGTTTAGAAGAGCCCCATATAAACGAAGTTGCTCTTTTTTGTACTATTCTCAAAAAATAGGAAGGAATTGGAATAGGGAGGACTCTGAATAGATAAAGCAATTTGGGTAGAATAGTCATTTTGATTGCATTAATCTTCCCTATCCAGGATAAAGGAAGTTGCAACCATTGTTTTATTAGATTTGTGATCTGTCTTAATACAGGAGGATAATTGGTTGAGAATAAGTCAGAATGAGATGCTGTTAAATGAATTCCAAGATATGGGATTGATTTTTCTGCCCATGTGAATGGGAGTGCAGCCCTAGCCGGGATCAATTCCATGTTTGTGAGTGAAATATTAAGCACTCGGCATTTCTTAGGATTAATCATAAGGCCGGATAGGGCTGCAAATCCTTCAAGAGCTGGTATTAAGTTAGGACCAGAGACCTGTGGTGATGATAGAAAAAGTAATATATCGTCTGCAAATATACATAATTTGTGTGTAATACCTCCTACTTCAATGCCAGTTATAGTTTGGTTTGTTCTGATGTATTGGGCCATGGGTTCGAGTATAAGGGCAAATAATAAGGGAGATAATGGGCAACCCTGTCGGGTACCTCTTTCGATATTAAAGGCTTCAGATTTGTATCCAGCATATTTTATATAGGCTTTGGGTTTATTATATAATGCTTTGATCCATGTTAAAAAGTGGGGTCCAAAACCCCATTTTTGTAATGAATATTGCATATATTGCCAGGATACTGTGTCAAATGCCCTCTTAATATCGAGAGATAGAAAACATAAAGGGATTTTCCGTTTTTTAGCAATATGTGCCAATAACACTGCCCTGCGTATATTATCGCCTGCCTGTCTATTTGGCATGAAGCCTACTTGATCTCTATGTATTAATTTTCCTATAATGCTATTGAGGCGTTTTGCTATTATTTTTGCTAATAATTTAATATCGAGGTTTAACAGAGAGATAGGCCGATAATTCACACAGGAAGTATCATCAGAAAGGGGTTTTGGGATCATACAAACAATTGCCATTAGTGTTTCTTGCCGAAAAGAATGTCCATCTAGAAGTTTGTTAAAAGTTTCAGTGAGAATGGGAGAGAGTATTTCTGAGAATGTTTTATAGTATAAAGCCGAGTAGCCGTCTGGGCCTGGTCTTTTGTTAAGTTTTAGGTCTTTTATGGCGTTAGCAACTTCATCTATAGTTATAGGCTCATCCAAACTGCTTTTTTGATTCTGAGATAACTCAGGTAAGGTTATTTTTGAGAAGAAGGATTCAGCCTCTGTAGGATTAAATTCATTGTTTGTCTTGTATAAAGTTGCAAGATGTGAGTGAAATTTATGGACTATTTTAACTGGATTACAAGTGTAAACATTTTTTGATAATTTCAAACGTATTGGTTTGAAAGATTTGTTAGTTGAATTTAATGCCCGAGCCAAATATGTACCTGGTTTGTTTGTATTCATGTAGAAATTGTGTTTGGAGCGTTTGAGGGATTTATCAACTGACTCAGTGAGAAATAGATCGTATTCCAATCTAGATTTTTCCAGATGAGATTTTGTACTCTGAGATGGATTATCTTGAAATGATATGTAGGCTGCATTAAAATTGAGTTCTAGTTTTTTTGCTAGATTTTTGCGTTCCCGTTTAAATAGTGCCATTTGTCTTTGTATTGTACCACGCAAGACAGGCTTATGAGCTTCCCACAGTGTTATTGGGGAGATGTCTGTTGTATTATTAATTGATATGTATTCCTTTAAAGCTTGTTCAATGGCCATCTGATGTAGTGGGTGTTTGAGCATTATGTCCGGTAAGTACCACGTTGGGTCATGCGCTTCTGGTATGGCAGAGGCTATAGTAGTGTATACTGCATTATGGTCAGACCACGGAATCGGAATTATATCTGATGCAATAATTTCTGGTATCATTCCTATTGTTAGAAAAATATGATCTATTCTGGTGAAGGTTTGATGAGGGTGCGAGAAATAAGTGAATTTCTTTTTCATTGGGTTACTTTCTCTCCATGAATCTACCAGATTGTATTTGGAAAGAAGTTGAGAAAAAAGGTAATCTAGAGGTTATTTTGGATGGTGTAAAAGGTGATTTATCTAGAAATGGGAGGAGGACCTGGTTCGAATCCCCACACATTATCACTGTTCCTATTTTGTGTGTATTAATCAATTGTAATATATGTGAGAGGAATGGTGTAGGTTGTTTGTTAGGAGCGTAGTAGGAAATCACCGTGATTGCTGTATCCATTATATAACCCATGAGTATCAGGTATCTACCTTCTGGGTCTTTAATTTCTGATGATAAGGTGAATGGTGTGGATCGGTGAAATGCAATTAGAGTTCCCCTTTGCTTGGTACAGGCAGAAGCCGTGTAAATTTATTGATAAAAAGGAGAAATATATTTTGGAGTAGAATCTTTGGTGAAGTGTGTTTCTTGGAGGCATACTATGTGAGCCTTCTTGTTATGGAAAGTACGGAAGGCTTTGGTCCTTTTTTGAGGGACATTTATTCCCTGAATATTCAGGGAAAGTATATTCAGTGGTGCCATGGCAATAGATCAAATAGTTTTGACTTACTTTTTGTTATGCAGAGCTGACTGCGCAGATCAACCTGTGTGGACTGAAGAGATGAATAGATAGAAAAGAAACCAGTGAATTCTGGAGTAAAGAGTAAACAAAAAACATATGAGATTAGATGATACATTGTATAAATTATTTTTTGCAAGTAATCACAATTTACCCGTGAAAGAGAATAAATATCTCTCTCAGGGGAATAAGTGCCTTCGTCACACTCCCACATAATATGGTTGGGAGAATGAGGAGGGCTAATGGGGGTACACGGATCTTCCGCTTACAGGAGAGAAGTGCTATGTCAAAAGACATCAAAATGTTTCATTAATTGGAGTGCAGAATATAGTTTTTGTTGAAATTATTTATTCCAGGGTGGTTGTATATGGTTAGTCTTGCCCTAGGCTAAATAATTCAGTTAGAAAGGTACTGTTAATAACTTTGGTATTGATGAAGATAGTTTGAATTATTTTGGGATTTTAACCCTTTTAGAGTAAACAATTACATAATTTATTCATATGTAACTGTTTAGATATGTTAACTCATAAAATTGAGGTTGTATTGCTTCAGATTAGAATAAACAAAAACATAACTCTAGGAACTAGTTAGGTAATAATATATTTGTTTTAAGAAAAGAAAGAAAAAGCTTCCATTACTTCTGGATTATTGAACATATTTGTCCTAAAAAGTAATAAATCTATTGTTATTACCTGATAATATATAACTGAACAAGAATTTCCTTATTTCACTTGTATATTCTAAGGCTATATGAATCAGAAGTAATAAGAAATATAACTGGAATGTAACATGATCCCACACAGAGTGTGACTATCAGAATGCAGTTACATTCAGTTATAAATATAGGTTTTTTATAGAGAACCATCTCTTAGTATAATAAATGAAGAGATATCAGGAATTAGGATGTCAGTCCATTGAATCTTCTTGGTCCATGGATGATGTGGCATAACGGCCTCTTTTGTGAGAATGATGATTCCCATTTTGTTCTGAAATTTTCTGGGTGCTGCCTGAAGGTGAAGATGATGCCATTCTTCTGCGTGTGGGAGTGTTGCTGCTTGTGGGTTCTGTCAGATTTAATTTTAAAAGGGTTTGTTGTAGTTCATCTGCTGATCTGCTTCTGTAAATTGTACCTTGGTAGTTAAATCTGACTGAAAAGGGGAAGCCCCATTGATACATAATGTTGTGGCGTTGCAGTTCCATTAGTTGGGGTTTCATGGATCGTCTTTTAGTAATAGTAAGTTGGGATAGGTCAGCAAAAATTTGATAATTGTGTCCTTGAAAATTAAGTTCCTTTTTTTCTCTTGCAGCAATTAGTATTTGTTCTTTCGTTCTGTAATAATGAAATTTTGTGATTATATCACGTGGGGGTCCATCTTTCTTTTTGGCTGTGAGGGCTCTGTGTACTCTGTCCAGTTCTAAACGTTCAATAGGGATATCTGGCTTTAGTTCTTGTAATAGAGCAGTAATAGTAGATTGCAGGTCTGTCACAGTTTCAGGTATTCTCCTTATGCGCAAGTTTGAACGTCTGGCTCTATTTTCGTAATCTTCGAGCTTAGTTTGAAGTATTAAATTCTCTTTTTTTAATTGTTCCAATTCTGTTATATTTTCTTGGGTTGTAATTTCAATTTCATCCATTTTTATTTCTAAGGCTGCGGTGCGGTTTCCCAGCTCTCTTATTTCTTTGGTTAGGCTTTTTGTTATTTGGTCTGAGGTTTGTTTTAAAGCCTTATGAAACATCTTTTCAAATTGTAATAATATTACTGGGGATTCTGAGGAGGCTTGTGGAGAAGTTTGTGAGAGGATTTGTTCTGTATCTGACTCAAATGGAGAGTCTTGCTGTGACATTTTCTGTCTGTGAGAGCGCCCTGATGCTGTATCTTGTGAGGTGACTGGAGCTGCTTCAGCTGCAGTGAGTGCCTGTGAGCTCTTTGTGAGGTGATTTTTATTTCTGCCACGGTTTCCTCCCAGTACCATATTTCCTGCCCAAACTTTCACAGTTTGTTCCCTGGGGCAAAAAGGTTCAAATGGATACCTTTTGAGCCTGCAGGCTCCGCTTTGTCCTTCTCTTCTCTCCTCAACGGTGTGGAGCTCTAACAATGCATGTCTGCTCCGCTAGGCTCCGCCTCCTGCCCCCGGTGAGTCTTTTTTCAACAACATTGATGTTTTCCTTGACCTTCTCTAATTCACGATTGGACACCATTATTTCACTGATCAGGATCTGTGCACTTGCACTGTTGAAGTGAGTTTCTTCTTCCACAACATCCACATCACTTCAAAAAAAAAAAAAAAAACACACCATGTATTATAAATATGCAGGTATACATCTATTACCTGAAGCTGTGGTCTCAGACACTGACCTGTTGTGGTCACTATTTTGCCCACTTCCTGAACCTCGGAATCCACACCTTCATGGTGTTTGGGGATTTCCCCTTCTTCAGGAGCGTGGGGTTCCTGGTGTCCGCAGATGTCCCGATTCTTTTCTCCCCTATATGAATACAAAAAAGGTATACTTAGCACACAGTATTTGAGGCAAGAAATAGTAATATAAAACATTGCTTGGAACTGTTGTCCAATTGTTTGTTTTGGCCAAGTTCCAAGCTGAAGACATCATTTTTTCCCTTTCCAAAGCTGGAATACTTACCTGTTTTGTTAAAGTTTTACACATGGAGAGACCCCTAGTATCCACTGGAGCACCTGCATGGGACACCATAAAAAGGTTGTTCTGGTGTCCCACACTAGTACTCCTGCATCCAGATGTGTAAACAGCTGCTGAGTGTCCTCTCCTTACCCTGAACCAAGTTTGCATTTCATTATAGTTACAAACACATCTAGACAACAATGTACTAAACTTCTTTTCATACAAATAGGCATGAACAAATGTAGTTAAACTGCATCTGCCAAAAACATCGTATTAGTGGTCGAATGAACAATGTTTAATACGAATGATTACTGTGCCCACGAACCTCAAACTTGCTATTTTAAACTGTACAACAGTAAAGAAAAGCACATGGAGCAGCACTAAAGTAATAATAATAATAATCATAATAATAATAGGAACACACAACAAATACTTACTTTTTAGAAGCAATTTCCTGATCCTTCTGTACTGATCGTGCTCCTTCAATTTCAGGTCTGACCAGCGTTTCCTCAATTGCTCCTTGGATCGTCATACCCCAAAATTCCTGTGCAGACTTCTCACAACTTTAGTCATGATCTTGGCCTTTCTCACATTTGGGTTTAGGTACGGTCCATACTTCTAATCATAGTCGGCCCTCTTCAAGATGTCCACCATCTCCACCATCTCTACAAAGGACATATTTGAGGCCTTATATCTCCTCCTGGATCCAGAACTGCCTTGCTTCAGGCTTTCGTCGTCTCTGCATGCACCTGGTCTGTCTCCGCCATGTGCTCTCCCACTGTGCCAAAAGAGAAGGGGTGGGGAATACACTAGAAAACAGGTCAGGGGCGGGGTTTCACGCATGCGCAGTGTATATAAAGCATAACACTTGTGCATGGTATGTACGATCAATGAGTGGAGGACGGAGTATCGTAATCGCTGATCGTGCAAACGAAGGTACAATTTTAACTTGGGGCAGTGGTTAGTGGCCTATACTGCTTATAGATTGAGGCCTATATTGGGACAAGATTAGGAGAGTTTAGCCTGACATTATGGTTTGTCTTGTGTTGTATCATGACAAAATGGATAAATTTACAGACCCAGACTTTCTGCCAAACTTTATAGACAGGTACAGAGAGCTGCCATGTCTCTGGAAAGTCAAAAACAGTGATTACTCCAAAAAGTTAAAGAGGAAGGCAGCACTGGAGAAACTGTTGGAATTGGTGAAGCCGGTAACTCCCAGGGCAGACATCAACTATTTGAAGGCCAAAATTGGTGGCCTGAGGAGCACATATAATAGGGAGCGCAAGAAGGTCCAGGATTCCACGAGATCTGGAGCAGCAGCAGATGACATATATGTCCCCCAGGCTGTGGTACTACGACAGACTGCGTTTTTTGTCAGACCAGAGTGAACCCAGGCCATCGCTATCTACATTTCCTTCCACATTTCCTTCCACACTTCCTTCCACATCAGATGAGGCTTCTGAAGTCCAACCTGGGCCTTCCAACCAGGAAGATGTGAAGGAGCCCAGCTTGAGCCAGGTATAGCATTGTTCAACATATTTCTTGTGAAAATTGTAATGATGTTAACTAGATGCTATTATTGAACACTATTTTCTGATTTAACAAAGTGGTTTACATATCAATAGTAGCCAAAAATGATTGGGACAAGAAAAAAAATGCTGGGGTCAGAAGGATAGTCTTTTCTATTTGGTAACATTCAATTTGCAACAGTCATGAGCTCAAAATTGTGTGTGATTGATGGCCAAAAACCTAAAACTATGTCCCATTTTCATAAACAGGAAAGTCTGAGCCAGGAGGAGGCTGTGCAAAGTCTCAGCCAGGAGGTGGCTGTGGAAAGCAGCCTGACCGAATCCCAGGTTCCTCCCCTCCGCCTTCCAACAAAAAGGACCAGGAGGGTGAGGAACCTGGAGGAGTCAGTGACTACTTTAATTCGCCAGGCTACTGCGGTCCTCACAACAACCCCTGGTGGCCCCGAGTCGTATGGCTGTCTGACAGCCAGTAAACTGGAACAAATGGAGGAGGGCCAATGCCTCATCTGTGAAGAGATAATACTTCAGGCCCTAAACAAGAGGATGAGGGGCCAACACACAACTAAATGCCACCTTTGTGAGTTGGACCATACTACTCCTCCACCACCTCCAGCAACACCACCACCAACACAGCCACCCAACCCACCACAGCAGCCTAAAAGCAAGCGTGGAAGGAAGTGTTGAGAGTGATGGCCTGGGTTTGGTGTGGTCTGACAAAAGGCACAGGCTGTTGTAAGACCACAACCTCGGGACATATATGTCATCTGCTGCTGCTCCCAATCTCTCGGAGTCCTGGACCGTATTGGACCGTATTGTGTTCCTTATTAAATGGTGTAATGAAGTGTATTATATTATATATATATATATTTAGTGACAATCCGGGGTGATTAGGTTCAAGTGATGCATGCAGTTTTCCAGAAACGTGCCACTCCAGACTGCGTTTTGTGCACACAGGCTGCCACCTGCAGCCTTAGACTCCGAGAAATTCTGTCTCTTTCTCCTGGAGTCATCTTCTACTGGGACCCACCCGACCTCCTAGGCCAGACTTCCTGTCTGCTGGGCAGAGCTGTCTCCAAGTCTGAGCACTGACCTCTATTCCTGGGATGTTTATGAACCCAGCCCACAGGTGTGCAATTAGTATT
This sequence comes from Aquarana catesbeiana, assembly GCF_042186555.1. Classification (NCBI taxonomy): domain Eukaryota; kingdom Metazoa; phylum Chordata; class Amphibia; order Anura; family Ranidae; genus Aquarana; species Aquarana catesbeiana. The sequence goes on from NC_133324.1 coordinate 802,030,701, forward strand.
CCTGACAAAATCAGGCACACACTGCTCATATGCACCTGTGACACGGGGTCGCATCTCCACAATATATATATACAGTATCTCACAAAAGTGAGTACACCCCTCACATTTGTGAAAATATTTTATTATATCTTTTCATGTGACAACACTGAAGAAATGACAATTTGCTACAATGTAAAGTAGTGAGTGTATAGCTTGTATAACAATGTAAATTTGCTATCCTCTCAAAATAACTCAACACACAGCCATTAATGTCTAAACCATGGGCAACAAAAGTGAGTACACTCCTAGTGTGAAAATGTGAAAATGTCCAAATTGGGCCCAAAGTGTCAATATTTTGTGTGACCATTATTTTCCAACACTGCTTTAACCCTCTTGGGCATGGAGTTCACAGAGCTTCACAGGTTGCCACTGGAATCCTCTTCCACTCCTCCATGATGACTTTACGGAGCTGGTGGATGTTAGAGACCTTGTGCTCCTCCACCTTTCATTTAAGAGTGCCCCACAGATGCTCAATAGGGTTTAGGTCTGGAGACATGCTTGGCCAGTCCATTACCTTTACCCTCAGCTTCTTCTTCTTCTAGCAAGGCAGTGGTCATCTTGGTGGTGTGTTTTGGGTCGTTATCATGTTGGAATACTGCCCTGCAACCCAGTCTCCGAAGGGAGGGGATCATGCTCTGCTTCAGTATGTCACAGTACATGTTGGCATTCATGGTTCCCTCAATGAACTGTAGCTCCCCGGTGATGGAGCACTCATGCAGCCCCAGATCATGACACTCCCACCACATTGCTTGACTGTAGGCAAGACACACTTGACTTTGTACTCCTTACTTGATTGCCACCACACACGCTTGACACCATCTGAACCAAATAATTTATCTTGGTCTCATCAGACCACAAGACATAGTTCCAGTAATCCATGTCCTTAGTCTGCTTGTCTTCAGCAAACTGTTTGCAGGCTTTCTTGTGCATCATCTTTAGAAGAGGCTTCCTTCTGGGACGACAGCCATGCAGACTAAATTGATGCAGTGTGCGGCGTATGGTCTGAGCACTGACAGGTTGACCCCCCACCCTTCAACCTCTGCCGCAATACTAGCAGAACTCATATGTCTATTTCTCAAAGACAACCTCTTGATATGATGCTGAGCACGTGCACTCAACTTCTTTGGTCAACCATGGCGAGGCCTGTTATGAGTGGAATATGTCCTGTCAAACTGCTGTATGGTCTTGGTCACTGTGCTGCAGCTCAGTTTCGGGGTCTTGGCAATCTTCTTATAGCCTAGGCCATCTTTATATAGCGCAACAATTCTTTTTTTCAGATCCTCAGTTCTTTGCCATGATGTGCCAGGTTGAACATCCAGTGACCAGTATGAGAGAGTGAGAGTGATAACACCAAATTTAACACACCTGCTCCCCATTCACACCTGAGACTCTGTAACACTAACGAGTCACATGACATCAGGGAGCGAAAATGGCTAATTGGGCCCAATTTGGACATTTTCACTTAGGGGTGTACTCACTTTTGTTGCCAGCAGTTTAGGCATTAATGGCTGTGTGTTGAGTTATTTTGAGGGGACAGAAAATTTACACTGTTATACAAGCTGTACACTCACTACTTTACATTGTAGCAAAGTATCATTTCTTCAGTGTTGTCACACGAAAATATATAATAAAATATTTTCAAAAATATGAGGGGTGTACTCACTTTTTTGAGATACTGTATATATATATATATATATATAGATATATATATATATCTATATATATATATATATAGATATATATCTATATATCTATATATATATATATAGATATATATATATATCTATATATATATATATTAATACACTGCCTGCACTGACTGAATATTGAGTAAACACTGAATATATAGTCTATAATAATTGCAGAGTATATATATATATATATATATATATATATATATATATATATATATATATATATATATTAGACTGACTGTATATATATCAGTCTACACTGCCGCTAACTGAATACCTGCCTGCTTAATCTAGCTCTAGCTATCTCTCTGTCCATGCCCTCAACACAACACACGCTCTGTAAGCAACTTTATATAGTGTGGGGCGTGGACTTATTCTCCCTGAGCCATGATTGGCCAAAGGCACCTTGCTTTTGGCCAATTATGGCTCTCTCAGCAGAGCGCGCTGTGATTGGCCAAAGCATGCCGGTCAGGTGCATGCTTTGGCCAATCATCATACAGCAATGCACTGCGATATCGCAGTGCATTATGGGGCATGCCATGGTGCTCAAATTTACCACAAACGCCCCATAATGTTTGCTGTTCAGCGAACGGGCGAACACCCGATGTTTGAGTCGAACTCATGTTCTACCCGAACATCGAGCTCATCCCTAGTCCCAACTATTCCAGGTGAATAAACGATAAGGAGCTGCCTCAGCCTACATGTTTCCACCAAACCACACACCCCAAAGCACCCTGCCTGCTTAATCTAGCTCTAGCTATCTCTCTGTCCACGCCCACAACACTACACACGGCCGCTCTGTAAGCAGCCTTATATAGTGGGGGCGTGGACTTAGTCCCCCTGAGCCATGATTGGCCAAAGGCACCTTGCTTTTGGCCAATTATGGCTCTCTCAGCAAAGCGCGCTGTGATTGGCCAAAGCATGCAGGTCAGGTGCATGCTTTGGCCAATCATCATACAGCAATGCACTGCGATATCGCATTGCATTATGGGGCATGCCGCGGTGCTCAAATTTACCACAAAAGCCCCATAATGTTTGCTGTTCAGCGAACGGGCGAACACCTGATGTTCGAGTCGAACTTATGTTCGACCCGAACATCGAGCTCATCCCTACTCCCAACTATTCCAGGTGAATAAGCGATAAGGAGCAGCCTCAGCCTACATGTTTCCACCAAACCACACACCGCAAAGTATTTTGCCCCACTCATAGGGTCTATCACTAAGCCCCGGTGGGCAAGGTGAATTACATCAGGGTGTAAGGTTTGGTGGAGACATGGAGGCTGAAGGCGCTCTTTATTGTTTATTCACCTGGGTTGTTCTGGAGTGGGGATGAGCCGAACACCCCCGGTTCGGTTTGCACTAGAACATGCGAACAGGCAAAAAAAAACATGCGAACACCGTTTAAGTCTATGGGACACGAACGTGAAAAATCAAAAGTGTTCACTTTAAAGTCTTATATGCAAGTTATTGCCATAAAAAGAGTATGGGGACTTGGGTACTGCCTCAGGGGACATGTATCAATGCAAAAACATTTTTTTAAAACTGCAGTTTTTTCAGGAGCAAGGATTTTAAGGATTTTAATAATGCTTAAAGTGATACAATAAAAATGAAATATTCCTTTAAATATCATGCCTGGGGGTCCCCTTAGTCTGCCTGTAAGTAGCGCATCTTTCCCATGTTTATAACAGTACTGCAGCAAAATTTAATTTCTAAAGGAAAAAATACCCTTCAGGTCTGGTATGGATATTAAGAACTTCACACCAAAATGTAAAAAAAATGGTGTAGTGGTCCCCCCCAAAATCCATACCAGGCCCTTATCCGAGCTTGTAACCTGGCAGGCAGCAGGAAAAGGGGGGGAGAGAGCACCCCCCCTCCTGAACCACATGCGCTCAACATGGGGATGGTGCTTTGGGGTCCCCCCCAAAGCACCTTGTCCCTAAATTGATGACGACAAGGGCGTCATCCCTACAACCCTTGCCCGGTGGTTGTGGGGGTCTGTGGGTGGGGGGCTTATTGGAATCTGAAAGCCTCCTTTAACAAGGGGGCACCCAGATCCCAGCCCCCCCCATGTGAATGGGTATCGGATACATTGTACCCCTACCCATTCACCAAAAAAGTATCAAAAAAGTAAATCCCTTGTCACATGTCAGAAGGGGGCAGGGTCACCCGGTTACATCACCGGGTGGCCACGCCTTTGCTTATATAACAGCTGTCACCTGGTATGGATTTTGGGGGGACCCCCACACCATTTGTTTTCATTTTGGCGTGGGGTTCCTCTTAAAATTCATACCAGACCTGAAGGGCCTTTTGGGGGGACCCCCGTGCCATTCTTTTTTTAATCTTGGAACAGGGTTCCCCTTAACCACTTCAATACACTGTGTTATATAAACTACACTGCCTGCACTGACTGAATATATGGGCTGATTTACGAAAGCCATGCGCCATTAGTAGAGGCGCACGGAGAGGCAAAACGCACATTTTCATATCTACGAAATGGTGCATCGGGAACAGAGCGTGAATCCCCTATTTAGTATATCGATCTCGGCGCATGGGAGAATGCAATCTGTGCGCCACTATGGTCATGCCGCACGGCATCTTTAATTCAATATTAACAGAAGATGGAGGTGTGAATATTATGGGGTGATGTGAGGAAGTTTAGTAACAACTGCCCAAGCAACAAATATGCCCAAAATAGAATGAGAAAGTAACCTTTTCAGAGCAAGCCTGCTGTGCGTGCATACGTTTAGAACTGTGTGAGATCAATGTAAGGACTGGGCATGCGCAAGCAGCTCTTGCGCTTGTTCAAATGCGTTTGTTCACTGCGCGGCCAAAATCTTAGTAAATGTCAAGCAACATAAATGCAACTGCGTGTTGAACAGACGCACCTCTAAACCTAAACTTGCCTTTTTTTTTTTACGCTGGTTTACCTTTATGTATTTTTTTAACCCCTTGCCGACCAGCCGCCGAATGGCACGGCTGGGAGAAACGACGTTATGCGCATGCCCGCTGCTCTCCCCCAGAGCCGATGCGAGTGCCCGGCAGTCACGATCACCGATGGTCTCCCGTGATCGCTGCTGTCACACCGAGAACCGGGATCTGTATGTGTAAACACACAGTTTCCGGTTCTCTGAGGTGAGAAGAGACCGATCGTCTGTTCATACACAGTATGAACAGCGATCTGTCATCTCCCCTAGACAGTCCCCTCTCCCTTCAGTTTAGAACACAGAGAGGGAACACAATTAACCCTTTGATCACACCCTAGTGGTTAACCCCTTCCCTGCCAGTGACATTTTTACAGTAATCAGTGCATTTTTATAGCACTGATCACTATATAAATGCCAATGGACCCAAAAATGTGTTAAAAGTGTCCGATGTGTCCGCCATATTGTTGCAGTCCCGATAAAGATCACTGCCATTACTAGTAAAAGAAAAATAATAATAAAAATGCCATAAAACTATCCCCTATTTTGTAGACGCTATAACTTTTGTGCAAACCAATCAATATATGCTTATTGCGATTTTTTTACCAAAAAAATGTAGAAGAATACATACCGGCCTAAACTGAGGAAAAAAATTGTTTTTTTTATATATTTTTTGGGGAGATATTTATTATAGCAAAAAGTAAAAAATATTGCGTTTTTTTCAAAATTGTCGCTCTTTTTTTGTTTATAGCGCAAAAAATAAAACTGCAGAGGTGATCAAATACCACCAAAAGAAAGCTCTATTTTTGGTAAAAAAAAGGATGTCAATTTTGTTTCATTCTCCAATGCTCTTGTCTCCCCCCTCTAACCCCTCAGATTTCCATGGGCTAACTTTTGCTTTAAAGGGGAACTCCACACTCCACTCCATTCTCAAAAGGCTGTGAGCTGCCTTCACCAATCCAAACCACATCCTTTTCCAGAGCTTTTTTTTACTTTGGTTTATTGTATTTTGGGGGGGGGGGATATTTTCCCCTGAACTATTTTTGATGTTGACAATGTGTGTCATTTGTAGGTTGTATCACTTTGATTCAATTGTCTGTGCTGAATTATTTTGCAAAATCTTTTTCAAGATGTTGTGACTAATTAATGAAGAGGAGCAGGGCTTACAACATACACCCTAATGCCGCGTACAGACGATCGAACATTCCGATAACAAAATCATGGATTTTTTTCCGACGGATGTTGGCTCAAACTTGTCTTGCATACACACGGTCACATAAATATTGTCGGAAATTCTGATCGCCAAGAACGCGGTGACGTACGACACGTACGACGAGCAGAGAAAAATGAAGTTCAATAGCCAGTTGGGCTCTTCTGCTTGATTCCAAGCATGCGTGGAATTTTGTGCATCGGAATTGTGTACACACGATCGGAATTTACGACAACGGATTTTGTTGTCGGAAAATCTGAGATCCAGCTCTCAAATTTTTGTTGTCGGAAACTCCAACAACAAATGTCCGAAGGAGCATACACACGCAAGCTCACATCGAACATTTGTTGTCGGAAATTCCGACCATGTGTACATGGCATTAGTATTTGTTGCCTAGTTTGTATAAATGTGCATACACCTCTTTTAGTTTAGGTCCTCATATAGTTCAAGTAGTGGCCTGTAAAGTGGAACTAAACTCAAAAAGTAAAAATTCCTTATTCTATAGAGATAATTTTGAAATGTTAATTATTCCTAAGCAGTACCCTGAAAAGTTATCATTCTGTCTGGCTGTGTCCCCCTTCTTCAAGGTTCAAGTAGTACTAATGCACAAAGTGTACCTCCAGTAATGTTGTTTATCTCATCCAATGCAAACAATGTAGCCAAGGATCTTACATTGGTGAAACAGGACAGAAGTTACAAGTACGAATGAATTTGCACACACATATCATTAAAGAGCATAAAGGAGACAATTTCTGCACACCTATAGGACATCTTTTCTCACAACCAGACCACACAATGGAAGACCTGAACTTTTGGTTTTTAAATCGGAACTGAAAGCAGAACTTTCTTTTTGGGTAGAGCTCCGCTTTAGGCCCCTTTCACACGATCAGACCGTTCAGGTCCGCCTGTCAGTTTTGACGGCGGACCTAAATGGCGCTCCATGTTAGCCTATGGAGCGTTGGATGCCAGTGGAGACATGTCCGATCAGCAAAAAGCAGACGGATGGCCCTACGTCCGGATCCGTCGCTGGCGGATCGGATCGGGTGAGATCTGATGAAAACGGACATGCTGTCCGTTTTCATCCAATCCCTCCATAGGCAGCAGCGGCACCTGACAATCCCCTCCCCGCTCAGTGAGCAGAGAGGGACCTGTCATCCACCAGCTCAGCGGAGATCAACGGAGACATCTCCCGCTGAGCTGGCAGACCGAGGCAGACTCTGTGGAAGTGGATTCCGCCTTGTGTGAAAGGGGCCTTAAGCTTCGGAAGGTTCCCCTTCATGACCAGAGCATTTTTTGCTATTCGGGCACTGCGCTACTTTAACTGGCAATTGCGCGGTCATGCAACATCGTACCCAAATTAAAATCATATAATTTTTTCACACAAATAGAACTTTCTTTTGGTGGTGTTTGATCACCACTGGGTTTTTTATTATTTATTATATAAACAAAAAAGACCGAAAATTTTGAAAAAAATAAAACAATGTTTTTTACTTTCTGCCATAAAACATATCCCATAAAAACAAATCAAAAAAAAAAAAAAAAAAATGAATTTAGGCCAACAATGTGTAATGTGTATAATATGTGCTGCTTTTACTAATTGATGTAGATGTATTTTTCCCTGCTTTGCAGGAAGAAAAAAACGGCCATATTGCTGCTCCGTGTATAGAGCCCTGTGTTGTTATTAAACACAGAGCTCTGTACTGTGATTCGTTAAGCCGGTCAGCAGGTCATGCCCATAAATCATTGGTTGGGCCCTGCTGACAGACTCGTGCTGTACCGAATGACAGCACAGATCAGGTGGCAGGTCCCATATGCATTGCTTGAACAAAGCAAAAGTAAGAAATATGGATCCCCAAAAAACGGATTATAATACCTCATCTATTACAAGGACATGGCACTTTTTTTTAGCTGACTGACAGGGTCTCTTCAGTTATTTTTTATTTAAGAAATCATGACACATATTTTCAGACGTTATGTTCTGTGCTGGGACCAATCCTATTTAATTTGTTCATAAACGACCTGGAGGATGGGGTAAACAGCTCAATCTCGGTATTTGCAGACAATACTAAGCTAAGCAGGGCAATAACTTCTCCGCAGGATGTGGAAACCTTGCAAGAAGATCTCAACAATTTAATGGGGTGGGCGACTACATGGCAAATGAGGTTCAATGTAGAAAAAATTTAAATAATACATTTGGGTGCCAAAAATACAAATGCAATCTATACACCGGGGGGAGAACCTCTGGGGGAATCTAGGATGGAAAAGGACCTGAGGGTCTTAGTAGATGATAGGCTCAGCAATGGCATGCCAAGCTGCTTCAAGCAAAGCCAACAGAATATTCACATGCATTAAAAAAGGGATTAACTCCAGAAATAAAACAATACTTCTCCCACTTTACAAGACTCTGGTCTGGCCACACCTGGAGTATGCTGTCCAGTTCTGGGCACAAGTCCTCAGGAATGATGTGCTGGAACTGGAGAGGCTCCAGAGAAGAGCAACAAAACTAATAAAGGAACTGGAGGACTTTAGTTATAAGGAAAGATTACGAGCATTGAACTTATTCTCTCTGGAGAAGAGACGCTTGAGAGGGGATATGATTTTAATGTACAAATACCGTACTTTTGACCCCACAATAGGGATAAAACTTTTCCATGCAAGGGAACATAAAAAGACATGCGGCCATTCACTTAAATAAGAAGAAAAACGGTTTAACCTTAAACTGCGTAGAGGGTTCTTTATGGTAGGAGAGGTAAGGATGTGGAATTCTCTTCCACAAGCAGTGGTTTCAGCAGGGAGCATCGATAATTTCTAAAAAACTATTAGATGGGTACCTAAACTACCACAACATACAGGTGTATACAATGTAATATTGACATAAAAGCACACACACAAGTTGGACTTGATGGACTTGTGTCTTTTTTCAACTTCTCCAACTATATGAATTCTATATTTATATTAGCTCCACACAGTTTGCTGCACACCAGTATGCAGGCTGAGAGAAGACAGACCAGCACTGTAAGACTGTTGCAATGTACGTTGTTGTCAATCAAACACAGAAAGTTTGGCTACAGAAAGTCAGTGCAGAGGGATGACCTTTTCATTGTTATGCAGCTCCTACAATATCCAGTCAGCAGGCTGGGGGTAGAGAGGTGACCAATGAAGCAAAACCTTAGCCATTTTTGTCTTTCAGGCTTTAGTCAGAGGAGGGATTAACATTAATGCTATGTCTGGGGGAAAGAGAATTAAAGTGTGCATTCTAAGAACACTTTCTGCTATGACAATAAAACATACTGTAAAAGTCCAGCATTAGGTTAAAATCCTGAGATAGTACTTTTTTGTAGACATTTGCAATCCGTTTTGTAATTCAGCCGAATTTTGCATCTTTCAGACTTTCGGATGCATCCGAATGTCCAAATAAAAAAATAACGAATTTCAACTAATACGAAAGAAATTATAGCGAATATAGTGAATTCGACATGATTCGGTAATTCCTTAAAGATCTAATGAAACAAAAGGTCAACTCAAAGTAAATCTTACAGTCTAATCAGCTGATTAGTTTTGTGCTGGAGGATGGATTTCTGGTAAAGTGCATTCCTGAGAACGGAGTGAGAAGGGTGTTGTATTGTATTTGAGCAGAGGAGAAGAGATATTGTCATTGTGTGTGTTAATAGATTCAATAAACAAACGACTTTCCAAACTACGAATCATTATCACAAATACATATACATACATAAATATTGAATTTCAGCTAATATGAAAGAAATTATAGCGGATATAACAAATTAATTTGAGAATTCAGTATATAAAACATGATTCGAGATTCAGTATAATGAATATCGACACTCTACTAATAATAACGAATTATCCGAAAAAGAATTAACCTAACATAACGAATATAACAGAACGAAATCATGTATTTTACGAATGACAACAAATCAAAACTAAACTAAATTTCCCATTGTGCACAAGTCTACTTTTTTGGCCTTATTTTTTACTTTAAAGCAGAACTTAATCTTCTCAATCAACATTGACTATTTTTAATTCTTCTCATGCTAGCACTAGTCAATATTTTTTATTACATTTCTTCAGTTACTCCCTGCTTCCAGGCCTAGGCAAATGATGTCATACATCCCAAGAGTTTTCAGGAGGAGAGGAGGGACTTTTTCAGCTTAGAAAACCCACCTGCCTGCATTCCTGAGCTAAGGGCAGATGTATTCCGGGACGTAACTAAATCATACACAAGATGATCACTAGAAATGCTATTTTTTCGTAGTGATTTCTCAGCAAAATAAAGCATGGAGACATGGATGGATGGACAAGTTTGCTTTGAATATGAAAAATAAATTAAATATTGTTTTCCATTTGTGGTGCTAAGATGCATTATAGTTCTGCTTTAAAGTATATCTATAGTTACAGCACACACTTCCAATTTATAATAGCAGCCTCATAATAACAATACAAACAATAGTTATTATTGACAATCCATTATAAGCTTACTTGAAAATTCTCATGTTGTAAATACTGCCTGTCTGCTGACCATCTCTTTCTACAACTTCCTCTATTCCCTGCATGCTTTGAATCTTCTCCTCTGCTCACTCTTTAAATTTACTTTCAATTTCTAAGGACTACATATCCCATGGTACTTTGCAGCCTGCAAGTAGTGATTCCTGTACTGACTCGGCCTCCTGAAACCCCTCCTCTCAACACCTCTGTAGATCATAAGGCAGGCTCTGTAAATTATGTGACACAGCGGTGCCTACTCACAGGGCATAGTGAATATGTGTGACAAAATTCAAGAAAATAAATGTGTGGGATTCTTCAAACAGTATATTTTCATATTTCAAGATCATTCAATAATTAATAGAAGTAAGCTAGAGATTATTTAAATACTAGGTGGAATTGAATATATTATTGTATATTTTTTACCATAGCTACACAGTACTTTCATGCATTTGTCAAATGTCTCCTATGCATCAATAACAGATACAAATATTAATTATCAATGTAAGTTGTAAGAATGCGCTGATATTCACAGTACCAACTATTGTTCCATACAGGCTCCAATTGTTGAAATGTATTTTCTGAAATGTCAGACAAATTTCTCGTTACTTTTCTTGTTTGTTTAAATAAAATTCTAGGCTGGTATTTTCACATTTGTTTTATTCTTTGCCTAAAGCAATGAAATCCTACAAGTATTTTAGCTCAATACTTTTGTTAAATAAATAATGTATTCCCTGGCATAAACTATTGAACATCATATACACACTGCGGTGTTTTAGATGCACAAACTGCGTGGTATGTCATTAATACAGAAAGGAGTTAAAATAGCGCATTGTACAATAATAATTTCTGCTCTCCTCGGTTAATTATGAAACGATAAAATGACTTTAAGATTAGAAAATGACTTTCCTGATTTTATTTGCAGTCAACTTCTAGAAACAAACGTCAATGGAAAAAAAAAATACTTCTATTTGATATTCTTGTCCCTGCTGTGAGAAAGCAAAGAAATTATTAAATATAGATTGGTGGGAATTTGAATTCCAGTTGCTCTCCATATAATATCTGTTTTATTTTTTCTTAACAGAAATTGCAACTTTAGTGTTGACATAATTTTATTGAGCATTATGTTTACCTTGTAATAAATATATTACTAATTTTAAAGGGATTGTCCACTTCTTCTAATTTGCTTTTGCTATTTAGACTTGCTATGAACTGAAGAAAAGGCACGTGCCATGAATTATCCAAATGCTGGTCCCACTGCAGCTGCAGAGAAAACTCTGACTTGTATTATATGTGATCAGATAAGCATGGGAGGAGGAATTACAGGTACCTACATTTTCCCTTTGGATGAGGAGCTCTTTGGAATAAAGCTAATGACCTTCAATTTGTAGCTAGGTGCAAACATTTAAACCATAATAATAAAAGTATTTTAATTGCTTCATTATAGTCTGTTAACTATACCTTTAAAAACATTTTGTTATATGTGTGCAGCAAGTACAACAAATGCATATTGAATCTGCAAAAAAAATCCTATGCACATTACAGTCTTGTCTCAAGTGCAAAAACCACAATAATACCAGCCGGCGCTACGTGGCGTCAATCCCGACCGTGGTGAGGAGTGGAAAGCAAGTGAGCTGTCTCCCAGGGAAGACAACATGTTTCAGAGGCGTGGCCTCCTTCCTCAGGTCACACCCCTCTCCTAAACCACCGCACTATATAGGGAACCCAAAGCCCCTCCCTGGACAAGGATCTTAAACGGACCAGGCCAAGAGAATCAAGTTCACACAGTAAGTAGTAAGTGGAGCGGGTAACCAGAAACCTCATTATGCAATCTAACATAATTAACCTAAAACCACTTAAAATAATCAATATACTGATGAATTAATAAAATTGAATTAAAAATGCGATTGGAAATAAAATTAAAAATCACATTAAGAACAATCAATTTGATCTCTAAGCTCATTTAAAATTGTATTAATGTTCATGAAGTTTTATTAAAAAAAAAAGTATGTCACCTGAGGGGCTAAATGAAGAGTTGGAGATAGGCACCCTGATTTAAAAAGTGTCATGTAACAGTGTGAGTTCCAGGGGTTTTTTTTCTTTGAATGAGTAACTAGTTTAAATAAAAAAATAAAAAATTACATACTAACAACAATTAATATATCCAGACTTGGATTTGATTGGGTCTTGGTCACCTCATGTTGGTGGACCCATCAGCTGAGTTACTTCCACAAGAGGTTGTGACATCACCGATATAATTTCATTTATATTAGTTTACTGTTTTTTTGTTTTTTTTTAATAAAACTTCATGAACATTAATACAATTTTAAATGAGTTTAGAGAGCAAATGCATTGTTCTTAATGTGATTCTTATTTTTATTTCCAATCGTATTTTTAATTACATTTTATTAATTCATCAGCATATTGATTATTTTAAGTGGTTTTAGGTTAATTAAGTTAGGTTGCATTAAGTGGTTGATGGTTACCCGCCCCACTTACTGCTTACTGTGTGAACTCCATACTCTTCGTCTGGTGCCTTTAAGATCCTTTTCCAGGGAGGGACTTTGGGTTCCCTATACAGCGTGGTGGTTTAGGGGAGGGATGTGACCTGAGGAAGAAGGCTGTGCCTCTGAAACATGTTGTCATAGCAACTCTTGCTTTCCACTCCTCATCACAGCCAGGATTGACATTATGCAGCGACAGCTGGTCCGGGCGCAAGTGCGGCTCTCTGAGCTGTTCAATAGGGATGCTGCAGCCGGAACTTCTGATCATTCATCTCCGCTCTTCCCCCGTGCCTTCAGACATTTCTCCAGGGGACAAACCATGAGAGGAGGCTAATCTGCATTCCTACATGTGAACACCAAGTCTTCCGCTGTGAGTGCAACCTTACTGTTCTTATTTTTTCTAAATAAATGGTAATACACTAGGGCGGCTGTGCACTCTTCTCTCCTTTATTTTCCTATAGTCTCATCTCAAGTAATGTTATCGGCCCTACCCAGTTCAGCACTGTGTTCTACAGAACATCCAAACCTATGTTCTAAAGGTGAGGAAGGGTGGTGGGGATTATAAATATTTTTACCTGCTTCCTAAACTAGAGGGACACCTTTTCTCCTCCATAAATACAGTATATTATGGTAAGTGAACATTGTTGCCCTATGGCAGGAAGTGTTACTGGCAGGATTAGCAGGTGAACATTAGAGTTTAATTCCAGGCTACATCGAATTAATCTTAAAACCGTCTTCTCCCCCCTCCTAACACCTATGCTCACTAACCTGTGTAAGAAAGATATATATACATACCTATTTTCAGTCAGCTCTGGTCTGGTCATGTAATCTTACCATGTCAACCAATGGCGGCTGCAGGGGAGAGGAGAAAGTGCTTGACAACAGCTGGATTACCTGGGAGTATGATGTCACCCATAGGCTCCTATGGTCCATTTATTATCAGCACTCCCTTCCCTCCCTTGCAGCTGGCACTTGCTGACACAGGGGAGCTGGATTACATGACTGGACCAGAGTAGCCTGAAAATAGATAAGTATATACATCTTTCTTTCAGACATTAGTGAGCATAGGTGTTGGGGGGGCATGTTTAGGATTAGTTAGGTGTAGTCTGGAATTCCACTTTAAGACCCCTTTCATACTGAATGCGCTTTACAGGTGTTTTAGCGCTTAAAATAGCACCTGTAAACTTCCTCCCAATGCGTCCCCAGTGTGAAAGCCTGAGTGCTTTCACACTGGGGCGGTTTGCTTACAGGACAGAAAAAAAAGTCCTGCAAGCAGCGTCTTTGGGGCAGTGTGGGAACGGTGTATACAATGCTGCTAAACCGCCCCTGCCATTGAAATCAATGGGCAGCGCTGCCGAAGCGCCTGCAAAGCGATTCAGCAGCAGCGCTTTTAGGACGCTTTTAACACCTTGTTAACCCCTTCTTTGGGGTTAAAAGCGCCCTGCTCCCGCCCGCACAGTACCGGTAAAGCGCCGCTAAAATGGTGCTTTACTGCTAGCACGGAGCGGTCTTCCATGTGAAAGGGGTCTAAGGAAAGAATGCCTGAAAAAGAAAACTGATGCAGCCTGGGCACGGATATATGACTGCATTAAAAACGAGGGAATGTTTTTTTTTCTGTATGTATCAAAAAACAAGTGGTGCATAAATACCACCAAATGAAAGCTCTATCTGTCTCAATAAATACTGTATTTTTTGGTGTATAACACGCACTTTTTCACCCTGAAAATTGGGTGCAAATAGCATGTGTGTCTTATATGCCAATACTTTAGCTGCCTCGGAGGGGACAGGGAGGGGGGTGGGACGAGCACCGTCAGATTACATACAGGGAGAATCTCCTGTTTACTTGGCAGCCTCTGTAATAGGAAATCCAGTCTCCTGGGCTGCCATTGGACCACTGTTCTGTCTATCATAGGAGATTCTCACTGTATGTAATCTGTCGGCCCTCGTCCCGCCCCCCTCCCTGTCCCCTCTGGGCTGGAGATGGGCATTGATCAGGCTGCACTGATGGCAATGGGGAGGCTGCAGATGGGCACTGACCCTTTTTTGCTTCAAAGTTCCTTATTTAAAATTTATGTTTTTTTCCTGAAACTTCCCTCATAAAATGAATGTGCATGTTATACGCCGATAAATACGGTAATAACAATTATATTTGTGCATTTTACTTGCATGACTATAAGTAATTGTCATTCAAAGTGTGACTATTGAAAAATCTGAAAAAATGGCCTATGCAGCAAAAGGCTGAAACAATCTGGTCTTGAATGAGTTAAGGACTTATAAGCTGTAATATATATAATTTATTTGTTCTCGGATTTTAATACATTTTAAAAATTCAGCTTTATAGTTAAAAGGTAATTGCAGACTTACAGATTTACAGAGTGCACATGCAATGTGTATGAAATAAACTATATTTTACATTTCTATAATGATAGTACATTTAATATTTTAGCAAAAGGCAAAGCTAGAATTTTTCATTCTGTTCTGGTATGATTCGGTTACTGTGGGAAAGGCACATCCAAGCCATAAACATACATTGGTGGTCAATTGCCCAGGTGTAAACTGGATGCCTAAAGGTATAGCTATTGCTTAACATGGTTGAGTGGATGGAGGGGAGGAGGGAGAAGGAGACAGTAGGGGCAAGCAGCTTTTCTCAGAAAAAGAACAGCAATCTGACATGGTTTTCAAATCTGTCTTATATTGATCTTTCCTCCCAAGAGTAGTTTGTCGACAGTTGTCTGCTGCTACTATAGACATGAGGTCCGAACTGACTCAAAACAGACAAAATGGATGAAGATCATCTCATATTTATAGCCAGCTTTACTATTATAGCGTGTTTGAACTTTGCTTCAAATGTTATAAAAGAAACAACACTAAAAAAAAAAAAAAAAAAAAAAAAAAAAGCAAACAATGGAAACAGTATGTACGTATGCAGGCTTTAAAATTATGATTGCACATATCCTATAATCACACTGATTTTTTAAATCACTATAGTAAGCATATCAAAGCAGATGACATCAGTGATTAAAATGAAACAAAATGTCCTAAATGTTTCCTGCCCTACAAACTAATATAATTCACAACATTATCTCAAAACAATGTAGAGTCTGTTTGAAATTAGGATAATGTATTTTTTCTGACACAAGGATGCTTCCTTCCATGCGACAAGCTCAGGGGGCGCCCCCTAAATGGGGTATTAGTGGCTCTCACCTTTTTGTATGCTCACTTAGCTGTCTTTGGGAACAGCTTTGGGATGCTCAGCCTGCAATGCTGTACTGTTTTCTGTAACAAAGAATTGCTTTGGGCAACAGTGGACAGGGTCTGATACTGGCTTAACAACAAAGGGATGCTTCTGGCATTGTGGCTCTGAGAGCTACGACTCTTATACAGGGAAGTTATCCTGTCATTTATCCATTCCTCTTTTCCCCTTGTCCATTCACACAATGCAGAATTCACAGATTATAAGCTGTTCTGTGACTGGACATGGGGAGAGGGGTGGTGAATGGATGACAGGATCGTTTCCCTGTATAGAGTAAGTGGGACAACTCTCATAGTCACAGTGATGGAAGTACAGTGCTTGTAGTATTAGTTGTATACAAATTAATGAATTTTACAGTACCAGCCTGATTATTTAACACATCTAAATGCCAAATTCACCTTTAAAGTGTTACTACACAGAGAAGTGTTAATTGTCATTTTCATTCACATAAATCATATACAGTATATCATGGTACTGTATTTTTTTCATTGCAAAGTATTACATTTATACAATACCTTCACAGGAATACAAAGTAGAATAATGTTCTTGTAAATAGCCAAAGCAGGTTTATAAAACAAATTGAACCTGACTTGTCATTAGTCGTTATATCTCACTGTATCCCTAGATATGGTTTAGGAAGATATTCCCATCAGTGGTGGCTGGTAGGAATTTCTTCTGGGGGGGGGGGGGACGGCAAACAGCCAGCACTACCCCCCCAAGGGCTTTGGCCAATCGGGAAACAGGTCTCACTGACTTGCCTCCTGACTGGCGGGGAGTAACTGTAGTGTGAAAATAGCGTAAATTCATTCGCTATGGTCACACAATTTGGTGGGATCGAGGCGCCTCGAGCCCACCCTATTTTGAAGCCTGCTTCTAATCAGGTGCTTCAAAAAACACACTCCACCCACCCTCGCCATAGGAATTCATGTGCCCGGAGTCCTGAAAGGGGCCAGGCACATGGATAGGGAGGGCGGTGGAGGTGTTTGGGGGGGCAGCTCCCGTGCACCGCCCGCCTCTGATTCTCATGTCTTCCCCAGATTTTTTACATTTTTAATCGAGTAAGTACCTTATTCCTGCAGTGCTGTTGTGTGGTTACATGATCTTTCCCCGTTCTTCAGCATCTGCAGGAAGAAACGCTTGGGAGGGGCTTCTATTACTCTGCCGATGTATGTTCTCTACAGTGTGAGTCTGTGACTGGCCACCTCCGTTTCGGAAGAGCAATTCAAATTAGATTATAAATATCAAATTACTGTTTTACAGCTCCTTATAAATCTTTAAAAAACATCAAATGCCTGCAGTTTTTTTAAAGCCGACGGTCGGCTCTCTTGTAAAAGAAATCCTAGAGGCTAACTAGCCACTGGATTGCTTTTATAAGCAGTGGGAGGGGATGTCTGTCCCATCCCCCACCCCCCCCAGTCACCTTCCGCAGCTTTTTGTGCTGTTTCGGCCCTCCAACTGCTGCTTCTGCCAGCTGTTTATGATATTGGAACTCAGAAGCGATGAGCATGCTGCAGCAGCTTTTTAAAAAATGAAAAGCATTTGATCACACCAATCTTGGTGTGATGATTGTTTATTGCTCTGTTTTTTCGAGGGTATGGTACTAATTTTTGAGGGTCTTGGTACATGCCAATTCTACTTGGTGTATGTTGGGGATATATTATTGTGGGATGCAATTGCCTATAATATATTGTGTTGTTGTTTCCTTACATGATAATGTCACTATCAGGGGCGGACTGACCATTGAGCCACTTGGGCACTGTCTGTGTATACTGTGTGTACATGTATGTGTATACTGTGTAATTGTATACTCTGTGTGTGTGTATACTGTGTGGCTCCATAATCTCTGATTGCCTGGGGGCCCCATAATCTCCTATTGCTCGGGGCCCCATGAGTTATCAGTCCGCCCGTGGTCACTATGTTTAATGGGAGTCACATTGCTTACTGGTGCTGATGTGTTGTAGTGCTGACACTCGAATTTGCAGGTGTTTGCCCTGCCGAATGCCCTGCAATGCACTGTGGGTAGGGGGGGTGCTTTTTTTTTTTTGCTTTTACGGGTTCCAGCTGGTCTTGTATAAACTGGGAGGGGGACCCCGGGCTGTTTAATTATTTATTTTTTTATTTTTTTAAATAGCCAGGTGACGGTAATTGCAACCATGAGTCAATTCAAATGTGATTTGACTTGTTTTTTTTTTTTTTTTTTTAGAAATGTCATTTTTGCTGCAGCATGTTTTATACATGCTACAGATACGCCACTTTACAGGAAGACTAAGAGGACTCCCAGGCACTATATTTAAAGGATTTTTTTTTTTTTTATTGTTGCACTTTAAGCATTATTAAAAATCACTGTTCCTTTAAAAACGATTGTTTTATAAACATATATTTGCATTTATACATGCCCCCCGGGTCTGTACCCGGACCCCTACATCCCTTTTATGGTCAATTACTTGCATATAAACCTTCAAAATGGGCACTTTTGATTTTTCTTGTTCGGCTCTAGACCCTAGATCTCTCCATAAAGAGTACCTGTCACTTCCTATTGCTATCGCAGGGGATACTTATAATCCCTGTGATAATGATAAAAGTGCTAAAAAAAATTAAGAGGGAGTGTAAAAATAATAATAAAAAAATTAATACTGAAAAGAAAAATGTAAAGGGCCCTCGTCCCCCTGTGCTCATGCGCAAAGGCGAAAGCATGCATTGGTCCTGTACGCACGCAAACAACGATTGTCCCGAACGTCAGATCATGGGCAGTAATTCTAGCTCTAGACCTCCTGCGTAAATCTAAAGTAGTAATCTGTAAAGGCTTTTAAACATCGCCTTTGCATAGTAAAATTTACTTTATTTGTCACTGTTGCATGGGCATGCACAATTTTAAAGCATGAGATGGTTAGTATCTATTTACTCGATGTAACATCATATTTTAAATTTTACCAAACAAATAGGTATTATATTGTGTGTTGTGCATTAAAATTATAAAAAAATTGCATTTAAAAAAACATTGAGCAAATACCGTGTGCCAAAAAAATGCAACACCCACTAATTTATTCTCTAGGACCTCTGCTTTAAGAAATATTAATACTGTTTGGGGGTTCTGAGTAATTTTATAGCAAAAAATATAGATTTTTACATGTAAACAAAAAGTGCCAGAAAAGGCCTGGGGGTCAAGTGGTAATATAGTGTAGGCAGAGTCAGAGATGGTTTCATTTTGTTCTAGCTTTCATTTTGTTCAAACAGCATCTGCATGCAAGGCTTTTTTTTCTTACTTTATAGGTATGAGAAAATATTTTTGATATATTTAATTCATATTAAAACTAAGCTTTTTTATGAGTTTCTCTGTGAATGTAATCAATCAGCATACGATATCCAGCCCCTATGTGGTTTAGTAATTGGAGTACATGGAGGAGGGAGGGGAGTGTCATGTGTATACACCCCCATGTGTAACTCCATAGTCATGTGGGCTGCACAGATAAGAAAAATGAGGAAATGAACAGCATAGAAGGGAACTGAAATTTGAGCATTCCCCGTAGAGGACACCAGCTGGTCTACATAATCTCAGCCTTCAATGGGGACACAGAGAAGGTGGGAGGGACAGCTGAAGGCAGGCTCAAACAGATATATTTCACGCTACACAAAACAAATGCTTTAGTAAAAGGCTTTGTGAATATGAACATTCTGATATATATAACCTGTAATGAGAGTTTTTTAGAATCTGGGCTAAATGACACCTTAACTAAAAAATTATAAATGCACTTATTTTTTCAGATTAAAAATGCGCATTTATATATTTTTTTACACCCATGATCAGTGGATTGCAGGTGCAATGTTAGTTTACCACAGCTCTTTGCTGTACCTCTATACAGGCTGTCAGTTTCAGAGGTGTAGGAAGTGTGAATGGACTATGATTGGAGCAGAGCACTCACAGTCTGTTGAACTTACAAGTCTATCTGCCTCCATGGCAGACTTGAATTGCACCGCATTGTTGTTCAAATCACATGTGATTCTTTGCAGTGCAATTTGCGCCCATTTATTTTGTATTGGCGCAAATCGCACCACAAAGTATCGGTACTCGTATCGGGAGTACTTGACCAAAAGTATCGGTACTCCTACTCGCAATACATAATAGAGTGAATTGGGAAGTATTGGTGAATGAGGTCACAAAATGCACTATAGCTCCCAGTGGTGGCATTTGGCTACCCAGTAATCTATAGTATAATGGTGTTTATAGATCCGTATGGCCTTATAAAACCTAATACCTGTAAGTCCACAGCCACCCCCCTTCCTCCTGACCTTTTT
Organism: Aquarana catesbeiana; assembly: GCF_042186555.1. NCBI lineage: Eukaryota > Metazoa > Chordata > Amphibia > Anura > Ranidae > Aquarana > Aquarana catesbeiana. Next base: position 802,051,114 of record NC_133324.1, read on the forward strand.
GTTTTGCCTCAAGCTGGTGCTGCTTCCAGAGCTCTGCCCCTATCCTCCAGCTTGCAACTACACCATTTACTGCAAGCTGTGCTGCTGGATGGGCATGCTGTGCTTGAACATGCACAAATAAGACTTGCCATCATTAAATCAGCATGCATCATCAACAAAGCCAATTGTCAGACACCAGCTACAAATAGGGAAAGTGAGAGATGTGTGCAGGCTTGGGCCTTCTGTGCTGCTACAGGGAGAAATCTGAAGAAAGAAACATAACTCCAAAGGAAAATACCTTCACATCTGTTATAAAAAATCCTTTGAATCCTTCAAATAGTGAGCATGGCTTATCATTGCTGTCTTCAAAATTATACCACTAAGAAGCAATCTGAAAAACACGATATTCAAACAAAATAATATATTTTTTCCTCACAAAAAACAAACAATGCAATTAATTAAACATGCAGGACAGTTCTATTCAGTGTATTAAGCGTTGAATGTAATTTATTCACTGTATGCTCTAAATTGCCAAAGTATAGGAAGCAAAAATATTTCATGTGAAAATGTGAAGTGTTGAATATGTTTTCTGGGAAAATATTTTCCAATTTTGTGCTGTCTGCTGTTAAACATTTTATAGTCTAGAAAAAAGCAGATAAGGCGCCTTCTAAAAATATTCCCCAAAAACTGGATACAGGCCAAGAAATCCAACAACAGATCTCATATCACATGCCTTGAATGGTTTTAATCATAGTTTTTTCTTCTAGATCTCAGCAGATATAATACTACTGATTACCTTTTACTTTGGCTGCATTTTGTATTCCAAATCAGTGGAAGGATGCGTTTTAAAGGCAGACTGGGGGAAAATATACTACTTTATCTATCCAGTGAACTACTGCATGACTAACTGATCTGTTTCAGTGATAAATGCTCTTTATAGAAATTATGGTGGTCTCAAGCATAAACCAATGCTAAAATGAAAGACTCCTCCTTTATTATCTTATACCGCTAATGGCAGTTTGTTCTTTATAGTTCCTAGTCCACAATGGTAGACAAAGACTGCCAAGGACGCTTGTGTAAGAAAATGATTTGACTGCCCTCTTCATTTACTATTAGTACTGATCTACAGATGTATGCTTACTCTTGCCAAACAAAATAATATATTTTTTCCTCACAAAAAACAAACAATGCAATTAATTAAACATGCAGGACAGTTCTATTCAGTGTATTAAGCATTGAATGTAATTTATTCACTGTATGCTCTAAATTGCCAAAGTATAGGAAGCAAAAATATTTCATGTGAAAGACTAATGTCTTTGTCTACTGGAAGATCTTTGGGCAAATACAATAAATTATCCAGGAATATTTCCTACCTACAAATCTTCATCTTGCTTGTACTCCTTCTATGACTGAACACTAGTAAGTCACCTGCACAAAATTATTTTTTCATGGTACGTAAGGCTAGGTTCACATTACAGGCTGCTCTTTAGCGATTGGCAGGGGTACCATTAATTCTTAATGGCTCCCCCACGTATTGCCAAACATGGCAGCTTGGTGCAGCTCAATTTAATAAAGGGTCAGGGACTTCTTTCCCTGTGTTTCTGCAGTTAGGGAAGCCCACTGAAATGATTGAGGTGCCTAAACACATAACACAGGTTGCACAGATCTGAATGGAGCCTTAAGACGATGAATTAATCTGTTTTACCCAATAAACACTTTTGTAATCTACTGCACTTGATCCCAAATTATCTTCAGTTTTGGTGCAAGTAATGTCCAGAGCCTAACTTTCTCCTCTGAATCCACTGTCATGTGATTGTTAGCTATACTTCTTTCTGTTATACAGTCATGGCAGGCAGTACTCTCTACAAGCAACTAGTCCCATTCAACCTCCTTTCGTTATGGCGCCATGATATAAACACTGGAAGCTGACGCCAAACAGTACAGAGTAGATCCTTGCAAATGGAGCTTCACTGAATGGACTCTGAATGGACAGTGTCACACAGGGTTTAAAGTGGGCATTGCTAGAACTATCCTCCCACAAAACAGTGCTAAAGAGGGAGGATAATTCTACTGCTGTCACATCACCAATGTTTCAAGTAATACATTTGGTCTCTTAAAGTATATGTATAGCCAAACACTTTTTGGGGGATAAAGAAGAGCAGGGTTAAAACCCTGTCAGGTTATTCTTTGCTGTCTGCCACAAAGAGGAAAGATGCAACAGGAAGTAAGAGAAAATCTCCCCAAAGTGGAGTAAATTCGCCCACTAGACCATTGCAATTGAAACAAGCCTCCTTATTGGATGTTTTCCCCTTGACTCTTGTTTTGATAACAACTCCAAAGTTTTAAAAATGCCCTTCACTTTTTGTTAGTCACCAGGACCAATAATTGGGCAGATATCCCCAACAGGGACACAGAGTTCAATAATCACACTGCAGAGTAACTAATTATTCCACATTCTATTTAAAACTAGGAAAAATGTTGCCTTAAGATGTACTGTAATGTGTATTTTTAAAACTAAAAGTAACAGATTACCTAGCAATGGTGTTTTTTTTTTTTTTACAAAAACACAATTTCATATTAAAAAAAGAGTACAGTATAAACACACAAAGGCAATAGTTCAAAGCAATGAGTAAACATCAGGAAATGGCGACAGTACAAATGGTGCCTGTGGGTAAGCCAAGGATCCCATTCAATTCTGATACCTAGGAAGGGGGTCACAAATAACATGGTAAACCCGTTCTATGAGCTGATTTGGCGCCTTCCAGTTATACGCTATAATCCATTGTGCAGCCCCCAGGATAGATGAGATCAATTTAAAATATACCTTCCAATTGTATTTTTTATGTGATGTATTCTAGCACTCCTGCACAGAGTTTTAAGTGATTACCTATAAAGTGGGAAATATCCTAAAAAAGAACACTATTGTACTTTTGTTATAGCTAACGTTCCCATGACACACGTTCCTGGAAATGGAAAACAAGTAAGTGGGTGCTGTAGAAACTACTAGCTGGAGACCGATAACAATATACCGTAAGCAAGAGTATAGACCGTTGTGTGCTGGCAATATATATTTTTGCTTTGTCCTTTTGGTCTCATAGATTGTAGACTTGGAAGTGCAGCTTGGTAGTATGAGCCATAACACTAGCTCAACCCTAAGAGCAATCTTGCTGTTAAACCAAAATTTAGCTAATTCTGCAGTATCAACATTTCATTATTGTTGTTTCACTTAATTTCATTTCAATAGAATATTAGGTGTAGAATGGAGGCAGAATATTAATGCCATAACACAGGGTTAATGCTTAAATAAAAAGGTAATATGTTTTGCATCAAATTAAGATAGAGTCAATTTCAATTACTAGGGCAATGCAACTAATGAAAACATAATTAATAAGCTGTCAGGGTGTCAATACATGTTTTCCATACTGTTAGACATGGTCTAACCATTTAAATCAATAGACCATCAGCGATCTGTAATGAATCCTGTAGAAATAGATTGTTTTATTGTTTGTCACACTTATTGTCAGGCAGTGGTATTCTTTTCTAAACTAAAAAAATGCACACATATATTATCTGACATTTTCATAATTTAAATAGAATTCCAGATAGCAAGCCTCCTATAGCCCTGAGGGTGCGTGTGACACGTGGCTGTTAGGAATGAGCAAATCTGCCTGGATTCAATTTGTGGGGGATTCGTCATATCCTGCTTGAAATACACTGTGTAGCTACTGCTCCCCCCACCTGACAGCATTTTTTTTTTTTTTGGTATTGTTTATTTTTTTTTCTTTTACTTCTGTTTATTCATTTATCTTTTACTTACGTGTATCCATTTTTTTTTGCTAGGTTAAAATAATGGGTTGAGGTTTAGTGTTTTCGGGTTTTGTTCATGGGTGGTCTATTTTATTTAATTTAATTTTTTTAGGGTATTTTCTTTTTTTTATTTAGTTGTGAGCAGTGTACACTTGTTACTGATGCAGGCAAAGTTGCTCTTAATTGCAGCACTCCAAAGTGAGAGATAAATGTTCTGCATGTGGGGGTAGTAGAAGGCAAGCAGCTTCTGCAGAACAAAGTGGTGGTCAGGACACATCATCTAGAGGCAGGGCATGTTTTTGTCTCAGAGTTGCTCTGCTATACAGCCACAGCACAAGCAAGAGGTAGTTGAGTGGTTGACAAAGCCTTCCTCCTCGTCTTGCTCCCAAGCTCAGAGCAAATAGTTGTCTGGAACTGCTGTTCATGTGCCATCCTCTTCCTCCTCCTCTTTTGCCAATCACACCATAGCCCAGAAAACTATCAATGTGGAGTTGGCAGGATTAGTCGATCACTGCCTTGCTGCAGGATGTTTATTTTGGTCATGCACAAGCATTCATCCTTTCAGATATTGAGGATGAGGAACATTGTGCCATAACCAAAGAGGGATGGGACAGTGAGCATGGAGCAGACAAGGCAGTGATCAAAAATAGCTTGAGCTCATGACAAAGTGGACTTTAGTGATGAGGAGGGGTTGAATGTTGAGGTGGGAGACTGTCCGCTGCTGCCACGGATTGGAGAGGAGGAAAGCTCTGAAGGAGAATAAGAACAGCAGCAAATAATTTTTTGTCCAGGAGCAGAAGACTGGAGGGAGCAGCCATGATGAAATTTGGTCTGTGATGTCACCCAGGTTTCCTGTCTGGTTTATTTACACATATCAGCCAGTTGGGGGTCTGGGGGTATATTTAGCAGAGGTAGTCTAATTGTTGCATACTGAGCCTTGGTTCACACAGGGGCAATCCGACTTACAGCGTGACTTTGCAAGGCAACTTGAAGGCGACTTCAGCGCGACTTTGAACGACTTACAACGCAGCTTCAGGTCGCCTCAAGGACAGACAACTTTGCCTGTGGCCAATCAGAGCTAATCAGCTCTTGTGACATAATTATTGTTCCTGTTCTCTTTGTGGTTCCCTGTTCCCTGTGTCCTGTGACCACAATGTTCTCTTTGCATTATTTAATGACAGCTGTCATAACAGCTGGTGTGGCAGTATTGATGGAAGAGAAAGAGGAAGAGAGGAAGCGGAGGATGAGGATGAGAAGAAGACGTCGCTACTGGATACATCCAAACATTGCTAATAGAGATAACAGAGGCCAGTTCTGGGCCATGTATGAGAATTTGCGTGCTTAGGAGGACACGTTTTTCAACTATACCTATCTATCGATGTCTATCGCAAGGTAAGTACATATGCTATATGTGGATATGCACATATTAACTAGCCTTTTATTTATATATTTGTTTTTTACTCCGTAACTTTTGCTAGATAAAGTCTTTATGAGCCCCAAACCTTAGATTTATATTTTTTAGCATTGACCCTAGGGAATAAAATGGCGATCATTGATATTTAGCTGCATTTGTTGTTATCCAAATAATGCCACCCATCCACTCAAAACAATGGTACTGGGGTGATGGGTGAATGGCATGCATCACCCAGGTACAACCCCTTTAATCAGAGGCCGCATATTTGCATATGGTAGGCTCGAAGGGGTTAATGTGTACGTGTAGCTATCATTGGCTGATATTTCTTATTTTTAATATAGTAAATTATCTTCTTTAATCATTTTTCCTAACAGTTTTGACGAATTGCTTGGTCTGGTTTCCATCCATCTGGACCGACAGAACACATCATATATGAGGAGTATCTCACCTACCGAAAGACTGATTATTACACTAAAGTAAACTATGTATTTTTTTATGCACAACAGTAGCCACAACAGTAGCATATTTTCTACATTTAAGTAGAAGTCCAGCCTGAGCTCATTTGTCTGGGCTTCTCCAATGGGTCACATGAGTGCAATTATTTTGCACTCCTGCGACCCCTTTTCAGCATAGAGTGATCAGAAGTCTGCTCTGCACTGGCATCACCAAGATCAGCTGAGACAGCGCAACATCCTGACTTCCGAAGTTCTTTATCCACCAGCTGCTTGGACTGATGACAGTCTCAGCCTCCAAGCAAGCCGCTCCATGCCCCTCCACAGCTAAGAGCTCCAATGAGCGTGGAGGAGCAGAGCAGGAGACCTGCTGACTGAAAGTCAGCAGCTCTCTGCTCAGGGAGGGAAGAGAACCAAGCCATCTATTTGTTGTCTCATTTCTGTGTGAAGAAGCGGCAGTGAAAAAAACAAAAAACAAAATATGTAACATATTTGCAAAATTTAGCACACAAACGTCCAATAAATTTGGAAAAACATCAAAATTTTAATATTATATTGTCTGCAGAAAAATACAAAGAAAAAGTAACTTTTTTTATTTTTAAATTTACAATTGTTCATAATTTGGTTGTTATTCAGAATGGGAGGTTGCAGTGCTGGGGGACGGTGTTGATAGAAAATTGGTTGATTCATGGAAGAATCGTTGGTTATCTGGTGCGTCGATGGTGGAGGGAATTGGGGACGGTGACGGATATGGGATCGGTGGATGGGCAGGATTTAGCATATTGCCATACTCATCGGAGTATGGGTGGAAGCGAGGGGGATAGTAGGGGTGGGTTCTGGGTGGTGGAGGGTTTGGGTAGGAATAGTAGAGACTGGATGGTGGTGGTGGTCCAAACATAGGAGAGGAGGAAATTGCTTGTTCTTCACGCAGACTAGCATCAAGGAGGTCCATCACAGCCTTCTTGACATTATTCTTCCGCTCTTGGGGAATTTTTTTTAGGATGCCTGCAACTATGATCCCGAATCCGTAATCTTTGGACTCCAGATCATCCAATGTTTTATTCAGACATTCAACGAGGTCCGCAAATCAGTCTATGTACTGACCATGCCTCCCTCGTGGTGGTCTGCTCGTACACTGGCTTTGTACGCTGGCTTCGTAGCCGACTAGGCCCAGCTGGCTCCTGCGTGTTTGCTGAAGGTTCTGAGTAGGGATGAGCCGAACACCCCCCCGGTTCGGTTCGCACCAGAACCTGCGAACGGACCGAAAGTTTGCACGAACGTTAGAACCCCATTGACGTCTATGGGACTCGAACGTTCGAAATCAAAAGTGCTCATTTTAAAGGCTAATTTGCATGGTATTGTCCTAAAAAGGTTTTGGGGACCCGGGTCCTACCCCAGGGGACATGTATCAATGCAAAAAAAACTTTTAAAAACGGCCGTTTTTTCGGGAGCAGTGATTTTAATGATGCTTAAAGTAAAAAAAAAAAAAAGTGAAATATTCCTTTAAATATCGTACCTGGGGTGTGTCTATAGTAGGCCTGTAAAGTGGCTCGTGTTTCCCGTGTTTAGAACAGTCCCTGCACCAAATGTCATTTTTAAAGGAAAAAATCTCATTTAAAACTGCTTGCGGGTTTAATGTCATGTCGGGTCATGGCAATATGGATGAAAATCAGTGAGACAAACGGCATGGGTACACCCCAGTCCATTACCAGGCCCTTTGGGTCTTGTATGGCTATTAAGGGGAACCCCGCACCCAAATTAAAATAAGGAAAGGCCCTATATACTCTGAACAGCAGTATACAGGCGGTGCAAACAAGACAGGGACTGTAGGTTTGTTGTTAAGTAGAATCTCTTTGTAATTTTGAACGGGTAAATTTTTAAAGCGTTTAGCTCCAGCCAAAAAATCTTTTTTAAGCTTTTTGGAAAACATAGGGAAGGGTTATCACCCCTGTGACATTTGTTTTGCTGTCTTTCCTCCTCTTCAGAAGATTTCACCTCACTTTTTGTCCCAATGAAAAATGTTTTTTTGAAAATTTGGGTTTTTTGTGGAACAAGGATTGGAAAGCATCAGTGGAAAGGAGAAATTGTTTTCCCATATTAACTCTTACAGGAGAGAATTTCCCTTCCTAGGGGTAGATTTCATCTCACTTCCTGTTGTCTCCTTCCGTTTGCAAGTAGGAGTCGTTTGTAAGTTAGATGTTTGAAAGTAGGGTCCTGCCCTATATACTCAGCAGAAATTTGGGCCTTAGGTGTTGCTGTGGCCACAACACTGTAAGCCCTCACAGGGCCCTGCTGTGAAATATTAGATCAAGAATTGTAATTACATGCCCCTGTTGAACAGGAGCTGAAAAATTAGGCCTTAGGCACTGGTGCTGGTGCCACAACACTGCAACCCCTTACAGACACTCTAGTTGGAACGCAGGAACGAGCCCTGCTGCAAAGTATTGCATCAAAAATTGTAATTACACACCCCTGTTAGACAGGGGCAGAAAAATTGGGCCTTAGGCACTGGTGCTGGTGCCACAACACTGCAACCACTCACAGACACTCTAGTTGGAACGCAGGAACGAGCCCTGCTGCAAAGTATTGCATCAAAAAATTTTGTAATTACACGCCCCTGTTAGACAGGGGCAGAAAAATTGGGCCTTAGGCACTGGTGCTGGTGCCACAACACTGCAACCCCTCACAGACACTCTAGTTGGAACGCAGGAACGAGCCCTGCTGCAAAGTATTGCATCAAAAATTGTAATTACACGCCCCTGTTAGACAGGGGCAGAAAAATTGGGCCTTAGGCACTGGTGCTGGTGCCACAACACTGCAACCCCTCACAGACACTCTAGTTGGAATGCAGGAACGAGCCCTGCTGCAAAGTATTACATCAAAAATTGTAATTAACACGCCCCTGTTAAACAGGGGCTGAAAAATTGTGCCTTAGGCACTGGTGGTGGCGCCCAGAACCAAAAATGTTCTTACAAGCTATCAGCGTGATGATTGAGGAGGAAGAGGATAATTACTCAGGGATAGTCACTCAGCATCAGCATAGGCAGTCTTTGAAGGGATCTGAGATTTCAAAAAAAATTATTCGGTTACATCAGCATCAGGTGCTTGGTAGCTGGTGGTGATCCAAGACTCATTCATTTTTATGAAGGTCAGCCGATCGACCGAGTCGGTGGACAGACGCACCCTGTGATCGGTTACCACGCCTCCAGCAGCACTGAATGTGCGTTCCGAAAGAACGCTGGATGCAGGACAGGCCAGTAGCTCAATTGCATACTGTGCAAGCTCTGGCCAGTGATCCATCCTCAAGACCCAGTAACCCAGAGGATTTTCGGTGGGAAAGGTGTCCAAGTCTGATCTTGCCCCTAGGTATTCCTGCACCATGTAAAACAGACGCTGGCGATGGTTGCTGGAACCGATCATACCTTGGGGCTGCGGACCAAAAAATTGTCTGAACGCATCGGTCAGACGGCCACCTTCTCCACCGCTCCTTCTTTGACTGACCGAAGCCTCAGCAACACGTTGTCCAGAAACAGGAGTTTGTAACCTCCCAGTCTCTGGGAACGCATTGCACAGACCTTTCTGCAAGGCCTCCCGAAGATGTTTCATCCTCTGCTCCCTCTGCGATGGCAAGATAAGGTCCGCAACCTTACCCTTGTAACGTGGATCAAGGAGGGTTGCCAGCCAGTATTGGTCCTTCTCCTTGATACCACGAATACGAGGATCCTTACGCAGGCTTTGCAGGATCAGGGAGGCCATGCAGCGTAGGTTTGCTGAGGCATTCGGTCCGGAGTCCTCTGGGTCACTAAGGACGACAACGTCCGCAGCCACCTCCTCCCAGCCACGTACAAGTCCATGTGTTTCTTGGGACTGATCCCTTAAAGACTGCTGCTGATGCTGAGTGCCAGGCTCCAACTCCATACTGACACAATCTTCCTCCTCCTCCTCCTCGTCCTCTTCCTGTGTGATCGGCGGGCACGCAGGAACACTGTCTGGATAAAGGGGGCCTTGAGAGCTAAGGAAGTCCTCCTCTTCCTGCCTCTGTTCTGCCTCAAGTGCCCTGTCCATTATTCCACGCAGCGTGTGCTCCAACAGGTGGACAAGGGGGACAGTGTCACTGATGCATGCACTGTCACTGCTCACCATCCTCGTGGCCTCCTCGAATGGTGACAGGACAGTGCATGCATCCCTGATCATGGCCCACTGGCGTGGGGAAAAAAAACCAAGCTCCCCTGACCCTGTCCTGGTGCCATAGTCGCACAGGTACTCATTGATGGCCCTCTGCTGCGTGTGCAGCCGCTGCAGCATGGCCAACGTTGAGTTCCACCTGGTGGGCATGTCACAGATTAGGCGGTTCTTGGGCAGGTTAAACTCCTTTTGGAGGTCCGTCAGCCGAGCACTGGCATTATATGACCGGCGGAAATGCACACAGACTTTCCTGGCCTGCCTCAGGACATCCTGTAAGCCCGGGTACCTGCCCAAGAACCGCTGCACCACCAAGTTAAGGACGTGAGCCAAACAGGGCACATGGGTCATTTGTCCCTGTCGGAGGGCAGAGAGGAGGTTGGTGCCATTGTCGCAAACCACCATTCCTGCCTTAAGTTGGCGTGGCGTCAACCACCTCTGAACCTGCCCCTGCAGAGCTGACAGAACCTCTGCCCCAGTGTGGCTCCTGTCCCCCAAGCACACCAGCTCAAGCACCGCATGGCATCTTTTGGCCTGCGTACTTGCGTAGCCCCTTGAACGACTACGGAGCACCGCTGGTTCCGAGGAAGAGGCCATGGAGGAAGAAGAAGAGGAGGGGGTGGAGGAGAGAGGTGTGTCACAATCAGCATTTTGGAGGCGTGGTGGCGGAACAACCTCCAACACTACTGCACCTTTTCCTGCATCCTTTCCAGCTGCCAGCAGAGTCACCCAATGTGCCATGAAACTTAGGTAACGTCCCTGTCCATGCCTGCTGGACCATGAGTCAGCGGTAATATGCACCTTACCGCTGACCGCCCTGTCCAGCGAGGCATGGACATTGCCTTCCACATGCCGGTAGAGAGCCGGAATCGCCTTCCGTGAGAAAAAGTGGCGTTTGGGTACCTGCCACTGAGGAACCGCACATTCCACAAACTCACGGAAGGGGGCAGAGTCTACCAACTGAAAAGGCAGCAGTTGAAGTGCTAGCAATTTTGCCAAGCTAGCATTCAACCGCTGGGCATGTGGATGGCTGGGAGCAAACTTCTTTCGGCGGTGCAGCAGCTGGGGCAGGGAAATTTGCCTGGTACAATCTGATGTTGGTGTACCAAAAGCAGATTGCCCACAAGTACTTGGCTGTGACACACCTAATTCTACACCTTCATTCCTCTCACTGCAGGTCTCAGAGAGGACTGGAGGTCTAGTGGGGTTGGAAATCTCAGCTGATGAGGAGCAAGGAGAGATCCTCTTTGTTCTTTGGTGTGGGTCTTTTAGATACGCTTGCCAACGAACTGCATGGCAGGTCAACATATGTCTGGTCAAGCATGTGGTACCCAAGCGGGAGATGTTTTGGCCACGTGAGATACGCTTGAGACATATGTTGCAAATAGCAGCGGTGCGATCTGATGCACTCGTCTCAAAAAAGGCCCACACCAAAGAACTTTTTGAATAACGCGCAGAGACTGCAGCGCCCTGCACATGTGGAGCTTTGGGGTGTGATGCAGTCAATGTGCTGCCCTTAGGCTGGCCCCTGGAGGGCATCCTGCCTCGTTGGTGATGTGCCGCCTCCTCCTCCTCCTCCTACTCCTCTCTCCTATCAGGCACCCACGTTGAGTCAGTGACCTCATCATCCCCTCCCTCCTCATCACTGGAGCAAACCTGGCAGTATGCTGCAGCAGGGGGAGCAAGAGTGCCAGATTGCTGTCCTTCTTGGGCACCCCCTCTGTCCGTGCTCATGTTACTGCCTTCATCGAGCTTAGTATCATCATCAGAGCCTTCCAAACGCTGGGCATCTTCCTGGAGCATGTACCCAACACTGTGGTCAAACAGTTCGAGGGAATCCTCATGAGGACATGGTGGAGCTAGGGAAGGAGTCACTGATGACATTGAGCTGAGGGAAGAGGCCGCTGCTTTGCCAGACAAAGCACCCTGGGCATGGGTGAGAGAGGATGAGGAGGATGAGGACGGCTTGGTCATCCACTCGACCAAGTCTTCCGCATGTTGCGGCTCAACACGGCCAGCTGCCGAAAAAAAGGCCCAGCGTGTCCCATGGCCACGTGCTGATGAGGATGCACCGTCTCCACGACCAGCACTAGACACAGAGCCTGCTTGCCCTCTCTTATTGGCTTGTGACTGTCTGCCTCTCCTTCTTGGCCTTCCAGACATACTAATGGCCTGTAGCTGCACTAAGCTGGGATAGAACACCAGTAATTTTCTTCAGGTAGCTTTATATACTGTAACCAGACAAGCCTGCCTGTCAGTAGGAAGATAACAGGAACGGATCTAGCTGAACACTGTGAGCAGGACGCACTGTACTAAATGTAAATAGTCTAGCTGCCTGACCGTGGTACTAATAGGATCAAATAGAACACCAGTAATTTTCTTCAGGTAGCTTTATATACTGTAACCAGACAAGCCTGCCTGTCAGTAGGAAGATAACAGGAACGGATCTAGCTGAACACTGTGAGCAGGACGCACTGTACTAAATGTAAATAGTCTAGCTGCCTGACCGTGGTACTAATAGGATCAAATAGAACACCAGTAATTTTCTTCAGGTAGCTTTATATACTGTAACCAGACAAGCCTGCCTGTCAGTAGGAAGATAACAGGAACGGATCTAGCTGAACACTGTGAGCAGGACGCACTGTACTAAATGTAAATAGTCTAGCTGCCTGACCGTGGTACTAATAGGATCAAATAGAACACCAGTAATTTTCTTCAGGTAGCTTTACATACTGTAACCAGACAAGCCTGCCTGTCAGTAGGAAGATAACAGGAACGGATCTAGCTGAACACTGTGAGCAGGACGCACTGTACTAAATGTAAATAGTCTAGCTGCCTGACCGTGGTACTAATAGGATCAAATAGAACACCAGTAATTTTCTTCAGGTAGCTTTATATACTGTAACCAGACAAGCCTGCCTGTCAGTAGGAAGATAACAGGAACGGATCTAGCTGAACACTGTGAGCAGGACGCACTGTACTAAATGTAAATAGTCTAGCTGCCTGACCGTGGTACTAATAGGATCAAATAGAACACCAGTAATTTTCTTCAGGTAGCTTTATATACTGTAACCAGACAAGCCTGCCTGTCAGTAGGAAGATAACAGGAACGGATCTAGCTGAACACTGTGAGCAGGACGCACTGTACTAAATGTAAATAGTCTAGCTGCCTTACCGTGGTACTAATAGGATCAAATAGAACACCAGTAATTTTCTTCAGGTAGCTTTATATACTGTAACCAGACAAGCCTGCCTGTCAGTAGGAAGATAACAGGAACGGATCTAGCTGAACACTGTGAGCAGGACGCACTGTACTAAATGTAAATAGTCTAGCTGCCTGACCGTGGTACTAATAGGATCAAATAGAACACCAGTAATTTTCTTCAGGTAGCTTTATATACTGTAACCAGACAAGCCTGCCTGTCAGTAGGAAGATAACAGGAACGGATCTAGCTGAACACTGTGAGCAGGACGCACTGTACTAAATGTAAATAGTCTAGCTGCCTGACCGTGGTACTAATAGGATCAAATAGAACACCAGTAATTTTCTTCAGGTAGCTTTATATACTGTAACCAGACAAGCCTGCCTGTCAGTAGGAAGATAACAGGAACGGATCTAGCTGAACACTGTGAGCAGGACGCACTGTACTAAATGTAAATAGTCTAGCTGCCTGACCGTGGTACTAATAGGATCAAATAGAACACCAGTAATTTTCTTCAGGTAGCTTTATATACTGTAACCAGACAAGCCTGCCTGTCAGTAGGAAGATAACAGGAACGGATCTAGCTGAACACTGTGAGCAGGACGCACTGCACTAAATGTAAATAGTCTAGAAGATAACAGGAACGGATCTAGCTAAACTGAAAACAGTGTATATATATATATGCAACACCTGGGATGCATATATATACACAATACACTGTAAGTGCAGCTAACTGACTGACTGTTCTGCCTAATCTATCTAACTCAAATCAAATGACACTGTCTGTCTCTCTCTCTCTCTCAATGAACGCCGGAACACACACTACACAGGGCCGCCGTGCAGGTGGCCTTATATAGTGTGGGGCGTGTACTAAATCCCCTGAGCCATAATTGGCCAAAGCCTCCTTGGCTTTGGCCAATTATGGCTCTCTGTTCAGGCGGCGCTGTGATTGGCCAAGCATGCGGGTCATAGTGCATGCTTGGCCAATCATCAGCAAGCAATGCACTGCCATGCTGCAGTGAATTATGGGCCGTGACGCGCCACACGAATTTGGCGCGAACGGCCCATATCGTTCGCAATTCGGCGAACGGGCGAACAGCCGATGTTCGAGTCGAACATGGGTTCGACTCGAACACGAAGCTCATCCCTAGTTCTGAGTGGTTGCTCTCTTGTGTCTGAGATTCCTCCACCAAAGAATGCTCCTGCGACCCTTGAGAGTTAGGTTCCTGAGATGCCTCCTAACCTTCTTCTCCCACTTCCCAACTGGATTGTGTTCTGCATTAAACATATAATACAGTTAAGGCACACCTTTCTTTATATAACTCTTTAGTAGCACTTTACAAATATGAAAGATGTTATCTCACTCTCTCAGCTTCTAGAAACTCTAGTTCATTGGTGTGGACGTAGGGTACCACCCATTTTTATCCTGATCCACTCCTGGCCTCTGTTATTTTTCTTAGGTGTCGTTTGAAACAGTCTCTGAAGCCCTTCCATCGATTTTGTAAAATAGCCACTGCAAAAAAGAAATAGGAACATAATCAATTATGTATTTTGTCTTTCAGGTACCTGGCAACCGGTCATTCCCTAGTTAGCCTACATTATGAGTTCATGGTGGGCAGGTCGACAATCAGCTACATCATCCGAGAAACCTGCCAAATCTTATGGGATGTGCTTAACACCATAGTTATGAAGAGACCTACACAAGAGAATTGACGGGATATTGCAAGACTCTTTTGGAGGTGGTGCAATTTCCTGAATTGCATTGGAGCTATAGATGGGAAGCACGTACGTGTCATTAAGCCTGTTGGTAGCGGAAGTATGTTCTTCAATTACAAAAAATATTGCTCCTTTGTACTGCTTGCCATGGCCGATGCAAACTACTGCTTCACCTATATAGATATAGGATCCTATGGAAGTAGCTGCGATTCACGTATTTTTTCAAATTCCTCATTTGGTCGAAGGCTACAAAATAATCAGCTAGATATTTCTGAGATCTGTCCACTTCCTGGCACCTCTGAACCCCCTGCTACCCTATGTGTTCATCGCAGATGAGGCTTTTGCGTTGGGGGAACACCTAATGAGGCCTTACTCCAACAGGAATCTGAATACACCTAAGAAAGTCTTAAACTATCGTCTCACAAGGGCAAGAAGGGTGGTTGAGTGCAGTTTTGGAATTCTTGCCAATAAATGGCGTTTGTTACACACGCCTATTGCGTTAAACATTGAAAACCAATTACTGCTGTCAAAGCAGCATGCGTGCTCCACAATTATGTTCGGCTATGTGACGGGTACTGTTTCGAGGATTCCCTTATGCATGACATGGAAAGTGCACACCTCAGTGCTACTAGGGGATCCAGCGATGGTGCCACTGTTCGCAAGCAATTTGCTTCATACTTCCTTTCACTGGCTGGTGAAGTAGAATGGCAATTGGACGCTATTTCCTAACTGCATTGATAATTTCTTCAAATATATATTTTGCTGCTGTTGCTTTTGCTGTTAAGTTGTCTAAAGCCTGTACAGGTATTGAGTTTAAGTTTTTAATGCTATGCTATACTGTCGTTAATGTTTCGAATACTGGGAGAGACACATACTGAGAAGATATAAAGTGCTGCACACCCCGATTAATGTCAAAAAGAAAAAGAAGATATCCCCCGTGGGGTTTTAAAGCAGCAAAAAATTATGAAAATAATAGGTTGTTACTTGAAAGAGTTTTTTTATTAATGGAACTTAACCATAATGGTTAAAATAGGAGCTGTGCTACAGGAGATAACACAAATGAAGCTGGCACAAGTATTATACAGTGATCAAGCGCTAAAATAGCGACATTAATCGGGGTGTGCAGCACTTTATATCTTCTCAGTATGTGTCTCTCCCCTTTTCTCGAATATTGGGTGGTTAAACACCCCTCCCCCTACTTTTTGACACTCGAGTTAAGATATGAGCTGTGGGATGATTCTGGTTGAATTGTGCATTCTTGTAATACTTTTATTGTGACTGTTTCTACTGAATAAGTATTGTGTTACATTGTTTACAGGATGAGCCAATGTATATGTATAGGTGATGATTGGACTATCCCCATGTAATTACACGTTAATATTTTATAACAGGTGAGATCGGATAAAATTATCTGTTATTCTCCCCTGTTTTCACTAATCTATCATAATACTGGACACTTTAGTGTGCCCCCTCAGGCGCACTCAATATGTTTACAATACATTGGCTAGTATTTTCATTCTGCTGTAATGACAACCCCTACCATCTGGAGCATCACATGTACGTTTTTTTGTCAAATCCAATGGAGGTAGCCTATGGCTGCCTCGAATGCATTCCAACCACCCACAGCTTTCTAGATCTTTGTACACTAGAATGCAATTTATAGGTTTCTATAATCCTGTTACATATTGTCTGCATTGTGTTGTTCCCCTGCTTCTCTCCCTTCCGGAGCCCGATGTGGGTCCCATGGGCCGTGGACCCGTCCTGGGGATGGGGGCTTCGTCGTTGCGTCTCTTCCTGGCAGGAAAAGAGGGGGGGCACAATTAAAGGGTCCGTGCCTCCTTTCTGCACCCTCGGGTGTATCACTTCCTGCCAGCGGCGTTCCGGATCACATCCGGATGCCGTGGCGTTGTGGGCACGCGATGCTGCGTGCGTGCGACGTCGCGACATCGCGCTATTACGGCGGATGTGACGGCTGTGCCGGGATATTTATCTTCCTGAACGCCGGGGGAGCCACATGTGGAGGGTTAATCCCTGCTGGAGGAGGAGGGGTGGGGACAGCCTGCATGCACCTGCAGCCTAATTAGGCATCCAATCAGCGGCCAGCACTTTATTTATAATGACCAAGCAGATTGGGGGATCTGCTTTTAGTTCCGACTGTTTCATCAGACTGATCAACTGACTTATACTCTGGAGACAGGTAATCATCACCAGTATCTGAACACATTGATGAGTTGGACCTGACATACCCTGTATTGTGGGTCTCTGTCACGTCATTCCTTCCCACTGTGATTAGTTATACTATCTTGTACAATTTACATCCGATTCTACCCACCCTCAATACATGTCCACCTTTATGGCACTTCACCTTGTGTGTTTCTTTGTCTCACCTCTGTCCCATTTTCTTCCCATCTTGACACCTCATGACCCCTTTTCCAGCACCCATGCTTTTTTCAGTACACTATCACACACACCCATCTCTCACCTATACACGGTTGGATTATGTTTTTTGCCTATGGTTTTTGCTTTCACTGCTTTTTGATTGTTTTATTTGGCCCCTTGCACTGCACCTTCCCATTTCCCCACCCCCATGCTTCCCTTCCACTCACATGCATCACCCCACCTGCACTATCCTCACACTTCACCTATCTGTTCCCTTTTTTCCCCTGGATCTTTTCCTCTTAAGCCTTTTTTCCTTCACTCCCTGATCTTTTTTTCCCATTCTCCCTTTAACCATCCCCCCCTCCTTCCGTTCTTTCTTTCCCATCCCCTTCCTTTCCCCTGGTTTTTTTTTTTTTTTTCCCTACTAGTCTGCCCGTCCCCTTCTTTCCTCACATGTTCTCCCCACACTCGCTTTTTTCTTTACATTCCTATATTTTCACCCTACTTTGTCACTTGTTTCACGGCCAACACATAGATACCACTATTTACCTATTACATTACATACTCTGATATACTGATATCTATATGCAGTCCTACTTACCCTTGTTAACCCCTTCCCCTCCCCCCCTTTTGTTACCATCATCACTATAGGAATATTCATACATTGCTGACCCCAAGCACAGACAACATCCAACAAATATTTAATTAAATAAATTACAGAGTTATCTCTTTTTTTCAAAAAATGACACATGATACATATATCTCTATCCGTGCTAAACCGAACGCACTGATGGTACAGTTGTCTGTTATTTGATGCTTTGGCTGCAGGTCTCGCTCGCTTGCCCCCACGCTCCTCCCCAGTTTTGGGAAATATCCACTTGGTGTGACTCCTTGTAAGACACACATGGACGATTAACCCCCCCTTTTCCCCTGTTGACGTGGTGGACGGCCGGGGACTCTTGTCGGGACCCGGTGGGGGAGACGTCGGAGAACTATAAGCTCAGGAGAAACTGCTCAAACACAATGTGATTGGTAATTATACTGTTAAACATATATATATTATATTGTATTTTTATGGTCACATCCATGAACTCTAATACGCAAATTTTGTCACAGCGCCTCAATCCTCTGAAGATGACCCAACGGGGTCGAAACGCGTCAGGATTATCACCCTATTTTAGCGCTTGATCACTGTATAATACTTGTGCCAGCTTCATTTGTGTTATCTCCTGTAGCACAGCTCCTATTTTAACCATTATGGTTAAGTTCCATTAATAAAAAAACTCTTTCAAGTAACAACCTATTATTTTCATAATTTTTTGCTGCTTTAAAACCCCACGGGGGATATCTTCTTTTTCTTTTTGAATGTTTCGAATACTATTTTTTGGTATCATATAAATAAAATGTGAAAATAAAATAAACCAATAATTTATTTGGCTGTAGTGATATTGATCATTCATTATCTACATATATTAACAAAGGTAAGTTATTCAACAACATAAAGCTAACATGATTCCTATTCTGCAATAGGACTAGACATGAGTGATAGTCTGCACCAGGGTTCTCCATACTCTGGCTCTCCAGTTGTTCAGGAACTACAAGTCCCATCATGCCTAGTCAGGTCTGTGAATGTCACAGTTTTACAATGCCTCATGGGATGTTTATTTGCGCAACACCTGGATAACAAACAGACATAAATAAAATAAAGGTGTTAACTTACATTTGTCACTAGGTTTGTTCAACGACAAGATGTCCCAATTGTCAATACTTTGACGACAGATCTCCAGCCAGGCATTGTCCCTCTTCAATTGATCCTTATAGTACTGATCACTTTTATCATAAAGGCATGGGCGCTGCCTCACAAGCCTTATGAGAGACTCGTTATCAATCGGCTCTCTGTGAACTACCTCCCTGTGGGATCTGGTAGACATTGTGCATGAAGTTCTGTCACAAGCACACAGGTCGGCCACAGCATACAGAGACAACGGCATACAGGAAGTGCTCTGTGGGAGGGAGGGGGCTGCCTGTGTAGTGGTGAGTACCTGGGTAATTTATTTTCTTTTTCCTGTAAAATCGCTTCGCTATAGATGGAGATCCAACTTGGAGGCGACTTCCATTGAATTCTATGGGTACAAGTCGCCTAAAAGTCGCCTTCTGAAGTCAGAGCGATTTCAGTAGTGTGTATCAAGACGTCTCTCATTAAGGTTAATGTAATTCCTAATGTCAAGCGACTTGGGGCAACTTGAGGTCTGACAAGTCGGATCCCAAGTCATTGTAGTGTGAACCAGCACTGAAGATGGCCGTCTGGTTTGTTTACAAACAGAGGCTGACTAGGAATATGTCATTTAGTGGTGGTAGTGTTACTACTGCTAAATGACAGATCCCTATACACTGTAAACAAAGCAGTCACTTGTAAATGTCTAAATCATACTGCTCCAAATTTTACAAGCGTGTTTTTTTTTCAATATTTGTGTTTGTGTATTTGTAATGTTGACCTTTAAAGTGTCACTAAACCCAGGACCCTGCATTCACTGTATCTGGTCTCCCACAGTACACAGAACACGGGAATGCAATTATTTTAGTAAATATAAATACCTTCCTAAATACCTTTTATCATCAGCAGTATATAGCAGCCTTGTGACTTCTATCAGTGTCCAGCTGATCACTGGTTAAAGCCTTTAGGAGGAGTTTTCATTCCCCTCTGACTGTCTTATGAGGCTGCATGACTCCTGACCCTCTGTCTGGAGAGTGCTGATTGTCCCTGTGCTGATCACATGCACCCTCCCCACAAAAAACTCTAGCAATACACACCAAACTGAGCGCATGCAGAGTGCCCCACACGGATCTGTACTATTTGCAGATTGATTAGGGACAGTAAAAGAAGGGGAGGATCAGAGACCACAGGATCAAACAGTCTTTTTACACAATGCAGAGGATTAACCCCTTAGGTTTCATGGTGAGTATAACAAGCATGCATGCTCTACTGCAGTGGTCATCAACCCTGTCCTCAAGGTCCACTAACAGGCCAGGTTTTATGTACTACCTTGGGGAGATGCCGACTAAAATACTGCAATCGCTGAGCAGCAAATGATATCACCTGTGATGTATTTCAGTTATCTTGCAAACTTGGCCTGTTAGTGGACCCTGAGGACAGGGTTGCTGACCACTGCTCTACTCCATATATGGACTGATTTTACTGTTGTGGGTTTAGTAACACTTTAAGCCACATTAATAGCTCTTACCCTTTCCCTGCTGAATAGTATAGTGAAAAAAAATGTTTGCATTGGTACATACTGTATCTCTCATGACTGTGCATAGCAACCCATGCATTTTTTTAAACTAAAGCTTGCAAAATTAGTTTAGAAAAAGGTCAGAAAAAAATAAGGTTAGACTTTATTGGGTTCGGTGCTGTGTTCAGGGTTTGTGAACTTCTCCTGATCCACTCATCCCTAATTACAATGACCCTAACCTATTAGCGACCTTTCACTTGGGAAAAAATCACAGCACATATCTTCAACTTGGTGGTACAACAATTCATCATGAACTACGTTGGCTTTAATAAGGTTCTTCGCCAGTCCAAAACGGGTTTGTAGAACTTTTAGGTGGTCATACCGAGCCATGGATCACCTGGCAGACATGCAGTGCAAACTCAATGGAACACAACTTTGGCCATGCTGCACAGGCTGCACCATCATCAGCAAGCCATGAGTGAGTACCTGTGTAATCATGCTATGAGGACAGGCTCAGGGAAGTTTGGGTTTTTTTCACAGCATCAATGGCTCATCATTCAGGATGCTGGAAAATTTTGGACTATTAGAAGAAGCGACAAAGCAAGATGGGGAATAGTGATATCATTCCTCTTGTGTTCCTCCTAGAGCACACACTGGGGGTCATTTACTATAGCGCCAAAAAATTATCCTGCAGTGCCAAAAAATAGCTCTCAAAAAAGACCAGAAAGACTTCAACTCTCAGAAACTCAGCGCTAATGCAAATGGAAAACAGCGCTATTGCCGGCAATAATGCCTGTCAGATCACATATGCTGGAATAGTGGAAGTCAATGGGGCTCAAACCTGAAAAATCCAAAGTTCTCACT
This sequence comes from Aquarana catesbeiana, assembly GCF_042186555.1. Lineage (NCBI taxonomy): Eukaryota > Metazoa > Chordata > Amphibia > Anura > Ranidae > Aquarana > Aquarana catesbeiana. The sequence goes on from NC_133324.1 coordinate 802,072,340, forward strand.
GAAGCCTTATATGCAAGTTATTTGCCATAAAAATGTTTGGAGACCCAGGTCCTGCCCCAGGGGACATGTATCAATGCAAAAAAAGTTTTAAAAACGGCCGTTTTTCGGGAGCAGTGATTTTAATAATGCTTAAAGTGAAACAATAAAAGTGTAATATCCCTTTAAATTTCATACCTGGGGGGTGTCTATAGTATGCCTGTAAAGTGGCGCATGTTTCCCGTGTTTAGAACAGTCTGACAGCAAAATGACATTTCAAAGAAAAAAAAGTAATTTCAAAGTGCTAGCGCTAGCGCCGGCTATTAATGAATTGTCGATCCCGACAATACACATAAAAGTTCATTTATAAAAATGGCCTGGGATCCCCCACAGTGCATTACCAGGCCCTTTGGGTCTGGTATGAATATTAAGGGGAACCCCAAACCAAAATTAAAAAAAAAAAAAATGGCGTAGTGATCCCCCCAAATTCTATACCAGGCCCTTCAGGTCTGGTATGGATATTAAGGGGAACCCCACGTCAAAATTTAAAAAAAAAAATGGCGTGGGGGTTCCCCTCAATATCCATACCAGACCCTTATCCGAGCACACAACCTGGCAGGCCGCAGGAAAAGAGGGGGGACGAGAGAGCGCCTCCCCCTCCTGAACCGTACCAGGCCACATGCCCTCAAAATGACATGCTAGCACTTTTTTCTTCCTTTAGAAATGTCATTTTGCTGTCAGACTGTTGTAAACACGGGAAACATGCGCCACTTTACAGGCATACTATAGACACCCCCCAGGTACGAAATTTAAAGGAATATTACACTTTTATTGTTTCATTTTAAGCATTATTAAAATCACTGCTCCCAAAAAAACATCTGTTTTCAAAACTTTTTTTGCATTGATACATGTCCCCTGGGGCAGGACCCGGGTCCCCAAACACTTTTTATGACAATAACTTGCATATTAACCTTTAAACTTAGCACTTTTGATTATTCATGTTCGTGTCCCATAGAATGTAACTGTGTTCACGTATTCTAACAAATTTTTTGTCTGTTCTCATGTTCTGCTGCAAACCGAACAGGGGGGTGTTCGGCCCATCCCTAGTTATCATTGAGAATCATGGGGTACAACTTGTCAAGCAACTCGGAGGTTCAAAGTCGCCCAACTGTGAAACAAGTCATACATATTTTTATAGAAAGGAGCTCTCATTTATACTTGCATTTACATCAGCAGAACAAATGCAGGAAGTGATGTGTGCACATGGGCCAGAAGCAAATGTGTAGGGATACCAAACAAATCAATGAACCCCACTAAATCTAACTACCACATCCACCCCCGCATTGATTAAGCACAAGTACATATCATACCCTTATCTGGAAAATGGGCAGCACCTCCTCTTTGCTAAAGAGGGACCTCGCCATGTTCACCTAGATGGAGATCCTGACCAGCACAGGAACTTGTGGGTGATTACAATGACTTATTTCTGGGTCAGAAGGCGAAACCACACTCTTTTGATCGCTTCTGCGAATATTTGATCGAAACCACAATTAGAATTTAATTATTTTGGTTTATTTGCAGATATGCAATCTTGTATTTCTACTTATGATATTTACAGGCGTTCGATAAGAAATGGTGTCCCTGGGTTAGCAGCATGTGAATGACAAAAACAAAAGGCCCAGTTTGAGCCCTGGTTCACACTGACAGAGGGAGGAAATTATTCAGCTGAAATCACACACTTTCGTTCCCGCATGTCAGTCCTGACTGCAGGGGGAATTTCAGAGACATCTGTGCAGGTTTCTGCACTGGTATCAATACAAATTGCACCCCAAAGTCGCACCAATTAAAACGGTGCAATTGCCACCGCTTTGACATGTCAAATCGCACCAATGTGAACTAAAGCTGACACATACAACACTGCCTATCCACCAGCTAAATTCATTACCTGCAATTCTCCACAGCTGATTATATATATATATATATATATATATATATATATGTTATATATTCCACCTTTATCATTTACTTGCAGGTGTGCAGAAGCCTAGGTTTACATTGGAGCGATTTGTCATGCGATTTGAGAGATCAGATCACATGACTATTGGCAGCAATGGCACTGTTCCAATCGATGCAACACCGTTTTTCTGGCGCCGCACCAGTTTGCTAAAGTAGTTCCTACACTACTTTTGCCGGTTTCAGGCACAACTTCAATAGACATCTGTGTATGAAGCCACATGGATGTCTATCAAGTAGCACCTGAAATCATGCTGACCTTGCTACTTTAAAATCGTGCTACTTCAAGTGAATGATCAAACATTCCCATAGACACACTAAACCTTGTGGACAGCCTTCCCAGAAGCTGTTCTAGCTGCAAAGGGTGGGCCAAATCAAATTATAACCCTACGGATTAAGACTGGGCTGCTGCTATTAAAGTTCATGTGTGTGTGTAAAGGCAGGCGTCCCAATACTTTTGGCTAAATAGTGTATCTGGAAAAGATTTACAATGGTGGTGGAACCCTCCTACACATAAATGCTACCTGGGAGATGAGACAACTTCTCTACATGAGAGTCCAGAGAGTGGGGCCGAGTCCAGCATTCATGTCTATGTATGCAAATGCTGGACTCGGGAGCGCGCCCGCAAGGTGACCCCCTAGGGAGAGCTTTTTTCCTAAGGGGTTATCTGATGCGGGCAGGAGCTTTGAGAGCCACCGAGGGACCCCAGAAGAGGATGTTCAGGACCACTCTGTGCAAAACGAGCTGCACAGCAGAGGTTAGTATGACATGTTTGTTATTTTAAACAAATAAAAAGCAAACCTTTAGTATCACTTTAAAAAGATCTGTGGCACAGACTATGCAGATAAGAAAATAAACCCCAGAACTGCAATTCAAAGTACTTTAGCATAGTTTGTTAAAGTAGAGGTAAACCCAACCACTAAAATTCCATACAGTACAAGCTTTAACATGATGATATCACTTAGAAAGCCTATTTTTATTTCAATTGCTAGCTTTCATGAAAATAACAGCTGGTGATTTTATTACAGGTATTTATTGTATATAGAGCCAACACTTTTACATACTGTTCACTCACACCAATGTCTATCCTCAAGATGCTTACAATCTATGGTCCCCATATCTCACACACATAAACAAACAGTTGGACAGGAGCAAATGAACCATTCTGAATCAGAATGTCTTCAGTGTGGGAGGACACCATAGTACCCAAAGAAAACCCATTTATGACAATAAATACTTTAGCAGCAATGGTAGCAGAGAAAATATTATCTTGTTGATAAAGGTATGCAATAAAAACATTGGAGCTTATTTACACTGTTCCAAATAAACATTGCAAAGAAGCTTGTACTGAAACCCTAATGCCGCGTACACACGGTCGGACTTTTCGTCTACAAAAGTCCAACGGACGCTGACGGACTAAAGCTGGCTGGTAATCCGATCGTGTGTGGGCTTCTCCGGACTTTCAACTGACTTTTTTAGCCTCAAATCCGACGGACTTTAGATTTGAAACATGCTTCAAATCTTTACGTCGTAAGTACGACGGACCCCGAAATCCGCTCGTCTGTGTGCTAGTCCGACGGACAAAAACCCATGCTAGGGCAGCTATTGGCTACTGGCTATGAACTTCCTTATTTTAGTCCGGTGTACGTCATCACGTACGAATCCGTCGGACTTTTGTGTGGTCGTGTGTAGGCAAGTCCGTTCGTAAGAAAGTCTGCCGCAAGTCCGCCGAAGGTACGTCGGAAGTATGTCGGACAGGCTGTCGGACTTTTGTAGACGAAAAGTCCGACCGTGTGTACGCGGCATAAATGTACAGAGACCGAGCAAGCATTTGTTCCCTTCAAACATACTCAGGTATCAGGGAAATGTTTCAATTTGGAAAATTGGGTTTTTAAGTACAGTTCTGCTAGACTAAAGACAGTTAGTAATTGCTTAAATTTCTTCACATATGTACCAGTTGGGAAACATTCTTCATATGTACTCAAACACAAAAAAAGAAAAATGCATACCATACAATGTATTATAAACACCCAATCACTGAAAAAATGCTGGGTGTTTTTTTTTTACCACTGGCCAGTATATTATACTAACAGAACAATTTCCTCTTTAGTGTGGGATCTACATAAACAAATCAAATGGCAAAGAGCAAAGGTGTTTGTGCTTTAGCAAGCTCAGACGGAAACTCTTATATTGTTTTGTTACTGCATTGCAGTTTTACAAGTGGATAATGACATTTCATTAATTGTATCATCAGAAGTAATATAGGAAAGATCTTGATTTCACTTAAATAAGCTAAGTGTGAAAGCGTTTTCTATTAGCAGGCTGCAAAAATGGCATTTTAAGCAAATTACTCTGCAAGCTGTCCAATATTGCTACATATGCTGATGGAATTACATGGGGGGTGTGTTTTTTAATTATTTCCAGTGTTCATATAGCACCAATACATAATGCAGCTCTTTTCATGGTACAGAAACTCATTCACAGTAGTCACTATTCCCAAAAGGAGCTAACAATCTAATGTCCCCACCACTCTGGGGTTATTTTGGGAAACCGTCAATTCAACAATCGGTATGTGTAAAGATCAGTGTATGACTTCTGCTGAACGACAGTTAGTAATGCAGTATGCTCATGCTATAACCGCACACCTGACCTCAATTAGAAGTGCTTAAATGTAGTTCAGATAATTCAGTCAGTGTATAAGGTGTGTCCTGAAAAGTGTCTGGTTGTTTCTTGTTTGCAAATTATCTTTCAGTATTGACTTTCAATTGACTTTTCAAATTTTGCATTTACCTGTCACCCACCCTAACCCTATCCTTGGCTTGTTTCCTGACGTTATGTGCAGAGCTGCTGTTAGAAATCACGGGGCCCTGTATAGCCTACCTGAAACCCCCCCCATCAAAACAATATTTTCACAAAACATACACTAAAATCATTATTAGCCGACATAAACATAACATATTTTACATAATTCTTGCTAAATATAAAAAAGATAAAACTGTATTGAATTAATAAATAAAGCTCTGTGTGTAAATGAGGTCTGGGGGCTTATTCACATAGGTGCTTAGGCCTGTATGGTATGAATCAGTGTTTTCTTTTTATGTGGCTATTACAGTGTGTAGGAAGCTTATATTACACTATGGTGATGCAGAACCTGGCACTTTATGAGGTTCCAGCGGCTTTTTTGAACACAGCTGCAGGTCCTAATTTGACAGACGTGTGGGTGCAGGTGTATGGCCCCAAACACAGACAGTGTGTATTAGGAGCCACTCACCCACACTTATTAAATTAGGACTTGCGGCTGTGTTCAAAAAAGCCGCTAGAACCTCATAAAGTGCCAGGTGGCTCCAGCCACACAAACTGCTCATTCACACTGTATGAGCCAGAGAACCCATGTGAATGAACCCATAATTTTTTTAATTATTTTTTAGATATTTTTAAAATTATATGTTACAATTTTTTTAAATTTTTTTTTTTAATTATTTTTTAACTTTTTTTTTTTTTCAATACTGTTGGGGGGAGGGAGCTTGGGTGAAACAGACCCTGACATCTCAACTTTGAGACAGAGAAAGGTACTGATGACACAGATTCCTCAGTTCTTTTCTCTGCAGCCTCAAGCTGTACTACAGATAAATGAACAGGAGACAGAGGCTCCTGTTCATTCATAGACTGAAGCATAGTAAACACAGTTTACTATGCTTTAGCTCTGAATGAACACTGTGAGTGATTGATCACTCATGGTGTTCATTTACTAAAGATAGGGGCTTACACATTTACCAGCCCCTTCCCCACACAACATCATGCACATCCTCCTGTGTGCTGCAGCTGGCAGGAGAGGAAAGCAGGCAGTGCTGGGGGGGCACACAGCAGTCTGCAGGAGGATACAGATACGGGCAGGACAGGGCGGGGAATCGGTTCCATGGGGCAGCAACTGCAGGAACAATGCCCTGTGTGTCTCTCCTTCCAGCAGCTGAAAGCCAGCAGGAGGGAGAGGGGTAGAAACTGGCTTTTAGCTACTGCAGAGAGCTGCACAAGGCATTGTTTCTGCAATTGCCAAAGTATTGATTATCCTCCCTGTCCTGCCCACATCTGATTTCCCATGCTGCCTGGGCTCCCCTGTGTGCCCCATACAGGGGAACAGGTGGTACCCCCTTATCAGTGGCCCTTGTTTTGTGAATGCCACCTGACCCAACCTCCAGCCAATCTGACTACATCTGGTTCTAAAAATTATATTTTTCCACATCCTGCACAACCTAAAAATGTAACTTCAACATTTTTGTATTTGTTCTGCATTGAATCAGGAATGATTACAACCTGTGGCAGGTTTTCACTGCTGTTTGTTTTTAAATTAAGACTGTTTGCTCACATTATGTCACAGTGACTCTCTCAGATAATGAGTGCAATCAAAGCTTCCCAACATGTACCTAGACAACAATAAAAACCTTACAGATGTTCTAACCCTCCCTCTACTAGCAAATGGTGTTTTTATGCTGGTTGTCTCCCTGATAAAGTATTATGGTAAATACAGTCAGGTCCATAAATATTGTGACATCGACACAATTCTTTTTGGCTCTATATATCACCACAATGGATTTGAAATGAAACAAACTAAATGTGCTTTAACTGCAGACTTTCAGCTTTAATTTGAGGGTATTTACATCCAAATTAGGTGAACGGTGAAGGAATTACAACAGTTTGTATATGTACCTCCCACTTTTTAAGGTACCAAAACTAATGGGACAATTGGCTGCTCAGCTGTTCCATGGCCAGGTGTGTGTTATTCCCTCATTATCCCGTTTACAAGGAGCAGATAAAAGGTGTGCTATTTGCATTTGGAATCTGTTGCTGTCAACTCTCAATATGAGATCCAAAGAGCTGTCACTATCGGTGAAGCAAGCCATCATTAGGCTGAAAAAACAAAAGAAACCCATCAAAATGATAGCAAAAACATTAGGTGTGGCCAAATCAACTGTTTGGAACATCCTTAAAAAGAAAGAATGCACTGGTGAGCTCAGCAACACCAAAAGACCTGGAAGACTACAGAAAACAACTGTGGTGGATGACCGAAGAATACTTTCCCTGGTGAAGAAAACATCCTTCACAACAGTTGGCCAGATCAAGAACACTCTCCAGGAGGTAGGTGTATGTGTGTCAAAGTCAACAATCAAGAGCAGACTTCACCAGAGTGAATACAGAGGGTTCACCACAAGATGTAAACCATTGGTGAGCCTCAAAAACAGGAAGGCCAGATTAGAGTTTGCCAAACAACATCTAAAAAAGCCTTCACAGTTCTGGAACAACATCCTATGGACAGATGAGACCAAGATCAACTTGTACCAGAGTGATGGGAAGAGAACAGTATGGAGAAGGAAAGCAACTGCTCCTGATCCAAAGCATACCACCTCATCAGTGAAGCATGGTGGTGGTAGTGTCATGGCTTGGGCATGTATGGCTGCCAGTGGAACTGGTTCTCTTGTATTTATTGATGATGTGACTGCTGACAAAAGCAGCAGGATTAATTCTGAAGTGTTTCAGGCAATATTATCTGCTCATATTTAGCAAAATGCTTCAGAACTCATTGGACGGAGCTTCACACTGCAGATGGACAATGACCCGAAGCATACTGCAAAAGCAACCAAAGAGTTTTTTAAGGGTAAGAAGTGGAATGTTATGCAATGGCCAAGTCAATCACCTGACCTGAATCCCATTGAGCATGCATTTCACTTGCTGAAGACAAAACTGAAAGGAAAATGCCCCAAGAACAAGCAGGAACTGAAGACAGTTGCAGTAGAGGCATGGCAGAGCATCACCAGGGATGAAACCCATCATCTGGTGATGTCTATGCGTTCCAGACTTCAGGCTGTAATTGACTGCAAAGGATTTGCAACCAAGTATTAAAAAGTGAAAGTTTGATGGATGATTGTTAATTTGTCTTATTACTTTTGGTCCCTTAAAAAGTGGGAGGCACATATACAAACTGTTGTATTTCCTACACCGTTCACCTGATTTGGATGTAAATACCCTCAAATTAAAGCTGAAAGTCTGCAATTAAAGCACATTTTGTTTGTTTCATTTCAAATCCATTGTGGTGTTGTAAAGAGCCAAAAAGATTAGAATTGTGTTGATGTCCCAATATTTATGGACCTGACTGTACATCCCTAGATAAAAATGCTGGTATGTATATATGGCCTATAAGGGTAGGTTCACACTTGTGTGGGTCAGGAACGATCACAAAATCATAAATGTTCGCGACCCACAGGCAAAACATGCTACTAGCAGATGTGAGGGGGTGCCATTACTTGTTAATGTCACTCCCAGGCATCAAAAAATGTGGAACATTTTCACGTGCCAAATTGCATTGTGCCATGGCACCATTTAAAAAAAAGTCAGGGACCTCTTTACCTGCATTTCTGCAGGTAAGGCAGCCCATTGAAAGGAATGGGCTGCCTACAAGCAGAACACAGTCTAGCCTATGGACCATAACCCAGCCTAAATCTAACTAACCCGGATTTCTTTCCTGACTGAAGGATCCTAATTTTTGTTTCTCCCTTTTATTTTTCTGCCTAATTTCGACAATTCACAAACAAGAATCTTAAATAGGTGTCCTTTTTCAGATGAGTGGTATTGATGCCTTGTTCCTCACATAGTCCAGGCAAAAAATCCTTCCTTGCATCAAACCCTAATGACCTCTGTGAAAATTAATTACCACCGTTCTTTTATTCCTTGCTGTTCTAAAAAGAATTTTTCTTGAAGCTACTTACTAACTTATTTTTCAAACGCTGCAGCTCATATCTCTCATCAAAGGCCCAATTCTGTGCTGTTATAATTTTTTATTATCGGCCTTATCTTTCCATATAATTCAGCATTCAATTAAGAATATAAATACACAACTCCAGACATGACCACGGTTAACTGATTGACTGGCAGGCTACTGTACTATCACAGCCATAAGGATTTCCTTAGCTTTGTTATTTCATTGCAAGATGATAATGAACATTTTACTGCATATGACATAATTATATACTGCAAACCTCAAAGTTTATGAGTTAAATAGCTCCATAGAAATATAAAGTACATTAGAATCATGTTTACTTTTCTTTAATTAATATAAATTTGGATAAAAAGAAAAAAAAAAAAGAATGATGAATCAGGAAACACTCAATTTCTGTAAAAAAAAAAAACTGGTATCACATGAGTATTGCATGTTCAGTAAAGCTGTGCAGGCCCTACTCCTGCCATGCCTTAGATTAAAGGAGCTAGAGACAAGCAATCCTCTGAAAAATTTTGATTATATGTGCTTTACCTGAACATTTTAAAAACATGCAAACATGATTTGGGTGTTCCTTGGCAGATTATGGGAATCCAAAGCAGACTCCAAAACGTGTGTATTACAGAGCGAATACAGAGAGAATTGTGGGACCAGGGGGCAATGACAGTCAAGCTAAGGTGACAGCAGATGCAGAGGCTGCCTTTGGAGCAACCTTTGGTCCATTTTTTTCCTAGAAGCCTTTGGGATTCCAAACTGCTAAAAATAACACTAAAATTCAGAACAACTCAGAACATCTGAAATACTAAAACATCTAAAACTTGCAAAATAAATGAAAATTACTTTTCGGAATCAACTCTAGCAGCTGAGAGATCATGAGAACCTCTATGCCTGCTCGACTACAAAATGGATTAGTATTAGTATGTGTTAGCCAAGGGACATCCTTCAATAAGCTTTCCCACTCTTCTCTGATATAGGGAGAACTTATAAAGACTAATGCCCCGTACACACGGTCGGACTTTGTTCGGACATTCCGACAACGAAATCCTAGGATTTTTTCCGACGGATGTTGGCTCAAACGTGTCTTGCATACACACGGTCACACAAAGTTGTTGGAAAATCTGATTGTTCTAAACGCGGTGATGTAAAACGCGTACGTCGGGACTATAAACGGGGCAGTGGCCAATAGCTTTCATCTCTTTATTTATTCTGAGCATGCGTGGCACTTTGTCCGTCGGATTTGTGTACACACGATTGGAATTTCCAACAACGGATTTTGTTGTCGGAAAATTTTATATCCTGCTCTCAAACTTTGTGTGTCGGAAAATCCGATGGAAAATGTGTGATGGAGCCTACACACGGTCAGAATTTCCGACAACAAGGTCCTATCACACATTTTCCATCAGAAAATCCGACCGTGTGTACAGGGCATTAAAGTGGTTGTACACCTCAGTTATGAAATCTGAACAAAGCACATATATCTGTAGCATTTACTTATCTCTCTACAAAGCTCTAAGTGTCATTTTTCTCTGGTGCTTCATTCCTCTGTTATTAGCATGAGTCACTTCTGAATTTTCTCAACACATGAGATAAAATTTGTGTCGGGGAGGGAGCTCAGCACGTGGGTTGTCTATTCACAACACAGTTCTTCTGCTGTGTGAGGGGGAGTGTGTTCCTTTCCTCCAATCAGTTCTCACACACTGTAACTGCAGCTCTTCACCTCCTCCTCTCTGCTTCTGACAGATGAAGAAGGATTTTAACATGTTTCTGCCCTTTTGAAGGGGTGTAGGGAAGAGAGGGCTGCAGATAAACAAGTAAAACCTATGTAGGGAGATTTGTTTCATTTCTGTGTATCATCTGAGGCTGTTTACTTCACTGGGTATATGTGAGGGTTTACAACCACCTTAAAGCGGAGTACCGGTCACCAAATTTTTTTTTTTTTTAACAGGCATCCCCTCCCACTGCATTAATAATACACATAAACTATAGGTGTATATGCTAGTGGATAGTAAGCCTATTTTTTTTTTGGCTTACAGCTTATCTGATCCTCTTCTGGCCGTTGCCATTGCAACCTCCTCCTGGATAACATATCGAGAGGTGCATGCTGCTTAACCAGCATGCATCTCTTGATCTCGCACATGCACGATGCTCCGGCTGCCGTAGCGCCGATTGTTTATCAAGTTGCCATAACAAAGGGCGGCGATGGATGAAAGTACCACCCCGTTGTTATGGTACCCTAGATAAATCCGCCTTGAATCGTGTAATTTCCTGTCTGGAAATAACGCAATTTTTTGACACACTCCTGCCCACTGACTCCTGGGAAATGATGACTCATATTTCCCAGGAGCACAGGCGAGGGAGGAAGTGATGCGGAGCTCCGCGGACCCGGAAGTAGCAGATTAGGAGCCACCATCTAGCAACAGGGCACTTCGGGTAAGTACTCCAAATGTTTGTCATTATTGATCAAGGACTGGGAAAATGTAAAAAAAAAATTCAGGGTGGAACTCCACTTTAAGGACTACTAGAGCAGCAAATTTCTTTGTTTTCACTTTTTATTTATGCTGCATATCATTCCTTTAGGCCAGAATCTGGAATACACACCTACAGGAACCCTGCCCTCTTTATGTTTGTTTTTTGTTTTTTTATACTTAACTTTTCCAGATGTCTTCAGTCCAGTCACTTGATGTGCAGGGTCTTGTTCCTCTTCCAATCTTTTCCTGGAGGTGGGCAAGTGTGATTGATGCTGACAGCCTCATTGAAATGGAGATGAAGGGGCTCTGAGAGCTCTGAAGTTTAGGGTGCATCCCCTGAAACATGTATGCCTGCTAATTCAAGAGACCATTAGGGCCAAGTGGTTCTGCCTTGCTGCTGGATTTGTACTGTATATAGTGGTTTTGTTTGCATTCTATTATATTTGTGAGTATGTTTTTTGGTTTTGATAAACGTTTTTGGTAGTGCACTATATGTTTGTACCCTCCTGTTTATTTTTACACCATTGTTTGCATTATTGTGTGCAGGGTGGTGTGCTGATGCCCAGTAGGGATGAGCCGAACACCCCCCTGTTCGGTTCGCACCAGAACTTGCGAACAGGCAAAAAATTCATTCGAACACACGAACACCGTTAAAGTCTATGGGACGTGAACATGAATAATCAAAAGTGCTTATATGCAAGTTATTGTCATAAAAAGTGTTTGGAGACCTGGGTCCTGCCCCAAGGGACATGGATCAATGCAAAAAAAGTTTTAAAAATGGCTGTTTTTTTTGGGAGCAGTGATTTTAATAATGCTTAAAGTGAAACAATAAAAGTGTAATATTCCTTTAAATTTCATACCTGGGGGGTGTCTATAGTATGCCTGTAAAGGGGCGCATGTTTCCCGTGTTTAGAACAGTCTGACAGCAAAATGACATTTCAAAGGAAAAAAAGTAATTTAAAACTACTCGCTGCTATTAATAAATTGCAAATCCGACAATACTCATAAAAGTTCATTGATAAAAACGGCATGGGAATTCCCCACAGGGGAACCCCGAACCAAAATTAAAAAAAAAAAAAATGATGTAGGGATCCCCCTAAATTCCATACCAGGCTCTTCAGGTCTGGTATGGATTTTAAGGGGAACCCCGCGCCAAATTTTTTTAAAAAATGGTGTGGGGTCCCCCCAAAAATCCATACCAGACCCTTACCCGAGCACACAACCTGGCAGGCCGCAGGAAAAGAACCGTACCAGGCCACATGCCCTCAACATTGGGAGGGTGTTTTGGGGTAGCCCCACAAAACACCTTATCCCTATGTTGATGGGGACAAGGGCCTCATCCCCACAACCCTTGCCCGGTGGTTGTGGGGGTCTGCGGGCGGGGGGCTTATCGGAATCTGGAAGCCCCCTTTAACAAGGGGACCCCCAGATCCCGGCCCTCCCCCTGTGTGAAATGGTAAGGGGGTACAAAAGTACCCCTACCATTTCACAAAAAAATTGTCAAAATGTTAAAAATGACAAGAGTCAGTTTTTGACAATTCATTTATTTAAATGCTTCTTCTTTCTTCTATCTTCTATCTTCTATCTTCCTTTGGTTTCTTCCTCCATCTTCTTCTGGTTCTTCTGGTTCCTCCTCCGGAGTTCTCATCCTGCATCTTCATCCACGGTGTCTTCTTCCCTTCTTCTCCTTGGGCCACTCCGCATCCATGATGGCATGGAGGGAGGCTCCCGCTGTGTGACGCTTCTCCTCTTCTGACAGTTCTAATATAACGGGGGGGAGCCACCCGGTGACCCCGCCCCACTCTGATGCATGGGGATTTGACGAGACTACCCTGTGGCATTCCCTGTGACGTCATTTTAGGGCCTCAGGAAATGGGATACGACATCAATACATCAGGACTGAGATATATATATATATATATATATATATATATATATATATATATACAGTATCTCACAAAACTGAGTACACCCCTCACATTTTTGTAAATATTTTATTATATCTTTTCATGTGACAACACTGAAGAAATGACACTTTGCTACAATGTAAAGTGGTGAGTGTACAGCTTGTATAACAGTATAAATTTACTGTCCCCTCAAAATAACTCAACACACAGCCATTAATGTCTAAATCGGTGGCAACAAAAGTAAGTACACCCCTAAGTGAAAATGTCCAAATTGGGCACAAAGTGTCAATATTTTGTTTGGCCAATATTATTTTCCAGCACTGCCTTAACCTTCTTGGGCATGGAGTTCACCAGAGCATCACAGGTTGCCACTGGAGTCCTCTTCCACTCCTCCATGACGACATCACGGAGCTGGTGGATGTTAGAGACCTTGCACTCCTCCACCTTCCGTTTGAGGATGCCCCACAGATGCTCAATAGGGTTTAGGTCTGGAGATATGCTTGGCCAGTCCATCACCTTTACCCTCAACTTCTTTAGCAAGGTAGTGGTCATCTTGGAGGTGTGTTTGGGGTCGTTATCATGTTGGAATACTGCCCTGTGGCCCAGTCTCCGAAGGGAGGGAATCATGCTGTTTCAGTATGTCACAGTACATGTTGGTATTCATGGTTCCCTCAATGAACTGTAGCTCCCCAGTGCCAGCAGCACTCATGCAGCCCCAGACCATGACACTCCCACCACCATGCTTCACTGTAGGCAAGATACACTTGTCTTCGTACTCCTGACCTGGTTGCCACCACACACGCTTGACACCATCTGAAACAAATAAGTTTATCTTGGTCTCATCAGACCATAGGACATGGTTCCAGTAATCCATGTCCTTAGTCTGCTTGTCTTCAGCAAACTGTTTGCGGGCTTTCTTGTGCATCATCTTTAGAAGAGGCTTCCTTCTGGGATGACAGCCATGCAGATCAATGTGATGCAGTGTGCGGCATATGGTCTGGGCACTGACAGGGTGACCCCCCACCCCTTTAACCTCTGCAGCAATGCTGGCAGCTCTCATATGTCTATTTACCAAAGACAACTTCTGGATATGAGGATGAGCACTCAACTTCTTTGGTCGACCATGGTGAAGCGTGTTCTGAGTGGAACCTGTCCTGTTAAACTGCTGTATGGTCTTGGCCACCATGCTGCAGCTCAGTTTCAGGATCTTGGCAATCCTCTTATAGCCTAGGCCATATTTATGCAGAGCAAACATTATTTTTTTCAGATCCTCAGAGAGTTCTTTGCTATGAGGTGCCATGTTGAACTTCCAGTGACCAGTATGAGAACGTGAGAGCGATAACACCAAGTTTAACACACCTGCTCCCCATTCACACCTGAGACCTTATAACACTAACGAGTCACATGACATCGGGAGGGAAAATGGCTAATTGGGCCCAATTTGGACATTTTCACTTAGGGGTGTACTCGCTTTTGTTGCCAGCAGTTTAGACACTAATGGCTGTGTGTTGAGTTATTTTGAGGGTACAGAAAATTGACACTGTTATACAAGCTGTACACCCCCTCTTTTACATTGTAGCAAAGTGTAATTTCTTCAGTGTTGTCACATTAAAGGATATAATAAAATATTTACAAAAATGTGAGGGGTCTACTCACTTTTGTGAGATACTGTATATATATATACAGTGGGGACGGAAAGTATTCAGGCCCCCTTAAATTTTTCACTCTTTGTTATATTGCAGCCATTTACTAAAATCATTTAGGTTAATTTTTTTTCCTCATTAATGTACACACAGCAAACCATATTGACAGAAAAACACAGAATTGTTGACATTTTTGCAGATTTATTAAAAAAGAAAACTGAAATATCACATGGTCCTAAGTATTCAGACTCTTTGTTCAGTATTTAGTAGAAGCACCCTTTTGATCTAATACAACCATAAGTCTTTTTGGGAAAGATGCAACAAGTTTTTCACACCTGGATTTGGGGATCCTCTGCCATTCCTCCTTGCAGATTCTCTCCAGTTCTGTCAGGTTGGATGGTAAACGTTGTGGACAGCCATTTTTAGGTCTTTCCAGAGATGCTCAATTGGGTTTAAGTCAGGGCTCTGGCTGGGCCATTCAAGAACAGTCACGGAGTTGTTGTGAAGCCACTCCTTTGTTATTTTAGCTGTGTGCTTAGGGTCATTGTCTTATTGGAAGGTAAACCTTCAGCCCAGTCTGAGGTCCTGAGCACTCTGGAGAAGGTTTTAGTCTAGGATATCCCTGTACTTGGTCGCATTCATCTTTCCCTCGATTGCAACCAGTCATCCTGTCCCTGCAGCTGAAAAACACCCCCACAGCATGATGCTGCCACCCCCATGCTTCACTGTTGGGACTGTATTGGACAGGTGATGAGCAGTGCCTGGTTTTCTCCACACATGCCACTTATAATTAAGTCCAAAAAGTTCTATCTTGGTCTCATCAGACCAGAGAATCTTATTTCTCACCATCTTGGAGTCCTTCAGGTGTTTTTTAGCAAACTCCATGCAGGCTTTCATGTGTCTTGCACTGAGGAGAGGCTTCCGTCGGGCCACTCTGCCATAAAGCCCCAACTGGTGGAGGGCTGCAGTGATGGTTGACTTTCTACAACTTTCTCCCGACTGCATCTCTGGAGCTCAGCCACAGTGATCTTTGGGTTCTTCTTTACCTCTCTCACCGAGGCTCAGTTTTCAGCTCTAGGAAGGGTTCTGGTCATCCCAAACATCTTCAATTTAAGGATTATGGAGGCCACTGTGCTCTTAGGCTCCTTAAGTGCAGCAGAATTTTTTTGTAACCTTGGCCAGATCTGTGCCTTCATTCTTAATTCTGTCTCTGAGCTCTTCAGGCAGTTCCTTTGACCTCATGATTTTCATTTGCTCTGACATGCACTGTGAGCTGTAAGGTCTTATATAGACAGGTGTGTGGCTTTCCTAATCAAGTCCAATCAGTATAATCAAACACAGCTGGACTCAAATGAAGGTGTAGAACCATCACAAGGATGATCAGAAGAAATGGACAGCACCTGAGTTAAATATATGAGTGTCACAGCAAAGGGTCTGAATACTTAGGACCATATGATATTTCAGTTTTTCTTTTTTTATAAAATCTGCAAAAATGTCAACAATTCTGTGTTTTTCTGCCAATATGGGGTGCTGTGTGTACATTAGTGAGGAAAAAAATGAACTTAAATGATTTTAGCAAATGGCTGCAATATAACAAAGAGTGAAAAATTTAACGGGGTCTGAATACTTTCCGTCCCCATGGTATATATCTATTTCCTGACAGACTCCATGGCAGCCTACGTGTGGGTTAACCCCGCCTCCTCTCCAATGCTATAGGACCCCATTCCCATAAATGAGAGCTCACCGCTAGGTACCGTGTTCTTTCTTTGTCCTCCTCCAATGGACCTACACATGCTGTTCGTGTCCGGTCGGATGTTTTCAAAGTCTTCAGCACACTTCTTATGCGGTGCAGCTCAGGGCCCAGCCATGGGTGGGCGAGTAGCTTTTGAGGCACTAGATACCCCACTGGTGGATGGGAGGTGGCCTCTGTGTGCAGGATGGACGGACGCATCATCGGCTGGCAAGGTCTGCGACCCTCTTCTTTCTCCATGGCAGTCGTTTCTGTGTTTATATGTTGTATGTGGCTCAAATAGTTCGATAAACTGTATTTTTGTCCCCTCATGGCGGCTGGAGCACTCTGCGTTCCAGCTCGCCGGCGCTTCCGGGTCACGGCCGTCACCATCGTTCGCGCATGCGCGGAGACCTCTGCGAGAGCGAGGCTTGGTTCGTGCGTGCGCGGAACAGTGGGTTCCCAAGGCGGCCGCGCAGGCGCCGTACAGGTCCTCCCCACAGCGCAGGCGCGAGGTGGGGGGGCGGTGACGTCACGGGCGGGGGATTTGAAGTCAGCTGCTGGCTCCTGTTAGAATGGGATTCTCTCAGGCTATGAGCAGAAGCGGTTGCAGCTGCACATCTCCCCTAGCCCAGGTCTACACTGGTGAGTGCTGGTCTGCTTTCTCTCCCTTTCACCGAGGGAAATATGTGTGTATTTACAGGAATGTTGCAATATTCTTTTGCATATCAGTTTTTATTATTGTAAAAAAATAATAATAATATATATATATATGATTAAAATAATAATAACTTTTAAGTATACATGTATTTATGGAATATGGGGCACATAAGATCATCGATCTCTATATGTCTTTGGCATTCTCGGGCCCCTGGTTTTCCTGCAGACCACCCATTCCGTGATGTGTTGCGTCCAGAGGCATGGACAAGTCACCGCCTTCATATGGCCAACCCTCACGCACAAGGTGTGTGCAGGTGAGGGGAGGGGTTGAGGTACAGTCGCAAGATTTGGCGTTGTCCGACGTCACATATTGCCTCCCCCCCTTCCTTTTTTCTCTCTTACAGCCCTTCCAGGTCGGACCCTCAGATTGTGGTCCAGAGAGACACAGACCTTGCCAGGCCACAACTACAGCATCATTATCATAATCCAGACAAGACTCTCCGTCTGGAACTCACCACCAGAGGAGACGCTTCCATTCCTCCTCCAGTCACCGCCCCACCGCCATGACAGCCGCTCTGACCGCAGAGCCTGCTGGGGATGTGGGACATGAGTCCCGGAGGGCAAGTCCTTAGGTGACTGTTATGCCCGAGCGGTCAGGGAAAAAGAGACGGAGAATCAACGTATGGAGTCTCTCATGAAGCGTGTGGTGCAAAAATCCCTGAAGGAAATGGGTACACCCCACATGCAGAGCCAGTCCACCACGCTATCTGGCTCCCTGGCTAACGAGGCCTGTGAGGATCCGGGCCCTTCCCAGCCTTGCGTTACTTTGCCCGGTTCATCGGATGGTAAGTTGGAAGCTGAAGAGGATATCGGAGGTTTGACCTCTCTAGTTTCTCTACTAATCAAAGCAATTAAGGAGCCCCTTAAGTGGGAAGACCCTTCCACCCCTCCGGCTAAACAGAAAATGATTCTTTAAGCACCTGGGGAAAGAGCACTCAAACTTTACGCTCCTTGCTGAACCAAAGGTCATTTTTTGATGAGGGATGAAGCAAGGTGGACAGGAAGTCCTCCATGTCAAATAAAACCTCCAGATTATACCCCGTCAAGGCAGAAAAAGTGAGAACACTCCTCTTGTGGATGCAGCTTGATGCGTCTGGCCAGGCGTGTGACCCTCCCTTTGGAGGATGCGGTGTCATTCAGGGATGGTCTTGAGAGAAGAATAGACAGGACCTCAAGAAGATTTAGGGGCCTGCTGGAATGGCTTGCAAACCTGCCTTGGCCCTAGCAGCCATGTCTAAGGCTATGGAAGCCTGGACATAGAACGTGGACTCCTTCCTCAGGGGTGTTTCAGAAGGGCTGGCTAGAAGTTCGGCAGCTGCAGAGCTAATACTGGCGGCAGTCTTCCTGGGGGAAGCATCTATCGATTTGATCCGCCTGCTGGCGCAGATTATGTTGCCCTCATTCACGGCCAAATGTGCCCTCGGGTTTCATCCTTGACTTGCTGACCCGGCATCCAAGCAATCCTAGTGTAAAATCCCCTTTGAAGGGTCCTCGCTGTTCGGCATCAAGTTGGACGATGCCATAACCAGTGCCATGGGCTTCCGGCTCCAGGATAGGCGTCTGTTTTTAATGGAAAAAACCCCAGTACAGAAGACGCAGCCCAGAACGCTCGAGAGAAGCTCACTCTAACAGACCTGGCCGAGACCTCAGAAAGAATTGGGGCAGAGGGCAGCCATCATCCTGAAAGCTCACTAAGGGTTAAACGTCCAGCGGATGTGATCTGGCCAAATCTTTTTGAGATCACTCCCACCAGGCAGGTCGAGTGGGGGCCCGTCTGATCCTCGTCTGGCATGTCTGGGTGGCCTTGATCTCGGACTACTAGGGGTGTCAACACGGTTTCGTCAGGCCAAGCTTGGTCCTTCACCAGTATTCCTTCCCCTAGGTATGTCTCCACTCTACTTCCTCATGCGGAAGAACAGAAGCAGGCCTTACTGTCCTACGTGGATTTGCTGAAAGCCCAAGGAGCAGTGATATGTGTCCCAAGGGACAAATGGTTCCAGGAGGTATACTCCCCCTTTTTTTTTTTAGTTCAAAAGAGAAAACGGTGCATGGCATCCGGTCATCGACCTGACTCACCTAAACAAATTTATAAGACATGGGAAATTCAAATTGGAGACACATTCAACAAGCCATACAGCTAGGCGACTGGCCGATTTCAATTAACTTAAAAGAAGCTTACATACATGTCCCGGTGGCGAAGGAGTTTTCTGAAATACTTCCGGTTTCAAGTCAGGCAAGAACATTTGCAATTCATCTGCCTTCCCTTTGGGCTAACGACTTCTCCTCGAGTCTTTTTCAAAGTTCTTTTGGCCATAGCGACCCTCATCAGGTTGAAAGGAGTACGCCTTTATCATTACCTCGACGACCTCTTGGTGCTGTCTCAGGACAAATATCAACTGCTGGTCTACAGGGAACAGGGGATCTCCACCTTGTTCAACTTCGGGTGGCTTCTAAACATAGAAAGAGCCACTTATATCCAGGCCAACACCGGATATACCTGGGGGGGCTCAGTTCGATACAGTGGAGAACACCATTTCTCTCCCGGTTAAAAAAAAAAAATATACCAGTTATTCGAGAGACAATCTCTCAGGCCTTATACTCACTCACCACGTCTGAAAGCATTACAATGCCTAAAAATTATTGGCGCAATGGTTTCTGCAACCCACATGGTCAAATGGGCCTTGTAGCAGTTACGCCCTTTTCAATCGGGATCCTCCAGCAATGGAAGTCAGGGACAAGAGTCAACCTATCCACTTACTGGCAACGAGGAGGAGCAGTCTCCTTTGGTGGCTTCAGTGCAAGAACCTTCTAAATTGCCACTCCATTTCCCCATCTTCTGGGTCATGGTCACAACCAATGCCAGTGGTTTCGGCTGGGGGGGCCCTCTGTGGGTGGAACCTTGCTCAGGGCAAGTGGGACACATCTCCCCAACCTAGGTTCGAATGTCCTGGAACTTCGGACGGCCTGGTGTGCCTCCAATCCTTCTCTCATCTCCTGAAAGGAAAGTCAGTGTTATTAGGGATGGATAACACCACAGCAGGCTCCTAGGTGAAAAGGCAAGGGGGTACTTGCAGTTCCACACTTCTTCGAGAAGTCGAACCCATCATGTCGTGGGTCCGGAAGAATCTGGCCGGCATCTCGGCGGTATTCGTCCCCGGAGTCCAGAACACTCAAGCGGACTTTCTTTTGCGCACCCAGTTAGACAACAACGAGTGGTCTCCTCATGTGCAGACATTCAAGTGGATTCTGTCGCTGGGATTCAGTCCCAAAGTAGATCTATTCGATTCCCCCCTGCAATTTCAAGATAAAAAAAAAAAAAAAAAAGTTTTACTCGGGGCCGTTGTAGTCAAGCATTCGGAACAGATGCCCTGACGGATCAATGGAGGTTCAGGGGGGCATACGCCTTTCCCTCGCTCCCGATTGTCCTCCTACTCTTATGGAGGCTTCAAGCGGAAGTAGTCGAATCAGTGATGATAGCCCCTTATTGGCCAAACAGGCCTTGGTTTCCCCTTCTATTCCAGCTTGGCTTCCGGGATCCAGTGACTCTCCCCTCGGGCTGGACCTTCTTTCTCAAGGGACAGTCCTACACCAAAAAAAAACAAAACAAAAAAAAAAACAAAAAAAAACAAAAAAAACCTTGTCCGGCACTTCTGGGACCGATGGTCTGGTTCTTGAGGGGGTGAGGCTGGAATATCTCGGGTGCCAAGAGTGGTTTCTACCCTCATGAGCTCAAGGAAGACAAGTACCAATAAAGTGTATAGGAGAGTCTGGATCAAATTTGTCTGCTTCTTCTACGAGCAGGTCTTTTAAAATCCTGGAGTTCAGGATATTCTCAGTTTCCTTCAATCTGGCCTAGTTTTTATCTCTATCCACCAGCCCACTTAGAGTCCAAGTCTCAGCCTTGTCAGCCTTTTCTGGGACTTCATTGGAGGTTCGTCCCCTGATTTGGCAGTTCTTCCATGGGGCGCCAAGACTCAAGCCCCAAAGGAGACCAAGTTTTCCCAAGTGGGACCTTCCCCTTGTTCTTGACTCACTGCCTGGACTAAGTACCACGGGGCCCTCCCCGCTTTCCATTAAGGATTTCTCAACAAAGGTAGCTTTTGTTTTAGTAGCCATTACCTCGGCTAAAAGGGTCTCTGAGATTGGGTCACTAGGTCATGAAGATCCCTTTCTGACGTTTTTCTTACTGAATCGGGTAGTCCTTATCCCTATAATGGGCTCGAACCCGAAAGTGACTTTAGTGTTCCACGAGAACCAAGAAATCGTCTTGCTTACATTCAAGACCCCGGGGTCTACTGTAACTCATCCTCCGGATATAGGTGAAGTTCTAAGGGAATACCTGCAAATTACTTCTCCCTTTAGACGTTCTAGCCACCTATTCATACTGCACTCAGGCAGCTATGAAGGGGAGAGGGCTTCAACCAGGATAATTACAGCTTGGATCGTCCAGACCATCCAGCAAGCATATAGGGCTAAGGGATGGGCTCCTCTAGAGGCGGTGACAGCACACTCCACCAGAGGAATGGCAGCTTCTTGGGCGGCGGCCCGACAAGTGGCTCCAGACACCATTTGCAAAGCGGCCTCTTAGGCCTCTATTAATGCATTCATGTCTCATTACTGCATAGAGCCGGCTTCACTGTCTTCTGTAAACTTTGGTTTGAAAATTCCTATCAGTTGATAGAACAAATTAAATTATGTTTTGTTCAGCATACCCACCCGTGTGGTTGGCTAGTTATTTCCCACACGTAGGCTGCCATGGAGTCTGTCAGGAAAAAGGAAAATTTATTGTCAAATACTTACCGTAATTTTCCTTTCCTGATGGACTCCATGGCAGACGGAGTCCCCACCCATCGGTCAAAGAGTCGGCTAGTTATAGAACACGGTACCTAGCGGTGAGCTCTCATTTATGGGAATGGGGTCCTATAGCATTGGAGAGGAGGCGGGGTTAGCCCACACGTAGGCTGCCATGGAGTCCATCAGGAAAGGAAAATTACGGTAAGTATTTGACAATAAATTTTCCTTTATATAAAAGTCCAGGATTGCTGCACTTCAAATTTTTTGAAAAAAATCAAGAAAAAATATATACAAATACCAGAGTGTTCCCTAGCAACAGTTGCAGACTATAGGAACATACAACAATGACACACTATTTTTATTTTCAATATATAGTCATCTTATACCAGGAACCAATTAGGCATTTAGCAATCAATTATCAAAAGAAAGAAACATCTGATTCTATTATTCTAATGCCGCGTACACACGGTCGGACTTTTCGTCTACAAAAGTCCGACAGCCTGTCCGACATACTTCCGACGTACCTTCGGCGGACTTGCGGCAGACTTTCTTACGAACGGACTTGCACACACACGACCACACAAAAGTACGACAGCCTAGTACGCGGTGACGTACACCAAGTCCGACGAGACTATAAAACGGAAGTTCAATAGCCCGTACGACACCCTTTGGGCTCCTTCTGCTAATCTCGTGTTTATCTCGTGTTAGTAGAAGTTTGGTGAGAGACGATTCGCGCTTGTGAGACTCGTATTTTTCAGTTCGTTTTAACTGTTGTTCAGTCTGTGCTTGTGAGGTTTGTATCTGCTTTTCAGTGCGTTTGGTCAGTTGGCATTGAGAAATCTTTGTTTTATTGGCCGCTCGTTCCTGATTTTCAGGTCGTTCTTCACAGGCCTTGCTGTTCTTCAGTGCGTTCTGTTTAGTGCGTTCTGACCAGCCGACCGTTTTGAAGCCATGTTACCTGTACGTACTCGTCGTAGAGCTCGTGCATTGTATGTGCTTGGTGCTGTAGTTTATTCTTCAGCCCAAGACCAGTCCATGAACAGGGCGAGGAGGAGTTCATGGACCAAGAATTGGTTGCTTCAGCGTGACCAGTTCTGTCACATGCCTTTGCTCCGTGAGATCCGTGAGAATAATCCTGAGGATTTCAGGAACTTTCTCCGGATGACGGACCCCGTTTTTGACCGTTTGTTGGCTTTGCTGACCCCCTATATCAGCAGGCAGGATACCTGCATGAGGCAAGCCATCACTCCGGAGCAGAGGCTGGTCGCTACCTTGCAGTATTTGGCCACAGGGAGAAGCCTGCAGGACCTTAAGTTCTCGACAGGCATCTCCCCCCAGGCTCTGGGGATCATTATCCCAGAGACCTGTTCTGCCATCATACAGGTCCTGCAGAAGGACTATATTAAGGTAAGATATTTTTCTTTTATTAGCATCACATGTTCTTTTATGTAATCTTTGATAATGTGATGTATTTCTTGCTTCAAACACTACTTACCATCATTGCAATATAGTGTGAATGTCCCCTTTTTATCCTCACACATGCTGGAATTTTTTACTGTTATTTTTTGTCATGCATGTATATTTTCCTTCAATAACCTTCCCAGCATGAAGTGATGGGAACATATCCACCTAGTCTACTCATTTGTAATGTATTTTGTTTGAGTGTATTTAGTGTGCTGCTAATGAGCAATTATCTAGATTTCACAACCCCCCACCCCCCCCACCTAAACTCACTCCAAATAGTGTGCTGCTAATGAGCAATTATCTAGATTTCACAACCCCCCCACCCCCCCCACCTAAACTCACTCCAAATAGTGTGCTGCTAATGAGCAATTATCTAGATTTCACAACCCCCCCCCCCCACCTAAACTCACTCCAAATAGTGTGCTGCTAATGAGCAATTATCTAGATTTCACAACCCCCCCACCCCCCCCCCCCACCTAAACTCACTCCAAATAGTGTGCTGCTAATGAGCAATTATCTAGATTTCACAACCCCCCCCACCCCCCCCACCTAAACTCACTCCAAATAGTGTGCTGCTAATGAGCAATTATCTAGATTTCACAACCCCCCCCCCCCCCCCCCACCTAAACTCACTCCAAATAGTGTGCTGCTAATGAGCAATTATCTAGATTTCACAACCCCCCCACCCCCCCCCCCACCTAAACTCACTCCAAATAGTGTGCTGCTAATGAGCAATTATCTAGATTTCACAACCCCCCCACCCCCACCCTCGTTAAAATTTGCTGGAATGTTCTGTGGTGTTGATTTGTCTAAAGCAAATATATGTTGCACTTTGCAAAATGCATGTGCACTCTACAAGTGCATTTGTTCCAGTGCTTTAGTAAATGAGCAGAAGCTCTGCTGATTTTCATCATCAAATCATATGCAAGCCTCAAAGTGTTTTCATTAATTGCCCTTGCATGTGATTGTGTACTCCTTGCAACATGAATGCCTTTTTACATTACCTCATTTACTGTAAGCTGGTTAGCAACTGCACCTGCAGAGTGCGACAACTGCAGTCTTGTAGCCTTTTTAGTCCCTAAATTCCTGCGTGTCCTAAAAGTAATTTTTTTTAGGGATTTCACAACCCCCTAAAATGTAATCAATGTTCCATCAGAGGGGGTGAGCAATCTGATAAGTGTGCCTTTCCATATTAGTTATTCCAGAACAATTAAATTATTGAATGTTATACTGATGCTGGGGAATAATGTTTTTAATTGTCTAATTTTCTTGCAATGTTAGCTTCCAAATTAATTGATTTTGGTTTTCTTGTTTGATTTCCCAGTTTCCTTCAACGCCACAGGAATGGCAGACTGTGGCATCCCATTTTGCCAGCCGTTGGGACTTTCCCAATTGTGGAGGGGCTATAGATGGGAAACATGTCCACATTGTGCCACCACCCCATTCGGGGTCATATTATTTTAATTATAAGGGGTTCCACAGTATTGTTTTAATGGCGGTGGTGTCGGCACACTATGATTTTTTATATGTGGACGTGGGGAAGAATGGCCGGATGTCGGATGGAGGAGTATTTGCCCAGACGGAGTTCTGCCAGCGTCTCCAGAGTGGTGGCCTGGGATTGCCACCTGATGAGGATAACGTGGAAGGACTCCCCTTTGTCTTCATTGCCGATGAAGCCTTCGCTCTCAGCAAGCACCTCATGAGGCCATTCCCCCAAAGAACCCTCACCCCGGAGAGGAGGGTTTTTAATTACCGGCTGGCCAGAGCTAGAAGAGTGGTTGAGAATGCGTTTGGAATTCTGGCCAGCCGGTTCCGCCTGTTTCAAACAGCCATTAATTTGGCGGAATACAAACTTAATTTTATCATTTTATCGTGCTGCATTCTGCACAACTTTTTAAATAAGCATTCTCCAAATTATATAGGCACAGTTGGGCCTGAGGCCGGACAAATAGAAGCCAACCTTACAGGCCTGGATACTGTCCGTACTGGCTTGGCCCCCCAAAGTGCCCGTCAAGTTAGACAGCAATATGTTAATTATTTTATGGGTAGGGGGGCCATTGCAATGGGCCAGGATATATAATTTTTGACAATAAAAAAATTATTGATGAAATCTTGCATTATATTTATTGCTTGCCTTTCTTTTGGGCTGTCTCCTAGGTTATGGTCGAGCAATTGTAGTGCCAACTGTATTGTAATTTTAAATGTCTAAATAAGCTCCATTGCCACTGTAAACAACTTTTTTACAATTATAACTAAAATGATACTGAGCCTTGAAATAACAAACCACACATTTATTTAATTCCTATAAGGAGATGTTTTTATTAATGGTTGTTATGCATTCAGTTCTGCATTTAGTATAAAATGTTCATAGACAAAAATAGAATGATATCTTAATAATGTAGCAAAATATAATTATATCTAAATATTTATACCTAATCCACAAAAAATATTTTTGGCTTTTTGATTTTCACAAACAGGCTTATTTTTTTGTTTTGGGAAAATCAAGTTTTGTTTTGTTTTTTTTTTTTTTAAAGCAATTTTTTTGTTTATGTTTTTTTTTTTTATCAAGTTATTTTTGTTTTTATTATTTTTTTTTAATAAAGTTTGTATATTATTTTTTTTGGTTTTTTAAAATCAAGTTTTTGAATTTTTTTTGTTTTTTAAAATCAAGTTTTTGAATTTTTTTTGTTTTTTAAAATCAAGTTTTTTAATTTTTTTTGTTTTTTAAAATCAAGTTTTTTAATTTTTTTTGTTTTTTAAAATCAAGTTTTTTAATTTTTTTTGTTTTTTAAAATCAAGTTTTTTAATTTTTTTTGTTTTTTAAAATCAAGTTTTTTAATTTTGTTTGTTTTTTAAAATCAAGTTTTTTAATTTTTTTGGTTTTTTAAAATCAAGTTTTTTAATTTTTTTGGTTTTTTAAAATCAAGTTTTTTTTTTTTTTTTTTTTGTGTTTTTTTGAAAATCAAGTTTTATTTTTTTGTGGATTTTTGAGGTATTTACGAGAAACAGCCCTCCTTTTTTACATTAGGTTAAACAGCCATTTATGTTCTGCCAAAAAAAAAAAAAAGAGAAGGCCCAGAATGGGGTCAGCAAAACAGGAAATGAAGGACATGATTGATGTTTTGGGGTTTAAAAAAGGGCATTTAGATTCGACCCAAAACATCAATCATGTCCTTCATTTCCTGCTGCATACGATCCAGCCGATTCCGCATTTGATCGATCTTCCCATTCCAGGCCATTATTTGAGCAATTAGCCGTTGGGCACTGTCTGTGGTGAAATAGTCACTTGGACCTAAAGTGGAATGAAAAAAAAAATATGTTTAGAAATATGCACACATAAGTTTACCTTACCATAAAGCTGGTGTCTCAAACACTGACCTGGTGGGGTGCCCATGTCGCATACTTCATGAACATCCTCGGGGGTGGCGCTGTTGCTTGACTCAAGCACAACCAGATCACCTAAAATAGAGTAGAAAAATTACATAAAATAAAAGGCAGCCATGCATAGATTACCGTAAGCTGGTGTGTCAGACACTCACCTGGTGGGGTGCCCATGTCGCCCACCTCTCCTTCCTCCACATCCTCAATGGGACTTGGGCTTATTTCCCAATCATGTTTTGCTTGGGGTGGACTGTCTTCTGGTTGTTGGCTGAGTGATTTTTCCCCTATGTGAAACAAAAAATTATTAATCTAATTAGCACACAGATATTTTAGTACATAGTAATTTTCCAACATTTGTAATGAAGTGGTTTGTGTAGAGTTCCTATTTTACCTCAATATTTAAAATTAGAAAGACATATCGGATAGATAGATATCAATATCTCAAAATATAGTTAATAATCTTTTGATCTCTCTCTATATCTGGAACAAAATCTCTAAATATCTAACTAAATGTAAAGCCAAAAAATTAAGATAACTTCAAATCTTCAAAAAGAATGTTTTACATTTCTATATCTATCTATCTACCTATCTCTATATTTCTCTCTCTCTATATATTTCTCTCTCTCTCTCTCTCTCTCTATATCTCTATATCTATATCTATATCTATCTCTCAATATATATATATATATATATATATATCTCTCTCTCTATAGTTATATATATATATATATATAGTTATATATATATATAGTTATATATATATATATATATATATATATATATATATATATATATATATATATATATATATATATATATATATGTATATATATATATGTGTATATATATGTATATATATATATATATGTATATATATATATGTATGTGTATATATATGTATATATATATATATGTATATATATATGTATATGTATATATATATGTATATATATATGTATATGTATATATATATATGTATGTATATATATGTGTATATGTATATATAGATATATATCTATAGATATGTAACGAGGTTTATTAAAAGATCGTTTAAAACGATGAACAAAAAATCGGATAGGAAGGAAAAGCACATGGAGCAGTATCCAAGGTAATAAACACAAGAGAAAAACACGACAAGTACTTACTTTTTTTAAGAACTTTCCGGATACGTCGGTATTGATCCGGCTCCCTGAGTTTCAGGTCAGACCATCTTTTTCGCAGTTGATCTTTGGAGCGCTGGACCCCAAAAGATGCCTGCAAAGTCTCCACGACCTTCGCCATTATTTTGGCCTTGCGCAAATTTGGCCGTGCGTACGGCCCATAATTGCCATCATAGTCGTCTTTGTGAAGAATGGCCACCATCTCCACCATCTCTTTAAAACTCATATTAGAGGCCTTAAATCTAGGCCTCATAGATTTCGCTGACGTTCCAGCCTCCGGGCTGTCTCCACTACCTGAGGTCGTCAACATTTCAGGTGTCTCCGCCATTCTTTAACTCCACTACGCGCCGTAACAAAAAATGGGCGGAGAACATGAGTTAAAATCGAACGTCAGGGGCGGGCGACGCAGGCGGAGTTTCACACATGCGTAGTGTATAAAGAGGGGCCTTGCGCACGTGTCGTACGTACATTCTGTGCGTCGAATTAGGGGGCGGAGAATATGAGTTAATTTCGAACGTCAGGGGCGGGCGACGCAGGCGGAGTTTCACACATGCGTAGTGTATAAAGAGGGCCCTACCGCACGTGTCGTACGTACGTTCTGTGCGTCGAATTAGGGGGCGGAGAACATGAGTTAATTTCGAACGTCAGGGGCGGGCGACGCAGGCGGAGTTTCACACATGCGTAGTGTATAAAGAGGGCCCTTCCGCACGTGTCGTACGTACGTTCTGTGGTAGGTGATAGTGGACCTGGACGTTACAAAACGAAGGTAATTTTAGATATTTTTTTTTTTTTTTGGTTTTTATGGTCATGACTTTGTAGCAAGCGGCCTATATGGCTTGATAGATTGATGAGGCCTACATAGGGAGAAGATGATGAGGGGTTAGCCGAAACCTATAATAAAAGTGTTTTTTGTCTTGTGACTTCATCTTTTCCAGATATAATGAATCCCCTATTTAAGGATCCAGAGTTCCTTACATCTTTTATTTCCAAATATCGAGAGATGAGGAATTTGTGGGAGGTGAAACACCCTCAGTATTATGCTAAGCATGTGAGGAAGTCAACGCTGGAGAGACTTCTGGCCTTTGTCCAGGCGACCATCCCGGAAGCAACAATGGAGACATTGCTCAAGAAAATTGGGGGCTTGAGGAACATGTATAAGAGGGAGCATAAGAAGATCCAGGAATCAAGGAGATCAGGAGCATCAGCAGATGATGTTTATGTACCCAGGCTGTGGTACTATAATCAACTACGTTTTCTGGATGACCAGAATGAAGCCAGGCCATCACTTTCAACCCTTCCCTCCACCCTTCCCTCCACCCCAGCAGAGGCTGATGAGGAGCAAGCTGGGTCTTCCATCCTGGATGAACCAGATATGACCATCTGGAGTCAGGTAAATTATTTTAACAAATATTTACTGTACTAATATTAATGATGTTAACTGGATGTTATAATTGTCTAAAATAATTTGGCACTCAAAATTGTGTATACATATCAATTGACAGTAGTGGCTAAATATGTTTGGCACCTGCTTGAAATAATTAGGGTGTCTGATTAGACTCTTTTATTAAAGAGAAGTATTCACATTGAATTTGCTATTCATGAGAAGCAAACTGTGTGTCATTGATGAACCCAAAAAAATATACTCAAACTATTGTCCTTTTTTTATACACAGGATGAGTCCATCCAGGAGGAATGTGGGGAAAGTGGCAGGCAGGAGGAGACCAGGCCCATGGACAGCCTGGAGGAGGCCGGATTCACCATCATCCTGGAGGAGGCTGGGCCCAGTGTCAGGCAGGAGGTGGCTGCTCCCAGTGAGGTGGCTGCTCCCAGTGAGGTGGCTGGGCCAAGTGAGGTGGCTGGGCCAAGTGAGGTGGCTGGGCCCAGTAGGAGCCTGACCGAATCCCAAGTGCCTCCCCTCCACCTTCCCAAAAAAAGGGCCAGGAAGGGGATGGTCACACAGGACGCATCCCTGCGCCTCATGCAAGAGGCCACCCGTTTTTTAAGGAGCCCCCCCGAAGCGGAAGAATCCTATGGCTGCTACTTAGCCAGCAGGCTTCTTCAGATGAATAGGGAGCAGCGCCTCATTTGTGAGCGCCTATTTGGGGAAACAATCCATAAGGGGCTGCAGGGCACGCTAACACAAAACACCCAACTACATGAGGCAGCCCCCCCTCCTCCTCCTCCTCCTCCTCCTCCTCCTCCTCCTGCCACAACTGAAACACCAGAGCCACAGCCTCAAAAGAAGGCTACAGGGAAGGCTGCAGGGCAGCGTGGAGGAAAGGCTGCAGGGAAGAGAAGAAAATGATGACCTGGGTTCAGTCTGGTCTGACAGAAGACGCAGGCTGTTGTAGGACCACAGTCTGGGGACATCTAGATCATCTGCTGGTGCTGTTGATCTCTGGGATTCTTGGACCAGATTGTGCTCCCTCTTATATGGACTCCGCAAGATCCCAATTTTCTGGTACACCGACTTTTTCCAGCGTTGACTTCCTCTTTATTTTATTTTGACCATGAATAAATGGATCATTTTTTGAGTTTAGCAAAAGACTTTATGTTTTTTCTTTGAAATCATTGATTTTACACACAATGTTAAATTAACAAGGGACAACAATCTCATTGAGTTTGAAAAAAAACACACCAAAAATACATTACTAATGTTAATAATGTTCAAGTGGTAAGTCTTGAAAATCAAAAAATTTACGTAACCAAAAACGGTGCTTTGGGTTAACTTTATCTAAAAACTAAAAAATAATCACTATAAAAAAAAAAAACAGAATAATGGGTTCTTTGTGGTAACTTTACAAACCTAAAAAAAAAAAGGGGAAAAAGTATTATTAGTATGGAAACATTGTTTTTAAAATGCATACTATATCATTCATGAGATCAAAGAGAAAAAGAATCCAGAAATCAGTTTGGGAGAACTCTGATTATGAACAGCAAAACACCTTCGTTCTTTATAGAGCCTTCGTAAAGAAGAAATAAAATGCGCTGCATTCAACGATCACAGATTTTGCAGCGTGATGAATGTGCTACCTACAATACGAACACTAGTTTTACTAGACCGAGTGCTTCCGTTTAGTTTTTGCTTATGAGCATGCGTCGTTTTTTTGTCCGTCGGACTAGCATACAGACGAGCGGACTTCGGGGTCCGTCGTAGTTACGACGTAAAGATTTGAAGCATGCTTCAAATCTAAAGTCCGTCGGATTTGAGGCTAAAAAAGTCCGTTGAAAGTCCGGAGAAGCCCACACACGATCGGATTACCAGCCAGCTTTAGTCCGTCAGCGTCCGTTGGACTTTTGTAGACGAAAAGTCCGACCGTGTGTACGCGGCATTAGTCTCAGAGTGAATGCTGGATGAGCTGAGTTGACTCTCCACAATCTATAAGGAGGTTATTTTGATTCAAACCTATTACCAAGAAAATATATACATTTGATTAGCAATTGGACATCAAAATACTAAAATAAGAAAAATATGACATAATCCACCCTATAAATACATTGCACATCATTTACAATTTAATTTATTAATCCTAAAAGGAGGAAAAGGTAAGTTTTTTATAGAAAGAGATGTAGATCAAAGTCAGAGTTCAACCTCTTGGGCTGTAATGTGTCCAGACACTGTATCCACTGGACCTCACATTTTTGTAGATTTAATTCTCAAATACCCCCCTATCTATTATGGGGAACCGCATCTATAACCATAAAGCGATGTTGTGCTACTGTATGTTTAATTTTAACAAAATGCTTTGCTAACGGTAATTGAGTTAATTTATCACGTATGGAGTATTTGTGTCTAGCTATACGATCTTTTAGTGTCTGTGTCTCCCCCAAATATAAAAGGCCACATGGACATTTGATTATATAAATAACGAATGATGATTGGCAAGTGTGGTATTCCTGAATCTCAATATTAATACCACTATGTGGGTTATTAAAGCATTTTTCATTTATCATAGAACTGCATTGACTGCAGCTCAAACAAGGGTAAGAACCATTGTTAGAGGGTCTTAAAAAGGTTCTGGCAAAATTAGTTTTATGCCGATATTGGTCAGATTTGACCAATCTACTATACGTAGTTCTACCTTTTCTATATGAAGGTATAGGAACATTTCACATTTCCAAAATTTGTGGATAATTATCCTTAAGCATGGACCAATGTTTTCTAAAGTTTTGTACACGTCTAGAGTAGGGACAATATGGTAAGACAAACGGAAGTCTCTTCTCTGTCTCTATTCTTTTACATCTATCCATAGTGTTTGTTCTTTCCTTCCTAATAACTTGTCTAGGATAACCCCTTCTCACTAGTGTATCCTCCGTTTCATCTAAATGTTTTCCTGTTCAGCTGAGTCACTCAGAATTCTTTTAACCTGAGTTAATTGGCCTTTAGGAATAGATCTAAAAACCCTGGGGGGATGAAAACTTTTGTAATACAATAGTTGATTACGATCTGTTAATTTAAACATAAAGATCACTACAAATAAAACCTCCTTTAATTGTTAGGCTTGTGTCTAAAAATTGCATTCCCTCCTGGCTAATGTTAACGTTAAACTCCAAACCTGGTACAAAAAAATTCAAATATGCATGAAATAATAATAGAGTATCCATGCCAACCCCTCACACTGCAAACAGTTCTCCTTAAAAAGAACATTACCATAAATGAATAAATTTTCTATCATATCCATAAATGCGTTTGCGTATGGGGGGGCAACATTATAACTCATCACTGCTCCTCTGAGCTGTGCATAATGGGTCTCCTTAACCAGTTCTGGACCAGCCGCCTCAGTTATACTGCGGGAGGTTGGCTCCCCTGGGCGAGGCGTCGTAGCTAAAAGGTCGGGCGCGCTGCCGCCTAGGGGGTGCGCTCATGCGCACCAGAGGCGATCGGATTCACTTCAGAATCGATCAGTCTCCAGGCCCAGGCCAATGATTTCTGGCCTGGACCTGGTGACCGGTTCTGGCGAATGGGAGACTGTCCCCTGCCTGTAAGTGTAAACACAGGCAGGGAAAGTGATGTCATCTCCCTCTATGGAATTCTTTTCCATTCCAGCGAGCGGAGAGAGGACATCTAAACGTGAGTTGCACCAACACTACACTGACACAGTACACATAGGCACACATTTCACCCTCCAATCACCCCCCGATCACCCCCCAGTTAACCCCTTCACTCCCTGTCACAGTGTCACCAAGTCCAGTTTTCATATTTTTCTTTGATCATTGTACTGGTGTCATTTGTGACAGTAATCAGCATTAGGGTACTTAGTAGTAGGCTCAGATAGGTCTAGGGACCCCCCTAAACCCCCCTAATAAAGTTTTAACCCCTTGATCACCCCCAGGTTAACCCTTTCACTCCCTGTCACCAGTGTCACTAATATAGTAGTGTACAGATTTCTTTTCTGACCACTGTATTTAG
The DNA here is from genome assembly GCF_042186555.1 of Aquarana catesbeiana. Classification (NCBI taxonomy): domain Eukaryota; kingdom Metazoa; phylum Chordata; class Amphibia; order Anura; family Ranidae; genus Aquarana; species Aquarana catesbeiana. The sequence continues at coordinate 802,105,771 of NC_133324.1, forward strand.
TGTCACGGGTGATGCTAGTTACTGTCACCATCAGGTTTTTATAGTGTCAGGGTACCCACCATATATTGCCGAATAAAGGTTTAACCCCCTGATCGCCCCCGAATACAGGTTTTAGCGTCAGTGTCAGCCCCAGGGAGAGTCAGATTAGTGCCAGTGGCGCTAATACCCACGCGTGCACCATACACCTCCCTTACTAGTATAGTGTTTGAATGGATCAATATCTTTGATCAGATCAGATCTATACTAGCGACCCCAGTTGTTTAGGGTCCCCAAAAACACAGCGTTAGCGGGATAAGCCCAGATACCTGCTAGCACCTGCGTTTAGCACCTCCGCCCAGCCCAGCCCAGCCCACCCAAGTGCAGTATCAATCGATCACTGTCACTTACAAAACACCGACGCAAGGGCAGCTATTGGCTACTGAACTTCCTTGTTTTAGTCCGGTCGTACATCATCACGTACTAATCCGTCAGACTTTGGTTGATCGTGTGTAGGCAAGTCCATTCATTTGGAAATTCCGTCGTAAAGTCCGTCGAAAAGTCCGCCGGGCAAAGTATGCCGTAAAGTCCGGTCATGTGTACGCGGCATTAGATGGGGGGAGAGAGCCTGCTTGAGATGTAATAATTTGCTCGCAGTGAAGTGGAGGGATACACGGAATGTTTTTCATTCTGTCTTCCCTTCATGCAGATACGACAGTCAAAATGGCGATTGGTGTTGTGGAGTAACCCCTCTGTGTCCACGAATTCAACCTTAAAATGGGATGGGGTGGATCACAATGACCAGATGTTGGCGCCGTACTTAATTGGCCATAAGGCCTGATGCTAGTACAAAAAAGTGTCTGTATATTAATTCCAATTGGCTCTGCAGGCCGCATGAGAAGCATATTCTGTATGTCCTCCCTGGTACCCCTGCCCAAAGAACACCCTAAAGAAGATGTCATGTTTGCAAAAAATGCGCATTTAGGCGTGACACCAGCTAATTAGCCTCTAGACTGCTTTTACAAGCAGTGGGAGGGAACGTCCCCTCCTGCTGTGTTCCATGGTTTTCTCTGGCTCTCCTGTCCCCCCCAGGGAACCCAAGAATGCAGCCGGTGGTTCTGCCAGCTGACCATAGAGCTGATTGGAGACCAGAATGGCTCCAATCAATTCTATGGCCTAAGAAATCGGATGCTACGAGCATTTCATGACTTGGGTTTCGCCCGATATAAAACAGCGCCATTGGGAAATTGGGAAAGCATTTTATCACACCGATCTTGGCATGGTCAGATGCTTTCATGCCAGAGGAGAAATCTAGGGTCTAATAGACCCCAATTTTTTCACAAAAGAGTACCTGTCACTATCTATTGCTATCATAGGGGATATTTACATTCCCTGATATAACAATAAAAATGATTTAAAAAAAAAGGAAAGGACCAGTTAAAAAAAAAAAAAAAATTAAAAAAAAGCACCCCAGTTCCCCCGTGCTCATGTGCAAAGGCGAACACAAGTGTCAGTCTTGTGTCGTATGTAAACAGCAATTGCACCATGCATGTGAGGTATCACCTCAAACGTCAGATCGAGGGCAGTAATTTTAGCAGTAGACCTCAAAAAACATATAAATCAGCGCGAATATGTAAAATAGTGAACACCAGGGTCAAACAATCAAATCCCTGAAATGAATAAGTATATAGAAGGTGCAGTGCTAAATCAAACAAGCAATGAATAAACATATATAAATAAAATTATATTGAAAAACTGGCACAAAATGCAGTGCAACTGCATACAGATAAAATAATGAATACTCTATAACAGTAACCGCAGAGCATATATGCAATAAACTCATTAAAATTCCAAAAAGCAACAACAAAAGTCCATTGAATCATCCAGTGAAATTCAACCAATTAAGTGTGATGAAACAGCATGCCGGTATAAGTGACTGATCGATATGCCCTCCACCATTAATAAGAGTGGCCTCTCACTTGGCAACCAGGACCCTTTAATTACAGAGGGTCAAATAGGCAATCCCATATGGGTCATATAAGGATGTAGCACAGCAGATCAGCATACAAGACTTCCGTCAAATGGCAGGGTGTTGAAGATCAGGATACGTGATGGCATATGGAACAAAAAGGGAACAGAATAGTGCTCTCCATATAGTGTAGTTTATTGAATAGATTAAAATATTTCACTTACAAGTGCAGCACTTTTCCAGTGCAAGTATCAAAGCAAGACACGATAGTGTATACACACAGCTGATGAGGATGCGCGATGGCCACAGGTGACGTCACGACGTATCCTTGTTCTGGACGCGTAGCGTCCCAGTGGGCGGGGACTTCCTCAGCAGATAGAGATACAACGTGGGCACCCGCGCTTTATACAAGGTGAGTAACCATAGCGATGGTAAACAAACCTTAGACGGCGCACACCAGAACAGGAAATCTATTCCGGAAGCAAGTCTGTGTGCACCGATATTACAAATATAAATGTATTGAGATAAAATTACCAACAATGTGTTAATGGGATGCATCATTCCTCAGGAACATATGCAATATAGAAAAATATATATAAAATAATAAAATAATCTCCATAATGTATAAAGATATTAATTAAAATTATAAAAAATGGGGAAATAAAAACATCAATAAGTACATCATCCGCGGCCATCGATTGCTCCAATCAAATACATTAGCGATCAGAAATAAAAATACATTAGCGATCGGAAATAAAACAATTGGTATCACTTGATACATTAGCAATCAAAAATAAAAATAAAAATACATTAGCGATCAGAAATAAAACAATTGGTATCAAAATCTACATTTAACCCGTCAGGGCAGAGAACGCTGGTTTCATATATCCAGTAAGACTCCATTTTACTTAATTGTCTGATAAAATTCCCCCCCCTCCAGTGCTTTAACCCTTTAAATTCCCCAGAATTTCAAACTCTTGGGGTTCTGTTGGTGGAATAATTTGAAATGTCTGCACACATTATGGGTCTTAGGGCCTTTCTTAATATTATTAACATGTTCAGCCAACCTTACATGCAGGGGTCTAGAAGTTCTGCCAATATACTGGAGCCCGCAGTCACACTCCAGCATATAGACAACACCTACAGTGTCGCAAGTAATTAATTGCCTGATATCATACTCCTTGTTGGTGACTGATGCAAGAAATGTTTTCAGTTTTTTGATATTTCCTTTGGAGTGCCTACATGGGACACATCTTCCGCATTCGTAAAAACCCCCCAAAAAAGAAAATAACCTATCAGAACTAGGAACTGGAGGATTTAAGACGCCAGGAGCTAAACGGTCCCTTAGTGAGGGAGCTTTCTTGTAAATAAATTAAGGTCGGTCTGGTAACACAGGGCCTAGAACCTTATCCTGCTTCAGGATAGACCAATTTTTTTGTATGATCCTCTCAAACTTACGATATTGTACATTGTAATCCAATACCATTTTGAAATTATGGTTCTCTACATTGGGATCCTTAGTTAAGTTGGAAATCAACGTATTTCTATCCAATGATCTAACTCTTGTTACTTCTTCCTCTAGGACAGCTCCATCGTAGCCTTTTTGCTCAAACCTAGGAGGTGAGGACTTGAGTCTGGCTAACGAAATCATCCTCAGTAGTACAATTACCGCGTAACCTTATGAACTGTCCCCTGGGGATATTGCACAACCAGGAGCTGTGATGACAACTCCCCAGGGGAATATAAGAGTTACGATCGGTAGGCTTGAAATAATTGGTAAGTGTAAAATGATCGTTAGTGATACTAATGGTCAAATCAAGGAATACAACCTTTTCTGGGTTGATGGTCCATGTCAAAGATATATTTTTTCGGTTGTCATTCAGAGATTCAATAAAATCCTCCAGCTTCGATCTTTCACCATTCCAGATCAAGATGAGATCATCAATAAACCTGCGATAACAAACAAGTTCAGGGGGACGATTATGGAATACAGCTTCTTCCTCCCAGTGCTTACCCGATAAAGAGGATGAAGAAACCTGCCCCTGCAGAGCTGACAGAACCTCTGCCCAAGTGTGGCTCCTGTCCCCCAAGCACACCAGCTTAAGCACAGCATGGCATCTTTTGGCCTGCGTACTTGCGTAGCCCCTTGAACGCCTACGGAGCACCACTGGTTCCGAGGACAAAGCACAGGAAGAGGCCATGGAGGAAGAAGAAGAGGAGGGGTGGAGGAGAGAGGTGTGTCACAATCATTAGTAGTGGCATTTTGGAGGCGTGGTGGTGGAACAACCTCCAACACTACTGCACCTTGTCCTGCATCCATCCCAGCTGCCAGCAGAGTGACCCAATGCGCCGTGAAACTTAGGTAACATCCCTGTCCATGCCTGCTGGACCATGAGTCAGTGGTAATATGCACCTTACCGCTGACCGCCCTGTCCATCGAGGCCAAGACATTGCCTTCCACATGCTGGTAGAGAGCCGGAATCGTCTTCCATGAGAAAAAGTGGCGTTTGGGTACATGCCACTGAGGAACCGCACATTCCACAAACTCACGGAAGGGGGCAGAGTCTACCAACTGAAAAGGTAGCAGTTGAAGTGCTAGCAATTTTGCCAAGCTAGCATTCAACCGCTGGGCATGTGGATGGCTGGGAGCGAACTTCTTTCGGCGGTGCAGCAGCTGTGGCAGGGAAATATGCCTGGTACAATCTGACGTCGGTGTACCGAAAGCAGATTGCCCACAAGTACTTGGCTGTGACACACCTAATTCTACACCTTCATTCCTCTCAGTGCAGGTCTCAGAGAGGACTGAAGGTATAGTGGGGTTGGAGATCTCAGCTGATGAGGAGCAAGGAGAAGTCCTCTTTGTGGGTGTGGATCTTTTAGATATGTCTGGTCAAGCATGTGGTGCCCAAGCGGGAGATGTTTTGGCCACGTAAGATACGCTTGAGACATATGTTGCAAATAGCAGCGATCTGATGCACTCGTCTCAAAAAAGGCCCACACCAAAGAACTTTTAGAATAACGCACAGAGTCAGCAGCGCCCTGCACATACGGAGCTTTGCGGTGTGATGCAGTCAGTGTGCTGCCCTTAGGCTGGCCCCTGGAGGGCATCCTGCCTCGTTGGTGATGTGCCTCCTCCTCCTCTCTCCTATCAGGCACCCACGTTGAGTCAGTGACCTCATCATCCCCTCACTCCTCATCACTGGAGCAAACCTGGCAGTATGCTGCAGCAGGGGGGGCATGACTGCCAGATTGCTGTCCTTCTTGGGCACCCCCTCTGTCCGTGCTCACATTACTACCTTCATCTAGCTCAGTATCATCATCAGAGCCTTCTAAACGCTGGGCATCCTCCTGGAGCATGTACCCAACACTGTGGTCAAACAGTTCGAGCGACTCCTCAGGAGGACATGGTGGGGCTAGGGAAGGAGTCACTGATGCCATTGAGCCGAGGGAAGAGGCCGCGTTGGCAGCTGCTTTGCCAGACAAAGTACCCTGAGCATGGGTGAGAAAGGATGAGGAGGATGAGGACGGCTTGGTCATCCACTCGACCAAGTCTTCTGCATGTTGTGGCTCAACACGGCCAGCTGCTGAAAAAAAGGCCAAGCGTGTCCCACGGCCACGTGCTGATGAGGATGCACCGTCTCCATGACCAGCACTGTTGCCTCTAGACACAGAGCCTGCTTGCCCTCTTTTATTGGCTTGTGACTGTCTGCCTCTCCTTGTTGGCCTTCCAGACATACTAATGGCCTGTAGCTGCACTAAGCTGGGGTATATATATATATATATATACTGATAATGCAGCTAGCAAAATCAACTGTATAGTATGTAGTATGAGAACACCACCAACCTTCTACAGGTAGCTTTAGCTGAACACTATGCAGAGGTCGCACTACACTAACGTGTAAATAATTTAGCTGCCTGCGGTAGTGATAGGATCAGGAAAACAACACTAACCTTCTACAGGTAGCTTTAGCTGAACACTGTGCAGAGGTTGCACTACACTAACGTGTAAATAATTTAGCTGCCTGCGGTAGTGATAGGATCAGCAAAACAACACCAACCTTCTACAGGTAGCTTTAGCTGAACACTGTGCAGAGGTCGCACTACACTAACGTGTAAATAATTTAGCTGCCTGTAGTAGTGATAGGATCAGGAAAACACCACCAACCTTCTACAGGTACCTTTAGCTGAACACTGTGCAGAGGTTGCACTACACTAACGTGTAAATAATTTAGCTGCCTGCGGTAGTGATAGGATCAGGAAAACACCACCAACCTTCTACAGGTAGCTTTAGCTGAACACTGTGCAGAGGTTGCACTACACTAACGTGTAAATAATTTAGCTGCCTGCGGTAGTGATAGGATCAGGAAACCACCACCCTTCTACAGGTAGCTTTAGCTGAACAATGTGCAGAGGTCACACTAAACTAACTTGTAGCTTTAGCTGAACACTGTTCAGAGGACGCACTACACTAACTTGTAGCTTTAGCTGAACACTGTGAGGAGGACGCACTACACTAACTTGTAGCTTTAGCTGAACACTGTGCAGAGCTCACACTAAACTAACTTGTAGCTTTAGCTGAACACTGTTCAGAGGACGCACTACACTAACTTTTAGCTTTAGCTGAACACTGTGAGGAGGACGCACTACACTAACTTGTAGCTTTAGCTGAACACTGTGCAGAGGTCACACTAAACTAACTTGTAGCTTTAGCTGAACACTGTTCAGAGGACGCACTACACTAACTTGTAGCTTTAGCTGAACACTGTGAGGACGCACTACACTAACTTGTAGCTTTAGCTGAACACTGTTTAGAGGTCGCACTACACTAACTTGTAGCTTTAACTGAACACTGTTCAAAGGACGCACTACACTAACTTTTAGCTTTAGCTGAACACTGTGAGGAGGACGCACTACACTAACTTGTAGCTTTAGCTGAACACTGTGCAGAGGTCACACTAAACTAACTTGTAGCTTTAGCTGAACACTGTTCAGAAGACGCACTACACTAACTTGTAGCTTTAGCTGAACACTGTGAGGACGCACTACACTAACTTGTAGCTTTAGCTGAACACTGTTTAGAGGTCGCACTACACTAACTTGTAGCTTTAACTGAACACTATTCAAAGGACGCACTACACTAACTTGTAGTTTTAACTGAACACTGTGAGGAGGATGCACTACACTAACTTGTAGCTTTAGCTGAACACTGTGCACTACACTAACTTGTAGCTTTAGCTGAACACTGTTCAGAGGACGCACTACACTAACTTGTAGCTTTAGCTGAACACTGTGCAGAGGTCACACTAAACTAACTTGTAGCTTTAGCTGAACACTGTTTAGAGGACGCACTACACTAACTTGTAGCTTTAGCTGAACACTGTTAGGAGGACGCGCTACACTAACTTGTAGCTTTAGCTGAACACTGTGCAGAGGTCACACTAAACTAACTTGTAGCTTTAGCTGAACACTGTTCAGAGGACGCACTACACTAACTTGTAGCTTTAGCTGAACACTGTTCAGAGGACACACTACACTAACTTGTAGCTTTAGCTGAACACTGTTCAGAGGACGCACTACACTAACTTGTAGCTTTAGCTGAACACTGTGCAGAGGTCGCACTACACTAACTTGTAGCTTTAGCTGAACACTGTGAGGAGGACACACTACACTAACTTGTAGCTTTAGCTGAACACTGTGAGGAGGACGCACTACACTAACTTGTAGCTTTAGCTGAACACTGTGAGGAGGACGTACTACACTAACTTGTAGCTTTAGCTGAACACTGTGCAATACACTAACTTGTAGCTTTAGCTGAACACTGTTCAGAGGATGCACTACACTAATGCCGCGTACACACGAGCGGACTTTACGACAGACTTTGCCCGGCGGACTTTTCGACGTACTTTACGACGGACTTTCTGAATGAATGGACTTGCCTACACACAATCCACCAAAGTCTGTCGAATTCGTACGTGATGACGTACGACCGGACTAAAACAAGGAAGTTCATAGCCAGTAGCCAATAGCTGCCTTAGCGTGGCTTTTTGTCCGTCGAACTAGCATACAGACGAGTGGACTTTTTGACCGGACTCGAGTTCGACGGATTGATTTAAAACATGTTTCAAATCTAAGTCCGTCCAACTTTTGAGAAAACAAAGTCCGCTGGAGCCCACACACGATCGAATTGTCCGGCAAAATCCCGTCCGCCGGCAAAGTCTGCCGTAAAGTCTGCTCGTATGTACGCGGCATTACTTGTAGCTTTAGCTGAACACTGTGCAGAGGTCGCACTACACTAACTTGTAGCTTTAGCTGAACACTGTGCAGAGGTCACACTAAACTAACTTGTAGCTTTAGCTGAACACTGTGAGGAGGACGCACTACACTAACTGTAAATAGTCTAGCTGCCTGACTGTGGTACTAATAGGATCAAAAGAACATCAGCAATTTTCTACAGGTAGCTGGAAATACTGTAACAACACAAGCCTGCCTGTCAGTAGGAAGATAACAGGAATGGATCTAGCTAAACTAAATACAGTGTATATTATATATACACACACACACACAACACCTGGGATGCATATACACACAATACACTGTAAGTGCAGCTAACTGACTGACTGTCCTGCCTAATCTATCTAACCTAAATCAAATGACACTGTCTATCTCTCTCTCAAGCCGGAAAACACTACACAGGGCCGCCGTGCAGGTGGCCTTATATAGTGTGGGGCGTGTTCTAAACCCCCTGAGCCATAATTGGCCAAAGTCACCCTGGCTTTGGCCAATTACAGCTCTCTCTACAGACTGCGCTGTGATTGGCCAAGCATGCGGGTCATAGTGCATGCTTGGCCAATCATCAGCCAGCAATGCACTGCGATGTCGCATTGAATTATGGGCCGTGACGCGCCACACGTCGCAATTTGTCGAACGATCGAACAGCCGATGTTCGAGTCGAACATGGGTTCGACTCGAACACGAAGCTCATCCCTACACATGAATATGCTTTGATCTAAACCATTCCATTGTAGCTCTGGCTGTATGTTTAGGGCCTTTGTCCTGCTGGAAGGTGAACCTCCGCCCCAGTCTCAAGTCTTTTGCAGACTCTAACAGGTTTTCTTCTAAGATTCCCCTGTATTTTGCTCCATCCATCTTCCCATCAACTCTGACCAGCTTCCCTGTCTCTGCTGAAGTAAAGCATCCCCAAAACATGATGCTGCCACCACCATAATTCACAGTGGTAATGGTGTGTTCAGGGTGATGTGCAGTGTTAGTTTTCCGCCGCATATAGCATTTTGCTTTTAGGCCAAAAAGTTCAAGTTTGGTCTCATCTGACCAGATCACCTTCTTCCACATGTCTGCTGTGTCCCCCACATAACTTCTCACAAACTGCAAATGGGGCTTTTTTTCAACAATGGATTTCTTCTTGCCTCTCTCCCATACAGGCCAGATTTGTGGAGTGCATGACTAATAGTTATACTGTAAACAGATTCTCCCACCTGAGCTGTGGATCTCTGCAGCTGCTCCAGAGTTACTATGGGCCTCTTGGCTCCTTCACTAATTAATGCCCTCCTTGCCTGGCCTGTCAGTTTAGGTGGATGGCCATGTCTTAGTAGGTTTGCAGTTGTGCCATTTTTGGACGATGGATTGAACAGTGCTCCGTGGGATGTTCAAAGCTTGGGATATTATTTTATAACCTAACCCTGTTTTAAACATCTCCACAGCTTTATCCCTGACCTGTCTGGTGTGTTCCTTGGCTTCACAATGCTGTTTGTTCACTAAGGTTCTCTAACAAACCTCTGAGGGCTTCACAGCACAGCTGTATTTATACTGAAATTAAATTAGACACAGGTGGACTCTATTTACTTATTAGGTGACTACTAAAGACAGTTGGTTCCATTAGATTTTAGTTAGGGGTATCAGAGTAAAGGGGGTTGAATACAAATGCACACCACACTTTTCAGATATTTATTTGTAAAAAAAAATGAAAACCATTTATCATGTTCCTTCAACTTCACAATTATGTGCCACTTTGTGTTGGTCTATCACATAAAATCCCAATAAAATACATTTATATTTTTAGTAACATGACAAAATTTGGAAAATTTCAAGAGGTATGAATACTTTTTCAAGGCACTGTACATTTTACTATTGAGATAAACACATTCACACACACCCACACAGTTGAACTGGATGGACTGGTGTCTTTTTTCAGCCTTACCAAATATGTAACTATGTAACTATTGTTTCTCTCATCTGAGCGCTCTACCTGAAAATCTGCACTGACATTAAAAAAAAAGTAACTGGCAGTCGTATTATATCATGCACCTCTTGCATGTGCTGTACCACATTACACTGCTAGGGGTAAAATGTCTTTCCCTACATCAAGATCTCACAAGGCTTTTTATTCAACAGATGATTGTAATGTTGTACAGTACATATGCAAGATAAGCCGCATGCAGGTCATCTTGTGCATGTGCTGTACAACCTTTTTTTTTCACGTTAAGAAATTATATCTTGCTGGAAGAACCTGGTGGTGCAGCCTTCCCAGGGGGCATCTGTTTGACCCGGGATATGTTCCTAGTGCCTCTGAGGATTAAGAAGTGCATGGGCGTCCACAGAACTTTTTTCGGGGGGCATCATTTTAGGGTCACCCATGCACCGCCCTTTTCGACAATGTCATTATCACATTATTATGGTCAGAGACTGCAGACCTAGTACAGTCCCTAGGATAGGTAATGGGTAATGGCCAACAGGCCCTCTTACCAGACCCAGCAAAACTACAGCAGTGATCCCTCCGACTGGATGATCGCTCACTCTGGGTTCCCTGGGGGCGACTCTGGTCAGTAGTGTAGCATGTCTGTACCCTGGCAGTGGCTCAGTCTTTCTCTCTCTGGTGGTGCTGGGCAGCGTGGCTGTCTCTGGTGGCGCTGGACATTATGGCTCTCTCTGGTGGGGCTGGGCAGTGTGGCTATCTCTGGTGGCGCTGGTCAGCGCAGCTCTCTCTCTGGCTTCCACCCAGCACACTCCTCGTTCTTTATCTTGTAGCCCTCTCTCCCTCAGTTTTTTCCAGGCTGTAGTCTCTCAATCTCTCTCGATCGAGCTGTAGCCTCCTCCCTGTGGAAAATGGGGCAGCCAATCTTTGGGACTACATGTCCCATGATGCTCCCATCTCCTAGTTTCCTTTGATTGGCCCTCAGTTATGGCCAATAGGGAAGTAATGGAACGGGCAGGAAGCTGGGCGGGGAACCTGGTGAGAGCTGCTGTCTTTTCTCCCTGCTCACCTTTCTCCTGTCACAGCACCGCCGAGTTCTCTGCTGGACTGAGCAGGGAAAAGAGCCTGAAGTCACACTACACTGATGGGGGCTTGACAGCACCTTGATGGTGTCACCCCACTGGCGGGTGGCACCCGGGTGTGGGCTGCCCGCACCCCAATAGCGACGCAACTGTGCTGAATTTAAGATCTGATCCCTGATTCTAGGGGAGGCACTTGACCCCCCTTGCCCCTACCTACGGATGTCCATGAGGAAGTGTGAAAACTTTAAAAGGTAAGTAATAGTGAATAGACAGTTACATTTAATAAAAAAAGACTATAAAATTATTTCACATTTGCTTGCAGTTCTGATTTTTAGTGAAGGGAGTAAAAGTCCATTTTAATGCTATTTGAGCCTTGCCAGTTAAAGTGGACATGAACCTGAAGTGACAATTTGCTATGTTTTAGGTAAAATCTACAAATTTTATTTGGGCCTAAGCAGTATCCTAAAAGGTTTACCTTTTGTCTTATGTCTAACAGTGCTGCGCCTTAGGGCTGGCTGTGTACTGTCAGGAGAAAGGAGCTTCTGGGAAAATGTGGACTGAAAGCTGGCAAATGCAAGGATAAGGGCTGTGCATATTTTTTTTAGGTTGCAGTATAAAGAATGAGAGCATTGACTTGATAAGGCAAAAGCTTTACTAAGTGCAAAGTTACTGAGCAAGATTGGAGTTAAGACATGTATCAAAGCTGAAATGCTACCATTTTTTTAGTAGCCTTCTGAAAAAATAAAACACAGGATATAAGAAACTGTAAAGGCTTCAGAGCCCACTAGGGGTAAAAGTTAGTCTACTATATTAACACAGGGCTTAAAAAAAATCTAAAAACAAGCCCAAATTCAGGATCTAAAAAATCAGCTGGTAACATTGTGAAACACTAGCCACTTGGATTTGATCCACCACATCAAAAATGCATGTTTGCATTATTTTGGGAATATCATCCCAGGGTTAGCACTGTTGGAACAGAACACCTCCTGTACCTGCCAGGAGAAACAACTGCCCTAGTAAAGATGTGAGAAGGTGTACAGCAAGGATACACAAGTACTAATGGCAAGGAAATCAGTTATTAGGAGGGAAGATAGGGTGATTGCCAAATAGCCTTACGCTCAGGTGCGACACATTACTGATTGGGTATACACATTGTTGAGAGGGACTGGGGAAAACCTAGATGTCATAGCACATACTGGTACAAATGACAAAATTAGAGGAACATTCTAAAAAAAAACATTTCAGGGACTTAGGTACTACACTCACTCCAAGATACTATTTTTAATATACTTATTGTACCATGAGCGGCATCATAGAGGGAACTCAAAGATGTAAACAAATGACTGAGAAAATGGTGTAAAATGGAGAGGTTTGGGTTCTCTGAAAACCAAGATGAATTTTCGGTTGGCTATCGGTTCTACAGAAGAAATGCACCTAAATTGGGAGGGTGCCAAAAAAAGGGGGATAGAAGGTTGAAAAAGATTTTAAGCTAAAATTTGGGGGGAGGAATCTAAAAGGAATTTAAAGTAAAGTGAGCAAGAGCCAACGCGGATATAGAACATAGAGGTGAGAAGATAGGGGGGAGGTGGGGCAAAACAGTGGGGAAATACATACCTAAACCCAAGGTAGGATATCTAGCAAAAATAAATTGCAACACAAAAGACAATAGAATGCTAAGCGCTAGTGCAAAATAAGGAGGCATGTACACAAACACTAGAAGTATGGAAACAACATGGATGATCTGTTGTCATGGAGCTAACTCTATGGCTGGAGTGTCATATGCAAGCTACAAACAGTAAATTAATTATGAGGGTATGTTACAGGTCACCTAACATTAAGTGAGAGAAACAGATAAATCTACATTCTCAGACAGAATCAGTAAGAAAACAGGGTAATGTTATTATGATGTAGATATTGATTGGAGAAATGGTACTGCACACTCTGCTATGGCTTGTCAGTTCTTAGACATATTGCAGGGGAATTTCATGGGGAAAAAAAGGTAGAGGCCTCAACTAAAAAAAAAAAAAACTCTTTGCTGGATTTAGTCATCTCAAATAAAACAAGTCTCATTACGAAAGTGAAAATTAGGGACAACTTAGGCAGTAGTGATCAAGGTGTAATAATGTTTGACAGAACATCAAAAGAAAGAGAACCGTTCGGGTACCACAAGAACTCTAAACTTCAAAAAAGCACAGTAAGCTGTGCTCTATACTAGGTGATTCTGAGTGGAACAAATATTTGCAACACAGAGGGGAAATATGAGTGTTTAAGAATATTTTAAACAGTAACATTCAAAGGTGCATTCCATTAACAAATATAGGAGAATGAAGGTAAACCTGTGTCTCAATTCTAGCCTTAAAACGTTCATGAAAGAGAAGTAATTATTCAAAAAATAAAAAACGGAAAGGACAACTTTGGCATTTAGAGGATATGAATTAAGAAATGCAAGAAAGCAATTAAAGCAGCTAAAATAAACTATGAAAAACACAAACAATCTGCAAACACATTAACAGAAAAAGGTGATGTCAGAACACAGCCAGATTCAGTGAAGGATGAATATAAACATCTGTTCACAAATGACAAGGTAAAGACAAACATGCGCAATACATTTCTTTCTTCAGTTTATACACATAAAAAAGATGGATTTAGTAGAAGATTAAGGCTCCTTTCACACGGGTTTGTCCATTGGATGGACAAGCCCGGGGATTGATCCGCTGATCCCTGCTGAGCAGGTGGATGACAGGTCCATCTCCGATCACTGTACTGAGACAGAACTGTCAGAGTCCCTGACCTGTCCATTTTCATCCAATTTGATCTACCAGATGGATGGAAAATAGGGTCATCATTCGTCTAGATGAAAGCCTGTGTGAAAGAGCCCATAGGGGAGATTTCCTAAAACTGGTGCATGCAGAATCTAGTGCAGCTGTACATGGTATTCAGGGCTGGTGCAAGGATTTTTGTCTATTTAGGCGAGGGTGCATTTTAGCAGCCCCCCCACCCCCGGCGCCCGTGGTGGCTGCCTAAACAGCCTTAATGCGATAATAAAGTCCACTTTGTAATTTTTACCTACACGCTTAAAGTAAAGCTTACCTGTCGTTAAGGTGAAAATCTCCTAAATGTGCACCTTTTAGGAGATATTCACTCTTGGCAACTGGTGACATCATGGGCGCATGTGCTCTGAAGGAACGTCATTCCTGTGCCATTCCTTCAGAGTGTTGTGCCATGGCCGCGACTCCCACGCATCATCGTGGCTCAGCCAATCAAGGTGCTGGAGCCTGTGAACCCAGAAGGAAGACCGGGTGAAGATAGAAGCCCTGTCAGTGGTGACAGCGTGCCACTGGAGGGCTTTGTTCTAGGGTAAGTCTTTCATAATGTGCTAGTATGCAATGCACATTATGAAATTGCCTTGCAGGGGAACATTTATTTTTTGTCATGGCCATGGTTTACTACTGCTTTAAGCCTCCTGGATATAGCCCTGATTGTTGCATCGCAAACTGTCCGCACTTCTCATTAAACCTCTTTCCGTGTACCTTGTTATGAGTTACTGTACTCCACTTTCACACTGTTAAAAATGATCAAGTCTGATGGTGTCTTGCGCTGGCCCATGAGATATGTGGCTGAGCTATAGCTTCTTGACATGAAAATAATCTTGCATATAATGTAAGTTGTTTGGCAAGTATGTTGTAAATAATTGCATGTGTCCCACTACCTCCCACAGTAAGCACAGTGTGAGCTGTGCTTACTGTGAATCTGCCATAATCCCTGCACACTGCCTGAGCTATGGAGTACACAAACATACATGTCCCCAGATTTTATAACACTCACCTACAATGTGTAGCAGCCAGGAACCCTCACAACAAATGTCACACACCCTTCTCCTCTGGGGGGTTGTTTGGTCCTGGGCTTGGGACTATGGAGGAAGAAGAAAAGCTCACTCCTCACTAGCAGCAGCTTCTGAGGTGATAGGAGAAGAGCTATCAGCTTCCTGCATCTGAACAAACAATCTGCCAGCCGCCACCGTACTGACCTCACTGAAGCCCTTCATGAACGGCTGACACTTGGGACAAGTAGGTGCTTGCAGTTGCTTTCCACGGCGGCCACATGAGCCCCCTGGAGCAGTTTTGACAACTGAAGTTATCGCCACTGCTAGAAATGCAAGCTAAGCAGAGGCGAGACAGAGTTGTGGGGGCGGAGAGAGGGCTAAATGCTGCGGGTAAGCAGAAGAGACTAAGGCAACAGGGAAATGCATGCGGATTGGGAATGGGTGCATGGAGGGTGCGGCTGGTGTTCAGAGTTCGGGACATAGAGCACAGTGGTCTGTCTACAGAGGCAAGGGGGCACTTTACCGCTCACCCTAGCTTGGCGCTCTAAGGCGGCTGTTGATAAAGCTGGCTTTGGGAAACAATGCAGAAAATAATAGTAGTAAGTTGTGAGAGGGATGCACCAGGGGTCTGTCATGGGGCCAATGCTGTTTAACTTGTTTATATATGGCACTGAGGATGGAGTTGAGAATATTTAAATTTCAGTATTTGCTGATGATACCAAATTATGCTAGGAAATTATTTCAGAACAGGATGTAAGAACATTACAAGAAGATATTGATAGAATAGGGGGATAGGTGGATATTTAGCAGATATGGCTCAATATTAAACAATGCAAAGTAATGCCGCGTACACACGGTCAGACTTTTCGACCGGACTGGTCCGGCGGACGCCGACGGACCAAATCCGGCGGACAATCCGATCGTGTTTGGGCTTCACCGGACCTTCAGCGGACTTTTCCAGTCGCAAATCTGACGGACTTTAGATTTGGAACATGCTTCAAATCTTTACGTCGTAACTCCACCGGACCCAGAAATCCGCTCGTCTGTATGCTAGTCCGACGGACAAAAACCGACGCTAGGGCAGCTATTGGCTACAGGCTATCAAGTTCCTCCTTTTAGTCCGGTCGTACGTCATCACGTACGAATCCGTCGGACTTTTGTGTGATCGTATGTAGTTAAGTCCGTTCGTTAGAAAGTCCGCCGCAAGTCCGCCAAAAGTCTGTCGAAAGTCTGTCGGCGGCATTATACAGTGCATATTGGTACTAAAATAAATTGCATGCAAAATTTGAATTGCCCGGTGTTACACTGGAGAAATCGGTGATGAAAAAGACTTTGGGGTCCTGGTTGACCACAGACTTAGCCGTAGCATGCACTAGCTGGCTGCAGTTAATAAAGGAGGCAGAATACTCTAATGCATTAAATTATTTGGGGGCTAAATGGATGCTTTTACCCCTTTACAAAACACTGGCTCTCCTCATCTGGAGTATACATTGTTGTTCTGGTCACCAAATTAACATGAAAGATATCCTTGAATTAGAAAAAAAGTTCAGTGTAGAGCAGCATAATTAATAAGGGGGCTAGAAGAATGACTAAGCTAATGGCACTTGTTCTCTTTAGAAAGAATGTGTTTAGAACAGGGGTGCTCAACCTGTGGTCCACAGGCCACGTGTGGCCCTTGAAGCCCTCTAATGTGGCCCTCAACCTCAAACTGAATGCAGGAGTTTTGGTGAGTTTTCAGAAAGTGCATCACACCTGCAAGATCTAAAATATGGCTATGGCAAAGAGCAGCTAACTCACAGGAAAGGCTCATTTACATTTGTGGTTTGGGAGCGAGTGGTTTTTACCACATACCCCCAACCATTAGTGTAGCATTAGGGGTCACAATGGCAACCCCTGCCCCATGCTCCGGGGGCTGTGGGGCCTCCCTGTCACATTCTGTTTTACACTTGTACAGCACGGGTGGTGGGGGCGGCATATACAGGAACCAAACCTCTCCATTTTCCTCTTGCAAGTGCTGAAAGCCGGCTTCTCCTCTTCTCATTCCCACAGGCATTCAGCGGCTGCAGGAAGAAAATGTCCATTATGTCATTCAAAACAAAAAATTTGAAATTCTGAACTTTTTCATTTCACTGTGGCCCGTGACCGGTTACCAAATCACAAAAGTGGCCTTCACTCTTTAAAAGGTTGAGCACCCCTACAGGAATATATGAAAATCTGCAAATTAATCAATGGTGATGGTAGTGACAGCAAAAAGCTGTTTAACCTAAGGTCACTGATGCATACATAGGGACACAATTTGGGTTTAGAGAAAAGTAGGTATAACCTAAAATTGCAAAGAGGGTTCTTTACCCACTTCCAGACCAGGCCTTTTCTGGCAACTTTTTGTTTACATGTAACAATCAGTATTTTTTGCTAGAAAATTACTTAGAATCCCCAAACATTATATATTTTTCTAAAGCAGAGACCCTAGAGAATAAATTGGTGGGTTTTGCAATTGCTTGTCACATGGTATTTGAGCAGCGGTTTTTCAAATGCAATTTTGTTGGGAAAAATTTTAATGCAAAAAACACAATACATAACCCAATTTGTTTGCAAAATATAAAAGATGATGTTACGCTGAGTAAATAGATGCCAAACATGTGAAGCTTTAAAAGTGTGCACGCCAGTGCAATGGTGACAAACGACATAAATTTCATTATCCATAGGCATTTTAAAAGCTTTTGTAGACTACCCCCTAGATTTATAGAGGGGGCTTAGTGCTAGAATTGCCGCCCATGATCTGACGTTTGTGGTGATACCTCACATGTGTGGGAAGATTTCTGATTGCATGTGTGCCGGACTGTTGCACGTGTTCGCCTTTGTGCACAAGCACAGGGGGATGGGGGCACTTACATTTGTTTGATTCTTTTTTTTTTTTTTTCATTTTTAGAGTGTTGCTGTAATTTTTTTTTTTTAATCACTTTTTTTGCTGTGACAAGGAATGTGAACATCCTTGTGGCAGCAATAGGCATGTGACAGGTATTCTTTATGGAAAGATCTGGGGTCTATAATTCCCCAAATCCCTCCTCTGTCCTTAAAAGCATTCAAAATACCAAGATCAGTGTTTTCAAATGCCTTTGACTTTTTTAAAAATGGCACCATTGACATCTGGGTAAACCAGAAGTGATGTCAGGTCATCACTTCTGTGTTACCATAGCTGAGAGCCGATCAAAGCCAATTCAGGCTTTGTTCAGCTCTTTGTTCATCAGCCGACGTAAGCACCCATTGGTCGCTCAGGTCTCCCTATGTGACGGGAGAGCCTGAGAAAGCCGCAGAAGGTGTCGGGGGGAGTCTAGTTAGCTACCAGGATTACTTTTACAAGAGAACAACCCGCCGGCTCTAAGAAATGGCACCGGGATGATGCCTGTAGCTGCAGGCATCATCGCCAGTATAGCCACTTGAAGTCCAGCAATGCACAGGTATGTCGCTGGTACTGAAATAGTTATGGTTAGAGAAATAAAAATGTGGAACTCGCTTCCCCAGGTCTCAGCTGGCAGTATTAAAAAAAAAAAATTGTTGATGTCTTCCCTAATGAGCACAATATATAGGGGTATGTATATTCATAGAAGACTACAATCAACTCACACATGCGCATACGCACACATTGGACCTGATGGACCTGTGTGTTTTTCCAACCTTATTTACTATGTATAGTAACATGAAGTAAACTTACTACCGGTGAGTCAGGCAGGGGTCTCCACTCCAAGCCATAAAAGCAACACAGTTCATCCTTGCCTGGAGAATACCCATCCCTGAAATGTTTTACCATAACAAACTCTCTATGTCTATGACTAAGCAAGCAAAGATGAAACATGCCAAACAGTGATGGTCTCCAGACAGGGATGAGCTGTGTTGCTTTGATGACTGATTGAAAATTTACTGAGCTAAGTGACATCATCGGTTCTGTCAATGGAACAAACCTAAACGAAAATAGGTAATGACTTCAGGAAGCTGGAAGGAACAGAAACATTTTTAAATGTACGTAAAGGATCTCCCAGGTGTCATATTTTTGGTTTCATACTTATACCAGACAACTTTTCATCAAAAGAGTCAACATACCAGTGAATTCTGACAACATGTCAATTATATCTTGATCGAACCCTGTAAGATATCCATATTATTACAAGGCTGCAACTGGATAAATCAAAATGTATTTCAATTTTGTCTCTACTTTGCTTTCCAATGTTAATATTTCCATATCACTGAAAAGTCACAAACCATATCTTAGTATTTCATGCACCGGCAGGTCCCCAGCCGTACAAAGATACTCTTTTGCACAGATGTGTCCCTGCTGGGAAGATAATGATGCACAGAATTTCTCGATGTAATGTTTACATTTTACATCTAACATTGATTCTGATCACTACCGACTCCTGCTACAACTCATGACTGACTAATCTAAAAAATGGTGTTGTGGGTTGTGCACCTACCAATATTCTACAGTCTATGAGAAAAATGAATGACAACGGGCGTTTGAACAGGTTGCGGTGGATTTGCTGAAACTTTGAATCATGGGAAGCATCTCTGGAAAGCAATCTGGAAGCGTCAAAATAAACTTATTACTATGTGACCTTTTGTAAAATAACATTTACGGAAAGAAAAACAGTCAGCGGCTTTGGAAATGTTTTATGTTTGTCCAAATATGGGAAAGCAGCAAAAAGAATGCAGAAAGGATGTTGTGGTTTAAGACTAAAACATGACGTAATGGGTATAGATTGTCTAAATTACAAAAATTGGAGATAGCATTCAGGGACATTTTTCTGCCCGTTGGACGTATGTATACATGTGCATAATACAAAGAACACATAGGCTGGTCTATATATATTCATGAGTTCAAGCTGTGCTTACGTGCACAGAAAATGGTATGTGATGGAATCAATTATTAGGTCTTTATTACTTGCCATTTTCATTTTTATTCACAAAAAAACCCCAAAAATATTAACATTATAAGACATCATATTATGTATTTGCTTTATGTAAAGAAAAAAAGAAGCAAATCACAGATCACTTAATGATGATAAATTGCAAACAGGCTACTAATTAAAAATATATGTAAACCAATGCTTATATATAAAGTGCACTGTGCTTCCCAAGTGTGCAACAATTACCCCTGATAGGGGAGTAACCTCAAACTAAACAAGTACAGTGTTTCTAATCAAATAGAAATCAGATGTATAAACCAATTCATTCAATTATATATGAAATAAAAATAAATAAAGTCCTCAAACATAAAAATCCACTGTGTATAGATTAAAGTGACCAGTACATCATGACATTCAGTGTTCATGGTGAAATCACTCCATGCTCCCCTCCTTTTTCATCACACTCACCAGAATATGATGACACAAGCACTTTATTTTAGACAGCCTCCTTTCTCTGTCCCTGCTGCTCTCGTTCTGAGTGGATGAGTACTCCGCTATTGTACTCCATCATACATACATGTAAGGGGAGATAAAAGTCAGGAAGCCTCCAATAGCGTGATACCGTTTTATTTTTGAATTGTAAAAGCATTTAAAATGTTACTCACACAGCATAAATGCTTGCATTACACAAACCAAGAACACTCAGTGGTCCTCTATCAGGAGGAATATGGCGTGCCCATTCCATTGCAAAGAAGGGTGAGAACTTAGGTAGGAGTGATTTGAGCAGTTTCAGTAAAAACGGTTGGATCAGTACCTTCAGAACCCTCCAGCAGACCCAAGATACGCAAGTTATTGCACCTATTGTGGTTTTCAGTGTGCTCTGCCCTCATTTCCAAGTACTTCACTTTAATCTTTAAAGTATGGAGATCTGCTGAATGATCCCTCTACATGTCATCCATTGAGGTGATGCGTTGTCCTGCCTCCACCGTGCGGCCCCAGAATGTTTCCAGGTCCTTCCTTATCAGATCAATCTCGAGGTGGACATGGTTCACCTTATCTGCCAAGGTGGATTAGCAGGCAGTGGTCACCTACATCAACACAGCAAAGTCGGGAGAGGCCATCATAGCTGAGTCCATCTCCTCCATCTGAATTGCCATGCTGCTTGTGGTAATGGCGGCGGGCTCTTCTTCCACTTCCGGCAAATCCACGGGGCTGCTGGCCTGGCGAGAAAGGCCCATACTCTTAGATTTAGTCATAGCCAGCAGTGTCCCACAATGAAGGAGTGCCAAGCAAAGGCAGTTGGAAGCTACCTGCACTGACCTCACCACAGAATAAAGAAACCAGGCGACGGAGTATCACAATCAAACATCTGCTCCCAGCCATCTTGGACATGCCCCAGATGATAATAACTTTAATGATACATTACAAAAAAAAGAGAACTTCAGGGCTGAAATCCAGCAGCTGGATGTAAAAGACACACATTATTACAGTTCTGTATTCCTTCATGCATCCTTAAATGTATTGTTTATTGTAAGCAGTGTAAGTGCCTTTATTATCTATATTGTCTATTGCAATATTATAGCACAAGAAGTTAATATTTGTGCTGCAATCAAGGGACATGTTGACAGGAGGAGAGAGCAGAGTAATAGAGACATGAGCTCACCAGTGTGCTGCTTCACCTTTCACTGTTCTATCATAGGTGGGGGTGGGAAGGAGATCTGTAAGTGTTCAACTGCAGGTCTCCTACCTTGCCAAACTGGGCTGTTCTGTGTTAAAACAGCTCCCATATACAACATATGTATTTTGGCTGTGAATGTAGCTGTTTTCATGGAGTTCAGCTTTAATAACATACAGTACTTTTAGGAACAAAAAAGTTGCCCCCAGGTTCTTGTATTTTCAATAAAATACAAAAACAATCAAGATACATCTCAGCAGGTTGTCTATAATATTAGAGATGTAATTCTAATTTAAAAAAAACAAACAATGTGGCTCAAAAAATGAGAAGGGTGAGATTTTAAAAAGGATACATAAGGATGGAAAGTTTATAATAGGGATGAATAGCAGTAGGTGCTTAAAATACATTATATACAAGCCTTTCAGAAAAACACACTAATAATGTAAATGTTTTAGTAGGTCTATCTATTAGTTTATAAAAAATAACTTGTTAGCTTACAAAGGTCTTTTGTTATCACCGAGGCATCAGGCACTTTGTCTAATAGTACTACTTGCAATTAGTATGATACTCCTTGCAGAACATGATAGTCTAGTGACTGCAGAACACCATGTAAAGAAATTGTTATTGTTCAACTTCTCTGTACTTTCAACACACAATTTCCCAGGCCCAAGTGCCTTTACACAAATAATTATAGTTCCCAACTGCAAAAAAAAAAAAAAATCAGCATGCCAGAATCTCTTTGCTGGATGTTTTAGGTGTCTATTTCCTATAAAGTTTCCTTTTAAAACATTTGATACATTTTGATACAATCTATCAACCAGTGGCGGCTGGTGCTCAAAATTTTTGGGGGGGCAGAAACAAACTGAAAAATTCTGAAAAAAAAACGTATAAATTGCAGCCCCACTGTGCCCATCAAACGCAGCCACTGTGCCCATCATTTGCATCCACTGTGCCTTCAAACACAGCCACTGTGCCCATCAAATGCTGCCACTGTGTCCCTCAACTGCAGCCACTGTGACATCAAACGCAGCCACTGTGCCCATCAATTGCAGCCACTGTGCCATCAAACGCAGCCACTGTGCCCATCAAATGCAGCCACTGTGCCCATCAAATGCTGCCACTGTGCCCATCAAATGTTGCCACTGTGCCCATTGAATACTGCCACTGTGCCATCGAATGATGGCACTGTGCCCATTGAATACTGCCACTGTGCCATCGAATGATGGCACTGTGCCCATCGAATTCCACCACTGTGACTCCCCACCTACTCGCCGTCTTCCCAGGACTTACCCTGTCTCGGTGGGGCAGCGGGTGACAACGGCGAGCAGTGTCATCCATGTGTCTCCATCTCCATCCATCACAGCGCCTGTTGTTTCAGCCAATCAGGTGACGAGTAACAGACCCGAGCACCTGATTGGCATAGAGGCTGTTCAGTGTAAGGAAAGCGAATATTCATACTCTGTTCTAACAAACCTGGGTGAACTGCAAGGGCCAAGCATGGCGCTCACAGGTCACCTTTTTTGACACCTATTAGAGCCTATGGCTCTAATCAGGTGCTTCAAAAACCCTCCCCCCGCTGCTGTAATTCAGGTGCCCAGCGCCCGAAAAGGGCTGGGCGACTGGCTAGGGGTGGCAGCGGCGGCCATGGATAGATTCATGCAATGCATGAATCTATCCATTGGCCATAGAGGGGGTGGCTGGAGAGAGGGGGCGGCGCCCGTGTGCCCTTATGGACACACTGCTATCAACTAAGAACTTGTGAAGATTATCATGAGCAGTATTAAAACTGAAAATCAGGCATCCCAGTCTTAGTCTGTAGAGTTCAATATTGCGTTGACCCAACCTTTGCAGCTATAACAGCTTGAAGACTTCTAGGAGTGTGTCTACGGAAATTTTTGATCATTCTTCCCAAAGCGCTTTTGTGGGTTCAGGCACTGATGTGGACGAATAATGCCTGGCTCACAGTCTCCGCTCTAATTCATCCCAAATGTGTTCTATTGGGTTGAGGTCAGGACTCTGTGCAGGCCAGTCAAGTTCCTCCACCCTAAACTCGCTCATTTATGTCTTTATGGACCTTGCTTTGTGCACTGGTTCAAATGAATTGGTGGAGGGGGGATTATGGTGTGGGGTTGTTTTTCAGGGGTTGGGCTTGGCCCCTTAGTTCCAATGAAGGGAACTCTTAAAGCAACAGAATACCAAGACATTTTGAACAAGTTCATGCTCCCAGCATTGTGGGAACAGTTTGGGGATGGCCTCTTCCTGTTCCAACATGACTGTGCACCAGTGCACAAAGCAAGACTTATGCCCCGTACACACGGTCGGACTTTGTTCGGACATTCCGACAACGAAATCCTAGGATTTTTTCTGACGGATGTTGGCTCAAACTTGTCTTGCATACACACGGTCACACAAAGTTGTTGGAAAATCCGATCGTTCTAAACGCGGTGACGTAAAACACGTACGTCGGGACTATAAATGGGGCAGTGGCCAATAGCTTTCATCTCTTTATTTATTCTGAGCATGCGTGGCACTTTGTCCGTCGGATTTGTGTACACACGATCGGAATTTCCGACAACGGATTTTGTTGTCGGAAAATTTTATATCCTGCTCTCAAACTTTGTGTGTCGGAAAATCCGATGGAAAATGTGTGATGGAGCCTACACACGGTCGGAATTTCCGACAACAAGGTCCTATCACACATTTTCCATCGGAAAATCCAACCGTGTGTACAGGGCATAAGACTGGGATGCCATTAAAGTTTATGTGTGTGTAAAGGCAGACGTCCCAACACTTTTGATAATATAGTGTATGTATATCAAACACTAGCCAAAATGAAAGTTTTAAGATTTAGGTTCCTGTAAAGAACAACATTCAATATTTAGTACAATATAAAGTGATGCAATTTCTTATATACAGTACATATGCCACAAATCCCAATCTGTTTGAATAAAACACAACAATGATAAACACAACATATAATGATAACTAAAACCATCAGATTAGTGATAATAGATACTAAATCGCTGGTATGATTTAAAACTGGAAAATAGGCGGTACTGTGTTTCATCATAGGTTGATATTAGCGCACCAATCATTTTTAATTTATAAAACCATCAGATATAATCAAATATAGTAAAGTGTCCAATCACAGCTTAAAAAAGCTTCCCAAAACAGTCCGATCAGTGAAAATGTGAGAGTAAAAACATCCAGAAGCTCCATGCATTATGAGTAATTGTTCCCTGGTGTTCGTCACAAAAATCTTCTCATACAAAAGCCAGATATGAAAATTACACACTTTTTGTTCAGTGCTCCAATTCTGGTCACCTTCAGTTATAGACTTTTTACATTACAGGAGATCTACAGGTGCTTATTAAATGCAAAAGGTTACAATCTCCTGCTACCTGTTTAACTTATAAGTGAAAAGGGTTAAAATCTCCAACTCCTCCTAGAGTGCAGTAAAACGTGGAAAGAAAAGAAAAATAAAATAACATAGTACTCACTGCAAAATCTATTGGAACATCATCATGTGAAATGGACCACTCACATGTGACTAAAATCTCAAACCACACACACAGAGCAAGCAGCACAAAATGAATGTTCATCCACAGCACCATGTGATTGTTAGAGGGCTTTCACACTGAGCCGCCTAGGGTGTCAGCAGTAAAACGGCGCTATTTTTAGCGGCGCTATTTGGCCACTAGCGGGGCAGTTTTAACCCCCCGCCAGTGGCCGAAAAGGGGTTAAAGCCACCTGCAAAACGCCGCCGGTACCGCAGCGCTGCCCCATTGATATCAATGGGGAGCAGCGGTGGAGGAACGGTGAGTTCACCGCTCCTTCACCGCTGCAAAAAAGCTGCTGGCAGGACTTTTTCTGATGCCCTGCCAGCACACCGCTCCAGTGTGAAAGCTCTCGGGCTTTCACACTGGAGTGAATGGATCCGCTTTTTTCAGGCGCTATGCAGGCGCTATTTTTAGTGATGTAGCGCCTGAAAAATGCTGGCAGTGGGAAAGGGGTCTTAAGGCAGAAGGTTTTCTAGCTTAATGCATTCTATGCTTTTAGCTAAAAAGCCTTCTGAGTGCAGCAGCCCCCCTCAGCCCCCCTAATTACTTACCTGAGCCCCATCTAGATCCAGCGATGTTGTAAGAGAGACTTGGCTGTCCGGGACTGTCCCTCCTCAATGGCTGAGACAGGCTAAGAACCAATATCTGCCTGCAACAACTGATTGATAGCAGCAAGCTCCTCAATTGTCAACACCTTAAAGTGATTGTAAAGTTAGAAGGTTTTTTTTATCTTAATGGATTCTATCCATTAAGATAAAAAGCCTTTTGTGTGTAGCAGCTCCTCTCAGCCTCCCCCCCAATGCTTACCTGAGGTCCCTCTAGATCCAGTGATGTTGTATGAGACACTTGGCTGGCCGGGACTCCCCTCCCCATTGGCTGAGACAGCAGCGTGGCGCCATTGGCTCCCGCTGCTGTCAATCAGTCAGTGAGCCAATGAGGAGAGAGAGGAGGCAGGGCCGGGTCACAGCTTCATGTCTGAATGGACACAAGGAGCTGTGACTTGGCTCGGGTGCCCTCATAGCAAGCTGCTTGCTGTGGGGGCACTCAACAGAAGGGAGAGGCCAGAAATGCCGAAGAGGGACCCAAGAAGAGGAGGATTCAGGCTGCTCTGTGCAAAACCACTGCACAGAGCAGGTAAGTATAATAGGTTTGTTATTTTTATAGAGAAAAAGGAGACTTTAGTATCATTTTAAGTATATGCTGTTGGGCCTTTGGAAGAGAACTGTTTTATTAATAATGATACATGTGAGAGTTAACATCTTGTTAGGTCACCTTGAGGCTAGGTGACAGATGCACACCGTTGGGATCAGGAGTGCACCGTAAGGTAGTGGACCCTACGGCTGACTTCTGCGGATGGGAGTCAGGGTGGTAAGGAAGGCAGGGCCGCTGGAACACCAACACAGATCCCACTGGGGTTAGAGCGTAAGATTCCCTGGGACGCAGAGTCTAAGAGCCAGCAGGTGTTCACAAGAGCCTCTCATGTTGAGGATGGACTGGGCTGCAACTGGCTCCAGGTTGTGACCCCCAGGGTCCCCCAGCTCACACCCACAGTAGGCAACAGGAGGATAGGAATAGTAAAGGAATAAGCCAAGGTCAGGGCCACAAGCAGATAAGGACAACAGAGTACACGCCAAGGTTCAGGGTCACAGGCAAACAGGGATATTCGGGGACACGCCAAAGGTCAGGGTCACGAGCAGACAGGAATAATTGAGAACACGCCAAGGTCGGTAACAGAAACAAACGTAGAGCAAATGGCAGGCAGAAACAGGAAGCCAAAACACACAAAGGTTGATCAGCAGGGCTGGCATGCAGTGCATAGGTTAATATAGAGTTCTCTGATAGGAGCTGGGGTGGAGCCATGCTAGAGGATAGTTTATAAAAGCAGTCAGGTGAGAGTCAGCTGGTCTTTAGAGATGAACACGTGGAGACAGATAAGCTGGCAGACAAAACTCTATTGCATAACCATGACACATCTATGTGGAAATATTGTAAAAAAATAGCGGCGAGCACTATGGCACCTTTTCTTTCTTCTAAGTCATTCTGTGTATGAGGAGGAGGTGGAGAGTTTTACAGTTTCTGACCATAAGCTGTAAGTGGTGATGAGCTGGAGTTTTAGACCCTTGTTGTCCATCAAGAGCTTATAGACTGCCAGGGTTGAGTTCACCTGCTGGCACTGGGGTTTACTGGGCCAATGGCTGCAGTTCCAGTGTCCACCAGCAGGTGTCTTCCAGAAGCAAGCAGGGTCTGATCAGCCACACCTGGCTCCAGCTGCCAGGTGGATATTTAAGGCTGCTCCTCCCTTCCCCCAGGGCGTCACTATCCTGTCTGATCGCCTCTTTTCTACAAGATTGTGCCTGATACATATCCTGAACCCTCCTGTGTCCTGATCCGTCCTGCACCCCTCTGCCTTGCTCCCTGCTCTTGTACCCAGTCGTGTTTCCCTTCCTTGCATTCCTGTTACCTTTATTTTAGATATTGCATATATATAGTACCGTATATACTCGAGTATAAGCCGAGTTTTTCAGTAGATTTTTTTGTGCTGAAAGTGCCCCCCTCGGCTTATACTCAAGTCAAGCATTTTTCTGCAGCAAAAAATGTCAATTTTCCAAACTGAATTTGGGGCCCCGTATCTTGGGGCCATTTAGTGCTAGGTACCCCAAATGTGGTGTGCAAACCCAGTGGAACTAGCACCACAATATATCCAAAGTTGGGGTTCCTAGCACCAAGTGGCCCCGAGATACAGGGCCCCAAAAATCGGTTCAGAAAATGTAAAGCACTTTTCTGCAGCAGAGAATGACATTTTCCAAACCGAATTGGGGCCCCATATCTTGCAGTGCTTGACATTTTCTGAACCGACTTTGGGGCCCCGTATTTTGTAGTGCTAGTTCCACTGGGCTTGCACACCAAATTAGGGGTCCCTAGCACTAAGTGCCCCCGAGATATGGAGCCCCAATTTGGTTCAGAAAATGTCATTCTGTGCTGCAGAAAAGTGCTTGACATTTTCTGAACCGATTTTTGGGGTCCTGTATCTCGGGGCCACTTGGTGCTAGGAACCTCAGCTTTGCATATATTGTGGTGCTAGTTCCACTGGGTTTGCACACCACATTTGGGGTGCCTAGCAATAAGGGGCTCCGAGATACAGGGCCCCAAATTCGGTCAACTGTGTCCATCTGCAGTAATGTCATTTCGGGACCCTTTGGGTCCAGAGACCCCAAATTTTGGCTGCAGCTAGGGGGCATCTAGGAACCCTTAACTACCGAGTTTGAAGTTCGGGGGACCTATGGCTGCAAATGGGCACAGTGAGGCATGCAAATGGGCATTGTTGACCCTCTTTTCCACTTACAGTAGCTGCGTATTTCTCACCCTAGGCTTATACTCAAGTCAATAAGTTTTCCCAGTTTTTTGTGGTAAAATTAGGTGCCTCGGCTTATATTCGGGTCGACTTATACTCGAGTATATACGGTAATTAGGTTCATTTGTTTGTCTTTTTTGGGGTTTTTTTTGCTGTGTTCACTAGTTGCTGTGTATTTTTATTGGTGTGTGTTTCACTGTAAATAAATATCACTTTAATGATAAATACATTGTTTGGTCTCAGTTCCCTTGTGTAGCTATGTGTCTGGTCCCCTTATCCGCTGATTCCTGACATAATAGTGAGGCCCACTAATGACCAGATCTGCTACACTTAGGAACTGAGAGTCAGTTACTTGAGTTTTTTGCCTTTGTCAGAATGCTTAGAGTGAAGGTTATTTGTCGTGTGCAGCTTGCGGTAGGGGATTAAGATTTGTGTCATTCACTTTGAAGGATCTTACTGAGGAGGAGCTGTTGGGAAGCATTCTGACAGCACATGCCTTAGCTGCTGAGGGCAGATTTAATCTTAGTAACGTGCAACCCTTGATTCAGGTCTGTTCTGAGCTACTAATTTAGTTTACCTCTCAGGGCCATGATGTTTTCACTCCTCCATTTACTATGTTCCAGGCTGGATTTTTGGGATGGTTGCTGAAACATTGTGCAGGTTTTTTTTTCCAGAAGTATTCAGCCTATTCACAACAGGTGGTGTTGGATTGTCTTGCTCCTGGAAGGGAGAGACAAACTGACTTTAGTTCACCCTCTGCTACAAGCTTGGTCAGAGATCATATCCCCAGGACAAGATGAGTCAAATAAAATCAGATCTGCTGCTGAAGATCAATAATCTGTTCCTCTGTTACCCTTAGCAACCTCTGCTGCTACTGATCATTCCTTACCTCCTGTAGATCAATACCCTGCCACCAGTAACCACACTTCCTCTGTATGTAATCCATTGGAAGTTCCCCCTACAGTACCGTTGCCCATAGCAACGTCTCAGGCCGCCCAGCTGAACTGTGTTGATGCTGGGGCTGCCGCCCGGACGGTGCTGATTCCGGGGCTGCCGCCTGGCCAGACAATACTGATTCCGAGGTTGCCACGCGGCCGGACAGTGCCGATTCAGGGGTTGCCGTCCGTCCGGACTGTGCCGATTCTGGGGCTGCTGCCCGGCCGTACCATGTGATCACTGTGACCAATCACAGCTAGAAACACAAATATATACAATGAATGGCACGAAAGGAAGCCATTCATTGTTTACAACTGTCATGTGATCTGCTGTGAAGGGTCGCAGCGATCACATGGTACCGGCTGGTACACTGATCAATCATCCACTGGTCGGGTGACAGATCTCGCCAGAATGCATCCTAGAGGGGCCGAGCAAGACGCGTTCTCAGGAAAATGTCATATGACGTCCTCCCAGAACAATAATTCCCACCCGGCTTTTATTTTACAATGGTGCTGGCGGGAAGCAGTTACAGTGGCATTTTTGTTTTCTGCCACTAAATGCCACTGCATGCTAGCCTATGTGTCCATGCACACATAGGCATTTAGAGGAGTTTAGAGGCAGAAAAAAAAACACAACCAGCACATCCAGGAGCAGCAGAGTTTTGGTAGAAAAACGCTCGACAGATCTAAAAGAATTAACCTCCAAGCGCTTGATGCGTCTAAACACACTTAAATGCATTAAACGTGTTTACAAGCATTGTAGTGCCTGGAAAAAAGATTCATACCCCTTGAAATTTTCCACATTTTGTCATGTTACAGCCAAAAACATGTATTTTTGTTAGGATTTTAAGTGATAGACCAACACAAAGTGGCACATAATTGTGAAGTGGAAGGAAAATGATAAATGTTTTTCAAAATGTTTACAAATAAATATGTGAAAACTGTGGCGTGCATTCGTTATCAGCCCCCATTACTCTGATACCCCTAACTAAAATCTAGTGGAACCAATTCCCTTCAAAAGTCAACTAATTAGTAAATAGCGTTCACCTGTGTGTAGATTAATCTCAGTATAAATACAGCTGTTTGTGAAGCCCTCAGAGGTTTGTTAGAGAACCTTAGTGAACAAACAGCATCATGAAGGCCAAAGAACACACCAGACAGGTCAGGGATAAAGTTGTGGAGAAGTTTAAAGCAGGGTTAGGTTATAAAAAAATATACCAAGCTTTGAACATCTCACGGAACACTTTTTAAATCCATCATCTGAAAATGGAAAGAGTATGGCACAACTGCAAACCTACCAAGACAAAGCCAGCCACCTAAACTGACAAGCCGGATAAGGAGAGCATTATTCAGAGAAGCAACCAAAAGGCCCATGGTAACTATGAAGGAGCTGCAGAGATCGACAGCTCAGGTGGGAGAATTTGTCCACAACACAACTATTAGTCATGCCCTCCACAAATCTGGCCTTTATGGAAGAGTGGCAAGAAGAAATCCATTGTTGAAAGAAAGCCATAAAAAGTCCCGTTTGCAGTTTGCGAGAAGCCATGTGGGGGACACAGCAAACACGTGGAAGAAGGTGCTCTGGTCAGATAAGACCAAAATTGAACTTTTTGGCCTGTGGTGGAAAACTAACACTGCACATCACCCTGAACACACCATCCCCATCTTGAAACATGGTGGTGGCAGCATCATGTTTTGGGGATGCTTTTGTTCAGCAGGGACAGGGAAGCTGGTCAGAGTTGTTGGAAAGATGGATGGAGCCAAATACAGGGCAATCTTACAAGGAAACCTGTTATGCCCTGTACACGGTCGGATTTTCCAATGGAAAAAGTGCGATTGGATTGTGTTGTCGGAAATTCCGATCGTGTGTGGGCTCCATCCGACTTTTTCCGTCTAAATTTCCGACACACAAAGTTTGAGAGCAGGATATAAAATTTTCCAACAACAAAATCCGATCGTTTAAATTCTGATCGTGTGTACACAAATCCAACGCACAAAGTGTCACGCATGGTCAGAATGTCCCATTTATAGTCCTGATGTACGTGTTTTACGTCACCGTGTTCAAAACGATCGGATTTTCCAACAACTTTGTGCGACCGTGTGTATGCAAGACAAGTTTGACCCAAAATCTGTCGGAAAAAATACGATGGATTTTGTTGTTGGAATGTCCGATCAATGTCCGATCGTGTGTACAGGGCATTAGTCTGCAAAAGACTTGAGACTGGGATGGGGGTTCACCTTCCAGCAGGACACCGACCCTAAACATACAGCCAGAACTACAATAAAATGGTTTAGATCAAAGCATATCCATGTGTTAGAATGGCCAAGTCAAAGTCCAGACCTAAATCCAATTGAGAATCTGTGGCAAGACTTGAAAATTGCTGTTCACAGACGCTCTCCATCCAATCTGACAGAGCTTGAGCTATTTTTCAAAGAAGAATGGGCAAAAATGTCACTCTCTAGATGTGCAAAGCTGGTAGAGACATCCCCAAAAAGACTTGGAGCTGTAATTGCAGGGAAAGGCGGTTCTACAAAGTATTGACTCAGGGGGCTGAATACAAATGCACGCCACACTTTTCACATATTTATTTGTAAAACATTTTGAAAACCATTTATCATTTTCCTTACACTTAAGAATTATGAGCCACTTTGTGTTGGTCTATCACATAAAATCCCAATAAAATGGGGGGGCGTGGCTGGCCGCGGAGTAAGATGTCCACTTGATCTACCAGCTCCACTCAGCCGCTGGACATCCAGCAACCTCCCACCTGCTAAAGCAGCTTCTATCCCCTCTCTCACACACCAGAGGGGAGCCAGCACATACGGCACCTGGACGGTATGTTCAGAAAGAGGAACGACCAGCCACACAACTTGCTCCACCTCACAGATTATTTCTCTCAGCCCGCCATGCAGTGCTCTCAAGATGGAGCCGACGCATCGCCTCATCCCCCTTCTTCCTCCTCACTGACAGAGGCTGACACACAGGACTCCACTAATAATCAGGAGGACATGGACAGCTCCTAGCCCACAGCGGCTCCCACTCACGGCTCACCCACAGATAGAGGTAAGAGGGCTGCTCAATCCCCTGTGCTCTCTCCCTCTAAAGCCTGTTATATAAAAAAACAGCAAAAAACAGCACTGGGATAACCCTAATGTCCCACCTCATGGGGAGCATGACAATGACTCCCTTGCTGCACACCCTGCCAGTGACCAAGCCAGTGAGCATACACTGAAGCTCATGCCACTTTCCCTACAGAAAGACTTGCGCCTCCATTTCTTCTGTACACTCCAGGGTAGATCACATGGAGAAATGCACAGATGAAATGCGCTACCTGCAAGCGAAAGTGGCTGACCTGGAAGACCATTCCAGAAGGAACAATATTAAATTTAGGGGCATCCCAAAAATCATCAGACCCCCTGATCTGATCCCCTATCTAAAACAACTTTACCTCAAACTTCTGCCTCAGTTATCACAAGCTGATATCATCATAGACCGTGTTCACAGGATCGCCATGCCTACCTCCCTGCATCTATCCCACGAGATGTGCTAGCGCGTATTCATTTTTTTTTCACATAAAAGAACACATTATGGCCGCAGCCCACTCTGCCTCCACACTACCAGACCCCTATTCCTCTCTCTCCCTCTTCACTGATATATCCGCAGCCACAGCTCAGAAGTGAAGGGAGTTTGCCAAAGTCACCGCGGTTCTCAGAGATAAGCATGTAACCTACAAATGGGGCTTCCCCACCAAATTGGTAGTGACTTACCAAAACCAATCAATCACTATCTCAACACCGTAGGAGGGCATCAAAAGGCTGCTAGGGCCTTCTTACCTCTCCCCCACCTGACTCTAAGCCACAGCGCCCCCGCACACAAAACCAAGAGCGCAAATTCACAAAATCTCACTCCTCATACTGATCAAAACAATCACCTTTGCTCCTAACCGTGCCTCCGGTTGCTCATGTGCTAGCATAGCATTATGACTACCTTTCACTACCAGAATGATATCCCAGGCGAGTGTCACCTCAAGTGCGCATTCAGGTTTTGTTACTCTCTTCTTACCCGCGAAGAAGAAAATAGGGTGCCAAGCATCCTAACTTACGTCCAATTCTTATTGGTCTTGTATTCTGTTGTACCTGTTATTGCCTTCTTTTTTTTTTATTGAATTTGTTCACTATTGTATTGCTAGTGGCACTGCATTGAGCATAAAGCATCTATTATTGATATTTGCTCTTATTTTATCGCTGCCTGATTGTTCAGTTATAGAAGGTGATGTCTACCCCCCCCCCCCCCGATTGTTCTGCTTTCATCCCAAAAGGTCGATCGTCATTACATCTTTAAACGCAAAGAGCCTAAACTCCCCTTTCAAAAGAAATGTATTATGGAAAGAAGCCCTTAAACATAATACAGACCTGATCTGTGTTCAAGAAACTCACTTTCCTTCCTACAAGCCTCCCAGCTGTTCACATAAACAGTTCCCACACTGCTTTTTTGCTTATGCCCCTAAAAAGAAAGCTGAGGTATTGATTGCCATACGATCCTCTGTATCTTTCAAATTGGTTCACTCTGAGGTTGACCCCAATGGCAGATACCTCATCTTAAATGCATTAATAAACAACCAACAGCAGTTTTACAAAATGGTAATGGAGAAATCAGAACCCTTCCGACAGACTACGCTAGTCATATGTGGGGACTTCAACCTAATATTAGATCCAGTATTGGATTCTTCCAACCCCACCCGTAAACATTCCACTGCTCTATCTTCCCTGTTATGCTCGGAAGACCTCTACGACCCCTGAAGGTGTCTCCACGACACGGAAAGAAACTGCACCTTCTATTCCCACACACAGAAAACTTATTCTCGGATAGATCTATTTCTGGTCGATAAACACACACTCCAGTTTAGGAAGCTAAGATTGATGTTATCTCATGGTCTGACCATGCTCCCATTTCTTTATAATTATTTCCCTCTCAAAATGTTGAAAAAAAGGAATACGTGGAAGCTCAACGCCGCTCTTCTCTCTCACCCCCATCACCAGAAGCAGATCGCATCTGAGATTGAGAATTAGTTTGCTGTGAATACTGACTCTGTGAATGACCCTACACTTTTGTGAAACGTTCACAAGGCTTGCCTGAGAGGCCTTCTTATCCAGCTAGGGGCCCACAAGAAGAAAAAAACGCACCGCCACTACTAATAGCCTATTAGACCGCATACGCACTCTAGAAATAGCCAACAAAGAAAAACCCTCACCACATCTAGACGAAGAACTACGCTCGACAAGACGCACACTTAGTGAACACCTTCACAATAATTTTGACCTATCCCTCAAAAGTCTTTGTCTACATTTCTACACACACAACAACAAACCAGGGGCTTGCCTCACTAGACAGCTCAAACAACGCCTAACCCAATCTAAAATCTCATACCTCACCTCTTCTTCTGGTACCTGTCTCACCAACCCAAAGGATATAGCCAATTGATTTAGCTCCTTTTATGCCAATCTATACAATCTCTCTACTTTAGGCAATGTCCCAGTCCCATCCCAAGAAGATATAGCACATTTTCTAGACCAGATACAACTACCCTCAGTCTCATCAGAACAACTCCAAACTCTCTCAGCCCCTTTCTCCCCACTCGAGATCGAACAAGCAAGTGCCTCCCTTCTACTGCACAAAGCCCCCCGGTCCTGACGGGTTCAGCAATGAATACTATAAACAATTTGCTGACCTATTCACCCCACACCTCTGCCATTCATTTAATCACATTGCCTCCACAGGCTCTATCCCTCCAGAATACTTACAGGCCACCAAAACCCAGTAAACCGCCTAACGACCCTGCCAGCTACACACCCATCTCTTTACTGAATACGGACACTAAACTTTATGCTAAATTGCTAGCCACCCGCCTGTCCAGTATCATTCCACATTTAATCCATCCTGATCAGGTGGGGTTTGTGGCTGGCAGACAAGCGTCGGACGGTACTCGCTGATACATAGACCTGTTACAATGGGTCGAGCATCATCGGGTGCCTTCACTGTTCGTCTCACTTGATGCAGACAAGGCATTTGATAGGGTAGATTGGAAAGGCAGTTTTGATAAAATTTGGCTTTTTGGGCCCCATATTTAAAGCCATAATGGCTCTCTACTCACTTCCCAGTGCTAGAGTTGTCACCTCAGGTATCCTATCTGACCCCTTCCATATAACTAATGGGACCCGTCAAGGGTGCCCCTTATCTCCCTTAATTTTTCCACTAATTATGGAATTATTAGCCCACTCCATATGTACAAACCCTCTGATCTTTGGCATCCGGATTGAAGAAACAACACACAAAATCGGCCTCTATGCTGATGATGTAATTATCTCACTGACTAACCCAGCCAAATCTCTCCCTCACCTTTATCATACTCTAGAACTTTTTAGCAAAGTTTCGATATACAAGGTCAACTACACCGAATCATGCATGTTAGGAGCCCACATTGATTCACATACTAAACATAACATCACTGTCAAAACATGCTTCTCGTGGGCCCCTAACTCTTCTCTCAATTACTTAAATATTCAACTAGCTACTCCCACTTCTTTCTTACTATCCCTCATCCTCTCACATCTCATCTCCAAACTCCAAAAAGCTACGCAGGATCTTCAACATGTGCAAGCATCCTGGGCTGGTCGCATCACTTTATCCAAAATCTCCTGCCTCACGTGTTGTACACTTTCAGAACTACCCCTATTACTTTTTCGCAATCCCACCTCCACAAAATACAAGCTATTATAACCTCTTTCATTTTGAATGGGAAACATCCTATGATCAAAGGTACCACACTATGCTCACCCATGTCAGCTGGTGGAATGGGAGCCCCAAATATAAAAGCATACTTCAAGGCAATCATACTGGACCAAGCAAAAACCTGGTGGAAATCCACCTCGCAACCCACCTGGCTGCAGATTGAAAGAACAGTCCTAGCAACCTGTCCCAAGATCTACCTCAGCGCCTGGCTCCTCAATCACTATGAAACGCACACATACCTCAGCACTATCAATGCAACCGTTAAAATGTGGAGAGCAACTCACCAGAATACCAGGGGTATTCCTCATCGATCACTATCCCTCATCCCTATAGCAGCACTACTAGCCTTCATCCCAGATATCTCACTAATGGATTGGATCACTGCTGGTCTTCAACATATTGGGAACTTATACCACAACTCCATACTACTTTCCTTTCAACAACTACAAACCAAATACCACATTACCTCCAAAGACTTCTTTAAATATCTCAGAATCCGTTCAGCCCTCTCACGTGCACAATGGTCTAATGACCCTTTCTTCTGGCATCTTATAAAATTCTATGATGCAGAAAACCATAACCAAAAAGGTATCTCCTTCATCTATAAGAGTCTCACCTTCCCTCAGCTCAAGAACAAAACTTCCACAATGTTACATTGGGAACAACTCCTCCATCGCATCTACTCACCACAACAATGGTATCAAGCCCTTCTGTTACCACCAAAAGTATCCAGATGTATACTTACCTGGGAATCTATCCAAAAAATTTTACATGATTGGTACCTCACCCCATCTAAACTAACACGGATTTACCCCAACACCTCTAATTTATGTTGGAGAAACTGTGGACACCCTGGTACCTCCCTACACATTTGGTGGAACTGCCCAGTAATGGCTCAGTTATGGACTATCCTTACTAAATTTATATCCTCAATTCTCTCAGTCCCTGTACCCCTATCTCCACAGATGGTCCTGTTGGGTTTAGAAATTGACTCATGGCCCCTAACCATATCCACCGTGCTATCCCATGTCCTTATTGCCACCAGACTAGCAATAGCCAAAAATTGGAAATCTCCCAATCCACCTTCAATTACAGAAGCGATTTCTATTCTCAACACGCATTGTCTAATGGAATTCATGTATGCTAAAGCTCATCTTCAGACCCCCCAATTCTACAGAAGCTGGGGCCCCTGGCTCAACCATCCTAAATGCATACCTCTTACGCTAGTCATCATTCTTCACGTGAGCATCTACAAACCCAACAAGACCACCTTCTCTTTCTCTCTTTAACTCCTGTCTAGATCACATAGGGGGTTATTTACTAAAGGCAAATCCACTTTGCACTACAAGTGCACTGCAAGTGCACTTGGAAGTGCAGTCGCTGTAGATCTGAGGTGGACATGCAAGGAAAATAAAAAACAGCATTTTAGCTTGCACATGATTGGATGATAAAATCAGCAGAGCTTCCTCTAATTTCAGATCGACTCCTCAGATCTACAGCACCTGCACTTCCAAGTGCACTTTCAGTGTACTTGTAGTGCAAAGTGGATTTGCATTTCGTAAATAACCCCCATAGTCGTACAATATAGACAGCACCCTCTTATATATATATTATATATTATACTATATTACCTTATTAACACCTTCTATAGTAAGCAAACTACTTGCTATACACACTATGTTTGAAACAGTTGGCAATTTGTTGTTAGTCAACCACGTATTTCTTTAATATATGCTCATACACTGTTTTTTTTCTATATGACAAAAGTTATTTTCAGCTGTACCACCTGAAAAATTGAATAAAATTTCAGTTTAAAAAAAAAAAAACCCCAATAAAATACATTTACGTTTTCGGTTGTAACATGACAAAATGTGTAACATTTCAAGGGGTATAAAAACTTTTTCAAGGCACTGTAAGTGTTTTTTGATGCCAAAACGTGGCTGCCAGGAGGAAAGGGTATTTATGAGGCCTTATGACAATGAGATATGTGTCATTCTCACAACCTAAATGTAAGTGTTCTTAACCGGAGTTTAAGCAATTGCTTTACAGTGGAGAACACTCTATCATTTTTTTTTAAATGTTCCCCTGAGGAAAGAGCTGCATTAATTGTTTACTGTGGAGGAGTAGGTTAGGAGCCCGGTGGAAACTGGAAAGAAATGATTATAATCAGAGCTCTGGAGTGCTATTGAGGCTGACATTGACCT
Organism: Aquarana catesbeiana; assembly: GCF_042186555.1. Lineage (NCBI taxonomy): Eukaryota > Metazoa > Chordata > Amphibia > Anura > Ranidae > Aquarana > Aquarana catesbeiana. Next base: position 802,144,247 of record NC_133324.1, read on the forward strand.
TCTATATTCTAGAGGTCCAACATCTCTGGTGAGGTTTATGTGACACTGGGTGTCTGAAGTGGTATACAACACTGATTAATGAGGAGATTGCTCAAGATTTGCAAACGATTTGAATCTCACTGTATATGAGAATACATTTGCATATTGAAGATTTAAGTGTGTTTTGCACTGAAGTATTTTGGACTTTTTATTTGTGAATATCACAGACTATATAAGCATAAAGGTACAAATGTTTAAAGGCTACTAATTTATAATTATAAGGAGTTTTCGGAAAAAAAAAAAAAAATACTTTATTGGAATTGGTCTGTGTATTTTGTGTGGTACAATACGCCACGTTTTTTCACATACTGTAATTGTTATAAATCCCTTTCATGCCTTAGCCTATTTCTGACATCTGTTGCTTACAAGTTAAAATACATATGTTTTGCTAGAAAATTACTTAGAACCCCCACACATTATATATATAAGAGAATCTAGGGAATAAAATGTCAATATTTTATGTCACACTGTATTTGCGCAGCGGTCTTTCAAACGCAATTTTCTGGGAAAGAAGACACTTTCATGAATTAAAAAAAAAAATAAACAGTAAAGTTAGCCCATTTTTTGTATAATGTGAGGATGAAGTTACGTTGAGTAAACAGATACCTAACATGTCATGCTTTGAAATTGTGCACATTCGTGGAATAGCGACAAACTGCAGTACCTAAAAATCTCCATAGTTGGCGCTTAAAAAAAAAAAACGGTTACCAAGTTAGAGTTGCAGAGGAGGTCTAGTGCTAGAATTATTGCTCTCACTCTGACAATCATGACGATACCTCACATGTGTGATTTGAACACTGTTTACATATGCAGGTGCGACTTAAGTGTGCGTTTTCTTTTCTGTGTGAGCTCGCGGTGACAGGGGCACTTTAAACATTTTTTTTTTCTTATTTATTTTTATTTTTTTACATTGTCACTTTAAAAAAAAAATGTGATCACTTTTATTGCTGTCACAAGGAATGTAAACATACCTTGTGCCAGTAATAGGTGGTGACAGGTACTCTTTGTGGAGGGATCGGGGGTCTAAAAGACCCCAAACCCCTCCTTTGCAAAGTATTCAGATCGCCAAAAATGGTGATTCTGAATACTGTAATTTTTTTTTAAACTGCATCGTTGGCAGCTGAGTAAACTGGAAGTGATGTCGTGATGTCGCTTCCATGTTTACACAAGGGAGGCTGGATTGAAGCCATTTCCGGCTTCCTTCTAGTCTCGCTCTAGCTGGTGGAAGTGCCGGATCGTGGATCGGGTCTCCCGGTGGGACAGGAGCCCCAGGAAGAGCGGCGGAAGGCGGCAGGACGGGGGATGTCCCCTCTCGTTCCTTCGGGATAACAGCTGAGTGGCTTTTAGCCGCATCAGTTGTTATCCCTGAAGAGCTGACCATCCGCTCTAAAAAACTGTACCGGGATGATGCCTGCAGCTGCAGACATAATCCCGGTATAACCCCTTAAAGTTGAGGCCACATAAGTCTGTATGGTCGGTGGAAAGGGGAATTGGTTTAGTATCTGATTTATAGTAGATAAGCACAGCACATTATTTTAATTGCATATTTGGACAATGATACTAATAAAGCCATGGACATATTTGGTCAATGATGCTATCCCTATCTATTCACTTATATGGCCGATGACAGCTTGGGAAGCTGTCATTTGGCTAGTGTCACAGCCGGGACCTGTCTCATGTGCCAGGTAGTTGGGATTTTATTTTTTGCAATTTATTGAGTGATGAGCATTGTGATTGGTGATGAATTGACAGAGAATGTTTTTTTTGGGGATTTTTGTTGTGAATGAGTTTGGTTTCTACATTGTATGCGCCCCATACTCATTCATATAGGGGGGCAGTGTTTGGTAGTCCTTTTATTATTCTGATAGGACCTCCACCTGCAGATCCCGACAAACACCAGACAACGGGTTGAAAGGAAGAAACCATTGTCTTCATCAACAAGGCACCCTCTCATGTTTAGGACATGTGGCCTGCACCCCTTCACAGACTGGGCTGGACTAGGGCAGCTCCCCAATTTGAAATAGACATTTTTAATGTTCCACTTTAAGCATTTAAAAAAATCACAGCTTCCACCAAAATGGATTTAGAAATGTTTTGCATCAATACATGTTCCCCAGGGCAGTTCCCACTCCACCCATGCTATTTTTTGACTCCCCTTGCCTATTTCTCCAGAAAATTGTCATTTTTAACAAATTTTTGACAAATTTAGACCCCCCATTGATTTCAGCGGGGTTTGGGTTCAGCAACATTTTTTGAAGTTCTCAGAACCCCTGCTGAACTGAACCCATCGCAGTCCCCCCCCCCCCCCCCAGTTTAGCAGGAGCTAAACTTAATTCAGTATTGTATATAGAAGTATGATTTATACTGCTTCTTTATATGACAGCTTCCCACTGTCAATGGTTCCTGAGGAAGCAGTGGGTGTGGGTGCCCGTTGTATCCCTAGTAATCGCTCAAATCACATTTGCTTACATAGCCAGAAATCCCCAGCCACATAAGCAAAAGGGAGTAGTGGTGACATCACTGTCCAAATGTGGTCACTGGCCAATGTGATTCAGCATTCTTAGGAGTTTTTCCTTTTACTTCAGAATGTCTGGATTGACATTATTTAAAGAGTAACTAACTCAATTTTTGTTGAGAAAAACATCAAATCCCCGCTGGGTGATCAATGTACATGGCAAGGAATTAAAGAAACCCTGTTGCAGATTCCTACCTGTTTCTGCTCTGAAGTAATAGCTGTTAGACAATGTCTTGGGCATAAGGATGACTAGTATTGACTAAGTCATTTTAATCAGCTGATGCATTTTCTCTGATTAGAAGAGTTGCAGTGTCTGCATTCCTTTAGAAGTGATAAATCCTTAGGGGAAATCTCACTAAAAAATACATTTTTGTTGTAGGGGATGCCTAAAATCCAACTTGTATCTTAGTACAGGGTTCTTCACACAAGCAGTAAATGACCTAGGAAATTTTGGGGGCCAACGGTGTACAGAATATTTTCAGGTTGCCATATTACATTGCGTTTTACAGAAAATTACTTTTCTGCAGTTTGAAAAGGAAATGCCCATTTAACAACATTAAATTGCAATGGGGGTTATTTACTAAAGGCAAATCCACTTTGCACTACAAGTGCACTTGGAAGTGCAGTCGCTGTAGGTCCGAGGGGGACATGTAAGGAAAAAACAGCATTTTAGCTTGCACATGATTGGATGATAAAATCGGCAGAGCTTCCCCTCATTTCAGATCTTCCCCTCAGATCTACAGCGACTGCACTTCCAAGTGTACTTGTAGTGCAAAGTAGATTTGCCTTTAGTAAATAAACCCCAATTTGGCTTGTGTTAGCAATTGTATATCCAATATTTTATTTTTTATTTTTTTCCAGAAATTTGTAATTATCCTTTACGTTACAGCACAATTGCAAGTGTACATTGCTGGAGCAAATAGAAATTAGAATATTTTTATTCAAATTCTGGTGGACATTACCTCCATCCCCACAAGTGTTAGAAATTTCTCTAAAGAATTCTATAGGAAAGACATCTTGTGGCATGGTATCAAGATGTAGACTAAAGGGATCCAGAAGTTACCCCTACCAGTATTTCCAAAAAGCACCTTTTTTCATTGCACCAAATTCCTCAGATTGAATTTCTCTGGTTTCAGGATCTAGTACAACTTTAGTTACAGATGTTTAATAAGCAGAAGAAATGTAATATTATATAACATAGTTCATGTTTCATTTTATCAGGCTACCTTTAGGGGACATGAAAAATGTTCAAAAAAACTTTGAAACATGACTTCTACCAGACTGTTATTGAACACTGGCTTACTGCATTGGTTTTAGTATAACCTGATGTTTAGCTTTAATTTCCCAATAGGGATAAATATTTATACATTTGTCATAGCAGCATTTGTTCATTGCCATTTTATTATGAACATATGGAGCCAATTATCCTTCAATGGCTTAACTTTTAAGTCTGTCTGATTTTGTGCAACATTTTTTAAAAGTAAATCATGTGCTTAAAATTTTTAGAGTTTGTATTCATTGACTAAAATATCTATTTCATTATATAAATAGCTTAATTTGGTACATGCCCTGTCAATCTATAGATTTGCAACACAGAAGTCATTTTTTTCCATCATCTCCCAGCTAGGAAGAATTTTATTATGGGGTGCCTCTTTTTTATCTGCATAAAAACACTATAGAACTGTAAGTGAACAAAATAATTACTAATCAGAAGTCATAGTGAGAGTAGATTTAGGACTAAAACCTAATATCTAACTGTAACCACTTGGCTGTCAGGGCCTGTGCTCCACTTTTAAACCAAGGTGGCTAGACCATTTTTGCAATTTTTCCATTGTTTTCCTAGTTTTATTATTTTGTAAAAGACCCCCCAAACCATATATTTTCTGAAAGCACATGACCAGTAAAATAAAAATAAGGTGCTGCTGATTTTTAAGGCCCAGTGATAATTGCGAAAATGTTTATCAAAACAATATGTTTGCTAAAAATACACTAAAACTGTTATTAGCAAATATAAAACACAGCAAATTTTGCGCCTTTTTGAGAAATGGTGAAAATTCAACAGACGTAAAAATGTAAATAACCAAATGTCTCAAAATCAGGAGGTTTTCATTATTCTCTTATAGCTTTCAGAGTTTGTAAACCCCCCCCCCCCAAACCATACATTTTCTGAAAGCACATGACCAGTAGAATAAAAAGAAGGTGCTACTAATTTTTAAGGTCCAGTATTTTTACAAATTTTTATCAAAACAATATTTTCTGTAAAAATACACTAAAATCATTACTAACAGATACAAACACAGCAAATTTTACAAAATTTTTGCTAAATTCCTACTAAATATAAAAGCTTAACCTGTATTGAGTTAATAAAGGACAAATATTTGCAAATGTTAAATTGCGCCTTTGCGAAATGGTGAAAATCGAACATACGCAAAACTGTAAATAACCAAATTTCTCAAAAAATCTGAAGGTTTTCATTTTTCACTCACAGCTTTCAGAGATTGTAAAAGACACCCCAAACCATATATTTTATGAAAGCACATGACCAGTGGAATAAAAAGAAGGTGCTACTGATTTTTAAGGCCCAGCATTATATGTACAAATGTTTATCAAATCGTAATTTTCCCCCAAAAAAACACTAAAACTCACTATTTGCACACATAAACACAGCATAACTTACAAAATTCCTGCTAAATTCCTACTAAGGCCTCGTTCACATGTGGTTTACAAAAGCCTAACACCATGGAGGGCCATGTTTACTCGCAGGGGAATGCACAGGTGTTCTTTGCATCCCTGTGCAGGCAGCTGCAAGGACAGATCTGACATCCATATAGGTGTAGGTGCATGGCACCGAATGCAGACAGTGTGATTTCCGGAACATGCACCCACATGAATGTCAAATAGAGAGCAGTGACTGTGTTCATGCAGTTGCTGCGTCCTGATTGATATGGATGGGACTGCCTGCACAGAAATGCATGGAATACCTATGCATTCCCATGCAGCTGCTGTGTGCCAATTGATATCAATGGGACAGCCTGCATGGGGATGCACGGAACACCTGTGCATCCCTGTGCAGCTAAACACGGCCTCACTGTAGTATGACATGAGTGAATGAGGCTTTAGGCCTTGTTTACACTTGTGGTTGAGGGGCAGCAAAAACACGCAGATGAGCTGTGTTTCTGCCGCCTGCTAACCACCCCTCTTAACCTGCAATAGGCAGAAGATGAGGTGTTTACATGCTGTGACTGCAATGCTTCGCTTCACAAAATTGACCCGACTTGTAGTGATGCCATCTTCTGAACGCTGCACATTCAAGTCAATAGGTGAATCACCGCAAATGCCCTGCAACTACATGCAATGTACATGGTTGCAGCACATTTGTTGACAAAAATGGGGCTAAAACAGGTGGTGATGAGGCACTGCATCACTTCCTCACAGCCTCTAAGTGGCTTCTGGAGTGCTATCCAAAAGATGCAGTGTCTAAATCTACCCTTTTTTTTATTTTTATTATTAGTTTTTTATTAGTAGTATTATTATTATTATTGATAATAATAATAATAATAATATTATTATTATTATTATTATTTTTACTATTGTTACTTTTTTTTTTAACAGGTACAATTTTTAAAAAATATATATTTTTATGTTTTGGGGGGGTTGTGGTGAGACATCAGGGGTCTAAACAAACCTAATGTCTCTTTTTTGAGACAGAGAGAGGGATTGAGGACAGTCTCTTTCTCTGCAGCTTCATCTGCACTGTAGATGAATGAATAGGAGTCTGTATAGAGACACCTATTCATTCACAAACTAAACACTAGTAAACATAGTTTACTTTAATTCATTGATAAATAAACACAGTGATCGGTACCAATAGCTGTGTTCATTCAGGAAAGGAAGGGGGCTGGTAAACATATGTTGTTTGTGCACTGGTCCAAATCATTTGGTGGAGGAGGGTTATGGTGTGGGGTTGTTTTTCAGGGGCTGGACTTGCAGTGAAGGGAACCCTTAAGGCGTCAGCATACGTTTTGGACAATTTCATGCTCCCGACTTTTTGGGAACAGTTTGGGGATGGCCCCTTCCTGTTCCAACGTGATGCACATCAGTGCACAAAGCAAGGTCCATAAAGACATTGATGAGTGAGTTTGTGGTGGATGAACTTGACTGGCCTGCACAGAGTTCTGACTTCAACCCGATAGAATACCTTTGGGATGAATTAGAGCGAAGACTGCGAACCAGGCCTTCTCGTCCACATCAGTGCCTGACCTCACAAATGCACTTCTGGAAGAATGGTCAAACATTTCCATAGACACATTCCTAAACCTTGTGGACAGCCTTCCCAGAAGAGATGAAGCTGTTATAGATGCAAAGGGTGGGCCAACTCAATATTGAACCCTAGGGGCTAAGATCATGTGTGTGTAAAGGTAGGTGTCCCAATATTTTTGGTAATATAGTGTATATTGTGCCATCAAACACTGGCAGTGCTGCAAAATTATTTACTTAGAGTTTCAGTTCTTAACAGACAAGATGGATGGCTATTCTGTACAGTACACATTATAAAGCTCTGCTTCAAAGCATTTCCTTTCCATTTCTAAATATGCAAACACTTCAATATAAGATTGATATAAAAATGGTGCCACATCAAGTTAAATTATACCTTTAGCAAATGACTTCCCACACATGTGCTTAAGTGTGCATAAAAATAGCATGTGAATTAACAGAGTGTCGCTTCTTAGGATTTTTGATCCAATTCAGCAGCCATCTAATTACTAACTTCAGGATATGGTTTGTCTCACTACCGCTTGTATATTACTAGCAGTATAATGCATCACACAATTGAATTTCAGTGAACAATTATAACTGACTTAGATTACACTTTGACTCGTGGTGCAGGTTTTTTTTTTTTTTTTTTATTGATCTATTGTGGAGTAATAATGTTCAGTGGCAGTGATCCACTGCATCCCAGATTTATGTGTTTTTGTTTTTTGTCTGATTATTTTCCGTGGATTACTGACCACTCTATTTTTTGTTATGGAATAGAAAATTACAGAAAAGGACCATTATTATATAAAGAAAGATTCAATTGTAAGGCTATGATGATAAAATATTACAATCCTGTCAACACACATTTGTCACGTCTACCCCATCGCAGGTGGTCAGACACTATAGCTGGCTACTGTGTGCTTCACCTATAGCAGCACCCTTTCCCTTAAGGCAAGCAGGCCTACCGGTACTTGGTTGCCCCCAGGACTTATACACAATGCTATAGTGCCTGGCCACCATGCCAGGGCAGATGCAAACTAAGCAAACAGACTATTGCAGTTAGAAGACAGATAGTGTGGTTCTATGACAGTCCAGGTAAAAGGCAGGCTGAGTTCAGGGAAAAGTTCAATATCCGATCCAGGTCATACACAGGGCAATGCAAAACAGGGCAGACAAATAGGGGGCTTGATCAGGAACAACGCAGGTATCACTGTCTCTACCACAAGCGAAGGACTTAGCATTTGGCTTGCTTATAACAGGTGACTAACCACATCAATGACCTTGCAGGTGGACACAGACAGGGAGAATGCAATAGCCAAAACCCGGATGCTGGAATAAGGAGCAGGAGCACTTAAACGATCCTAAAAACACGAGAATTCTGTTTTTTTACATAGTGTTTTAATTTGTGAGAAAATTTAAAGTGACATTAAAAAATGTTCTTATTCTCCAAAAATACACATCCACGACTTTATGGTTTTCGAATATATTGTTTAATATATTATTCAGTGGTACAGTAGATAGTACTTTTTTGAGTTATGATTATATTGTATACTTGAATATCATTTTCTAAACCAGAATTTAGTGTCACTCTAAGGTATACACTAGTCAAATATTAACACAGGCTGTCCATTCATTTTAGTCCTGTGGTCTAGCTATCCACATCTCTCTGCTAGTATCTTTATCTCCGGAATGGTACTGAATCTGAGGCTACCAAAATGCAGGATATTTGTTTACCGATTCCAGCATCACCAGCAAGGCATGTAATCATATACGAAGAGACTGCAAGAAGAATGATAAAGCTGCAAGGGATTATATAAAAACGCACATGAAAGATAAATTGAGTGGAATTTAAAGTGACCCTCTATTTAAAAGTCCTGAACACAAGAGACTTGCCTGTCTTGCCTGCCTGAGATGCCTGATTTTACCTTTAGTAGTCAGGAAATTAATTTTCTGTACTCCTCTGATTTAGTTTCACTCTGTCACTGGATCATGACTCTCCTTGACATCTTAGCTAAGCCCCATCAACTGTCCAGTGCCATTGGCTAAGTGACCAATAAAAACCCCTTAGGTTTTTATTGACCAATTTATTGGTTTTTATTGGCCAATAAAACCACTTATTAAATAAATGAAAATAAATTGATGGAGCTTGATGTTTCCTTGCTGCAGTTAACTGACACTTACTGGTCCTGTGGCTACCCAGCCTGTAATTGGACAGTGAAAAGAGCAGCATACTGATGAGTTCATCACCCTGTAGCTCTGCTCTTTCCCACAATCAGTACACTTTTTGCTACAACATATGGTAATTGCCACAGCACAGCTGACTCACTCCTTCTGTTGCTTCTCTTTCTGCCAGTCTAAGCTCTGCTGCACAGCAATTTCAAATGTTGGCAATCACATTGCTTGAACTGAAAAATAATACATAACGTATTAAGGAATAAAAATGAGTTGCATTAATTTGTAACTTTTATATCTGAAGTGCAGCTTTACCAGTTCCAGACCACCTCCACTGCACATTTACTGCAGCAGGGCCAGGCTGCGCCAAACAACGTACCTGTACGTTGTGTCTTTTTCTGGGTCTGAAGCACGCCAGCGGCGACCAGCTCCCACTGTGATTGAACACAGTGAGAGCCAATTAGCGGGTCCGGCGGATGCGATGTCCACCGGGACCCATCGATTATTAACAGGAGCGTTAGAATGGCAGTCTGCCTATGTAAACAAGGCAGACCGCCGTTCTGTCAGAATAGAAGATGGAGATCTTGGGGGTCATTTACTATAGCGCTATAAAATGATCCTGCAGTCCTGGAAAATAGCACCCAATTTAGGCCAATTAAGACTTCAACTCTCAGAAACTGGGCACTAATGCAAATGGAAAGTAGCACTATTGCCAGCAAACATGACTGCCAGATCACATATGCGGGAATAGTGGAAGTCAATGGGGCTCGAACCTGCAAAATCCAAAGTTCTCACTGCAGCCTTATATGCAACATTGCCATAAATAGTGTATGGGGACCTAGGTCCTGCCACAGGGGACATGTATCAATTTGAAAAAATGTTTTTAAAATTGACGTTTTTTTAGGAGCAGTGATTTTAATAATGCTTAATGTTAAACAATAAAAATTAAAAATTCCTTTAAATATCGTGCCTGGGAGGTGTCTATAGTATGCCTGTAAAGTAGTGCATCTTTTCCGGGGTTTATTACTGTACCGCAGCAAAATGACATTTCCAAAGAAAAAAATGTAATTTAAAATCTTCCTCTGGCTTCTTCTTCCCCCCGATTCGTCCTCCGGTCTTTCTCCTCTGCCGCTCCCACTGAATATTCAAAAAAAGAACCTTCTCCAATGCTGCGATGGAGCGGATGACGTCACTCCGAGACCCCGCCCTTGTGACTTCACCGACCAGGGCATTATGGGTCAGTGATGTCACAAGGGACGGGGTCTCCTGCTGACATCATCCAGCGGCCACACCCCATAGTTATATATGATACAGTCAGGTCCATAAATATTGGGACATCAACAGAATTCTAATCTTTTTGTCTCTATACACCACCATAATGGATTTGAATTGAAACGAACAAGGTCCAGAGTTCATTTCAAGTGTGCTATTTGCATTTGGAATCTGTTGCTGTCAACTCTCAATATGAGATCCAAAGAGCTGTCACTATCAGTGAAGCAAGCCATCATTAGGCTGAAAAAACAAAACAAACCCATCAGAGAGATAGCAAAAACATTAGGTGTGGCCAAATCAACTGTTTGGAACATCCTTAAAATGAAAGAACGCACCAGTGAGCTCAGGAACACCAAAAGCCCCAGAAGACCGCGGAAAACAACTGTGGTGGATGACTGAAGAATTCTTTGCCTGGTGAAGAAAACACCCTTCACAACAGTTGGCCAGATCAAGAACACTCTCCAGGAGGTAGGTGTATGTGTGTCAAAGTCAACAATCAAGAGAAGACTTCACCAGAGTGAATACAGAGGGTTCACCGCAAGATGTAAACCATTGGTGAGCCTCAAAAACAGGAAGGCCAGATTAGAGTTTGCCAAACAACATCTAAAAAAGCCTTCACAGTTCTGGAACAACATCCTATGGACAGATGCGACCAAGATCAACTTGTACCAGAGTGATGGGAAGAGAAGAGTATGGAGAAGGAAAGGAACTGCTCATGATCCAAAGCATACCACCTCATCAGTGAAGCATGGTGGTGGTAGTGTCATGGCGTGGGCATGTATAGCTGCCAATGGAACTGGTTCTCTTGTATTTATTGATGAAGTGACTGCTGACAAAAGCAGCAGGATGAATTCTGAAGTGTTTCGGGCAATATTATCTGCTCATATTCAGCAAAATGCTTCAGAACTCATTGGATGGCGCTTCACAGTGCAGATGGACAATGACCCGAAGCATAGTGCGAAAGCAAACAAAGAGTTTTTTAAAGGAAAGAAGTGGAATGTTATGCAATGGCCAAGTCAATCACCTGACATGAATTCGATTGAGCATGAATTTCACTTGCTCAAGACAAAACTGAAGGGAAAATGCCCCAAGAACAAGCAGGAACTGAAGACAGTAGCAGTAGAGGCCTGGCAGAGCATCACCATGGATGAAACCCAGCGTCTAGTGATGTCTATGCATTGCAGACTTCAGGCTGTAATTGACTGCAAAGGATTTGCAACTAAGTATTAAAAAGTGAAAGTTTAATGGATGATTGTCCCATTACTTTTGGTCCCTTAAAAAGTGGGAGGCACATATACAAACTGTTGTAATTCCTACACCGTTCACCTGATTTGGATGTAAATACCCTCAAATTAAAGCTGAAAGTCTGCAGATAAAGCACATCTTGTTCGTTTCATTTCAAATCCATTGTGGTGGTATATAGAGCCAAAAATATTAGAATTGTGTTGATGTCCCAATATTCATGGACCTGACTGTATATGTGCTATGGAAGTGGACATATCGGCTGGCTGCAGCATGGGAGGAGGTTCATTGTTTTCATGTTCAGCAGGTCGGTGGTGGGAGCGGCGGAGGAGAAAGACCAGAGGACAAAGCAGGGGAAGAAGAAGATGGAGAAGACCGGAGGAAGAAGCGGAGGAAGATGGAGAAAGAAGCGGGGGAAGAAGAAGCTGGAGGAAGAAGGAGAAAACCGAAGGAAGACTGGAAGAAGATGGAGGAAGAAGCGGGGGAAAGAAGAAGACATTTTTAATAAAGGAGTTGTCATAAAACCGGCTATTGTCTTTTGTCCCATTTCACTGCTTTTTTTGGTGAATGTGTAGGGGTACAATGTACCCGATATCCATTCACATGGGGGGGTGGGATCTGGGGGCCCACTTGTTAATTGGGGCTTCCAGATTTCAGATCCTGGCCCCCCCCATGTGAATGGGTATCAGGTAAATTGTACCTCTACCCATTCACCAAAAAAAAGCTGTGAAATGTGACAAAAAACAATAGCTGTTTTTTGACAATTCCTTTATTGTAAAATAGCTCTGAGTGGTCTTCTCCCCTGAGCTGTGTCTCCTGCTGTCATCTTTTCCTGGTGCTGTCTCTCTTGCCGCCATCTTCTGTCACCATCTTATGTCGCCGTCTCTCCCCACTTCTCCCACTGCTGTGTTCTTCCTCGCCGCCGTCTTCCTCTTTTGTGTTGTCCCCCGCTGTCTGGCGTCTCTTACACAACCATGTGCATGTGATATCCGTTGATGTCACATGCAGAGCCTGCCCCCTATATTTTTTGGAAAAAAAATTCTGGTATGGAGGGTATAGACCTAGGGAGGACCCCATGCAGTTTTTTTGCAATTTTTTTTTTTTGGCTGGCATTTTTTTTTACTTTCAGTGGGGAAGATGCTCACAGCTGATGACTCATTGGTTGTTAAGGACGCGGCAGCTGGCTTTCTGGCCCCCCCGGTTAGCAACCAGCTATATACAGTGTTAAAATAATAACCACTAAACACATCAAAAATCGCATCACAAACGCAACAGTTGTGTTTCTGATGCAGTTCCATTGAAATCTATTACCTGCAAATCGCTTGAAAAAAGTCCTCGGCCATTTCCAAAAACACACTGGCCACATAGATGTGAACTAGTATAATAGAAAACCATGTTAAATGGACTGTAGAGTGTTTCTGCAAACTGTAAAACGCACTAAAAAATGCATAGGTGTGAACCTAGGGTCAGGGTCAGTTAACACTGGAGCAATGTGGGAACCTTGAGAATCCAGTGCAGGTTCCCGCATCGCATACAACTCGCAGGCAGTTCACACTGCCATATGCAAACTGCTGGGAGTGTCAGTAGAAAGCTAATGACACCCCCAAATCAGTTTGCATATCGCAGAGCGAACTGCAAATTCAGACAACTCCCATGCGATCTGCTGTGGACCAAAAAAAGGGTCCTGTGCGAGTTTGGTCCGAATGCGATGCAAATTTAACCATACAATCTGTATGGCTCAGTTTGCATCACACAGACATTGCATGTGATTTGCAGTGTGGGGCAAATCACATCCAAAGTCTGACAGTACAGCAGTGTGAACCAGCACTAAGGCCCCTTTCACATGTGTGCAACTTGTCCTGTGACTCCCACGTCCATAGACCTCAAGATTACACTGGCATACACTGGCCCCAACTTCTGGGAATGCTTGTGTAATATTGTATCTAGGGATGAGCCGAACACCCCCCTGTTCGGTTCGCACCAGAACATGCGAACAGGAAAAAAGTTCGTTCGAACACGCGAACACCGTTAAAGTCTATGGGACACGAACATGAATAATCAAAAGTGCTAATTTTAAAGGCTTATATGCAAGTTATTGTCATAAAAAGTGTTTGGGGACCTGGGTCCTGCCCCAGGGGACATGGATCAATGCAAAAAAAAGTTTGAAAAACGGCCGTTTTTTCAGGAGCAGTGATTTTAATAATGCTTAAAGTCAAACAATAAAAGTGTAATATCCCTTTAAATTTCGTACCTGGGGGGTGTCTATAGTATGCCTGTAAAGGGGCGCATGTTTCCTGTGTTTAGAACAGTCTGACAGCAAAATGACATTTTGAAGGAAAAAACTCATTTAAAACTACCCGCGGCTATTGCATTGCCGACAATACACATAGAAGTTCATTGATAAAAACGGCATGGGAATTCCCCAAAGGGGAACCCCGAACCAAAATTAAAAAAAAAAAATGACGTGGGAGTCCCCCTAAATTCCATACCAGGCCCTTCATGTCTGGTATGGATATTAAGGGGAACCCCAGCCAAAATTAAAAAAAAAAAATGACGTGGGGTTCCCCCTAAATTCCATACCAGACCCTTCAGGTCTGATATGGATTTTAAGGGGAACCCCGCGCCAAAAAAAAAACGGCGTGGGGTCCCCCCAAAAATCCATACCAGACCCTTATCCGAGCACGCAACCTGGCAGCCCCCCCCCTCCTGAACCGTACCAGGCCACATGCCCTCAACATTGGGAGGGTGCTTTGGGGTAGCCCCCCAAAACATCTTGTCCCCATGTTGATGAGGACAAGGGCCTCATCCCCACAACCCTGGCCGGTGGTTGTGGGGGTCTGCGGGCGGGGGGCTTATCGGAATCTGGAAGCCCCCTTTAACAAGGGGACCCCCAGATCCCGGCCCCCCCCTGTGTGAAATGGTAAGGGGGTACAAAAGTACCCCTACCATTTCACTAAAAAACTGTCAAAAATGTTAAAAATGACGAGAGACAGTTTTTGACAATTCCTTTATTTAAATACGTCTTCTTTCTTCTATCTTCCTTCATCTTCTGGTTCTTCTGGCTCTCCTGGTTCTTCCTCCGGCGTTCTCGTCCAGCATCTCCTCCGCAGCGTCTTCTATCTTCTTCTCCTCGGGCCGCTCCGCACCCATGGCATGGGGGGAGGCTCCCACTCTTCTCTTCATCTTCTTCATCTTCTTCTCTTCTTCTTTTCTTCTCTTCTTCTCTTCTTCTCTTCTTCATTTTCTTCTCCGGGCCGCTCCGCACCCATGCTGGCATGGAGAGAGGCTCCCGCTGTGTGACGGTGCTCCTCGTCTGACAGTTCTTAAATAATGGCCCCGCCCCCCTCTGACGCTGGACGAGAACGCCGGAGGAAGAACCAGAAGAGCCAGAAGAACCAGAAGATGAAGGAAGATAGAAGAAAGAAGAAGTATTTAAATAAAGGAATTGTCAAAAACTGTCTCTTGTCATTTTTAACATTTTTGACAGTTTTTTAGTGAAATGGTAGGGGTAAGTACCCCCTTACCATTTCACACGGGGGGGGCGGGATCTGGGGGTCCCCTTGTTAAAGGGGGCTTCCAGATTCCGATAAGCCCCCCGCCCGCAGACCCCCACAACCACCGGCCAGGGTTGTGTGGATGAGGCCCTTGTCCTCATCAACATGATGTTGAGGGCATGTGGCCTGGTACGGTTCAGGAGGGGGGGGCGCACTCTCGTCCCCCCCTCTTTTCCTGCGGCCTGCCAGGTTGCGTGCTCGGATAAGGGTCTGGTATGGATTTTTGGGGGGACCCCATGCCGTTTTTTTTTTTTTTTTGGTGCGGGGTTCCCCTTAAAATCCATACCAGACCTGAAGGGTCTGGTATGGAATTTAGGGGGAACCCCACATCATTTTTTTTTTTTAATTTTGGCCGGGGTTCCCCTTAATATCCATATCAGTCCTGAAGGGCCTGGTATGGAATTTAGGGGGACTCCCACGTCATTTTTTTTTTTTTATTTTGGTTCGGGGTTCCCCTTTGGGGAATTCCCATGCCGTTTTTATCAATGAACTTCTATGTGTATTGTCGGCAATGCAATAGCCGCAGGTAGTTTTAAATGAGTTTTTTCCTTCAAAATGTCATTTTGCTGTCAGACTGTTCTAAACACAGGAAACATGCGCCCCTTTACAGGCATACTATAGACACCCCCCAGGTACGAAATTTAAAGGGATATTACACTTTTATTGTTTGACTTTAAGCATTATTAAAATCACTGCTCCTGAAAAAACGTCCGTTTTTCAAACTTTTTTTTGCATTGATCCATGTCCCCTGGGGCAGGACCTGGGTCCCCAAACACTTTTTATGACAATAACTTGCATATTAGCCTTTAAAATTAGCACTTTTGATTTCTCCCATAGACTTTTAAAGGGTGTTCCGCGGCATTCGAATTTGCCGCGAACACCCCAAATTGTTCGCTGTTCGGCGAACTTGCGAAAAGCCAATGTTCGAGTCGAACATGAGTTCGACTCGAACTCGAAGCTCATCCCTAATTGTATCCTATGTACCTCAAGTCACACCAAAGTAGTACAGGGACTACTCTGAAGTTGTTGCAACTTGAAGTAGCACAGATATAAATGGTTATCAATGAGAATCATGGGGTACAACTTGTCATGCAACTCGGAGGTCCAAATTTACTGGAAAAGTCACCCAACTGTGAAACAAGTCATATATATTTTAATAGAAAGGAGCTCTCATTTATATTTGCATAGTCCTTATTTATTTACATCAGCAGATCAAATGCAGGAAGTGATGTGTGTACATGGGTCAGAAGCAAATGTGCAGAAATGCCAAACAAGTCAATGAACCACACCAAATCTAACTACCACATCCACCCCCACATTGAGTAAGCACAAGTACATATCCTAAACTTACCCGGCAAATGAGCAGCACCTCGCTATGTCCATCTAGATGGAGATCCTGACCAGCACAGGAACTTCCAGGTGATTACAATGACTCATTTCCAGGTCAAAAGGTGAAACCACGCTCTTTTGATCACAGCTGAGAATATTTGATCGCAACCACGATTAGAGTTTTTTAAATTTTTATTTTTATTTTCAGATATGCGAATCTGTATTTCTACATATAATGGTATTTGACAGTAAACTTAAGGAAGTTCGATAAGAACAGGTGAGCTTGTTTGAGCCCTGGTTCACACTGACAGCGGGAGTAAATCGTGCGAGTTCAGCTGAACTCACGCAATTGCATTCCTGCATGTCAGTCCCGACTGCGGGGGGGGGAATTTCAGAGACATCTGTGCAGGTTTCTGCACCGATGTCAATAAAAATAGCACCCCAAAGTCGCCAAAAAATAGTACAGAAACTACTTTTGGATAATGTGGCACCGCACCAATTAGAACGGCGCAATTGCTGCCAATTTGGCATGTCAAGTCACATGTCAAATTGCACCAAAGTGAACCAGGGCTGACGCATACAACACTGCCTATCCACCAGCAGAATTCATTACCTGCAATTCTCCACAGCTGTTATATATAAAGATTCCACCTTTATAATTTACTTGCAGGTGTGCTGAAAAGATTTGTTTTTTTGGTGCAAAAATACATATAGAAATTATAAGATATAAAAGAAAGATATTGCACTTCCCCAAAACCACCACCCCCAAAATTAATTAAAAAGAAGAAAGAAAAGAGAATACAAATAAAAAAACACAACAAACAAGCTCAATAATGTATTTTGCCAGCAGAAACAAAATTATGCACATTCATTTACTAGCTTCAAAAAATTTTCTACAGGATATATGGTGCTACATTTAGCAAAAAGTTAGCAATGGGGTTTTAAGAGCTCTGATCATAGGCGCTTACAATCTAAAATTTGTCTAAACCTTGGAGTGGACACAGCTTTACTTTCAGTGTATAACGGGTAACATTTCCTACAACTACTCACCCACCAGCATACATTTTTATCTGCAAGATTATAGAAACATATTTAAAAGTCATTATTCTTACAAAACATTGCAACATAATATTAAAAAAGGCACTTATTCAAAGTATAACACCCACCACTAGCCAATAATCCACACACATACATACATTGGTGAGTATGTTCTGCTGGAAGCTGCATTTCTGTGTACATGATTAAGCATTGAGATCACAGAGTAGAAGGTCAGCACATGCTCCCAAACCATGTTTGCATGGTCAGACAGGAACAATACACACACAAAATTGACAGCATGGCCACATAAACCCACTTTTTAGGGTAAAAATGCACAAGAATTTCAGCAAACAGCCCTAGTTGGGCGTTTGTCAATATGCACAATATCTATCTCAGTGCACTTTCAGTGTCACTTACAACTCCATCTCCTCCGCTCCTCTTCCTCTCTGTTGGAGTACCCAAAGGCTCTGTCCTTGGGCCCCTCCTATTCTCGCTCTATACCTCTTCCCTGGGCCAGTTGATATCCTCCCATGTCTTCCAATACCACCTCTATGCCAATTACACCCAGATCTATCTCTCCCCTTCTCAACCCACCCCCTCGATCTTCTCACGTATCTCAAACTTACTGAATGACATATCGGTATTGATGTCACACCACTTTCTCAAACTCAATCCTTCTAAAACTGAGCTTGTTATATTTCCTCCTTCCCGGTCCCCCCATGACTTTACCATTAAGATCAACAGCACAACCATTGGTCCCTCCACACAAGCCAAGGTGCTGGGTGTAATGCTTGACTCTGACCTCTCCTTCAGCCCCCACATCCAATCACTGGCTAAATCCTGCCGCCTTAACCTTTGCAACATCTCCAGAATTTGACCCTTCCTGACTAATGACACCACAAAGCAACTTATTCACTCCTTGATTATCTCCCGCCTTGACTACTGCAACTCTCTCCTTAATGGCCTACTCTTATGCAGGCTATCCCCCCTTCAATCTATTATGAATGCTGCAGCTAGACTAATACACCTCACTAACCAATCCATGACTGCTGCCCCTCTCTGCCAATCCCTTCACTGGCTTCTCCTACCCCACCATATAAAATTCAAAATGCTAGCCACAACATACAAGGCCATCCACAACATTGCCCCCAGCTTCCCCTACCCCACCGTATAAGATTCAAAATGCTAACCATAACATACAAGGCCATCCACAACATCGCCCCCAGCTACATCACCAACCTCATCTGCAGATATCGTCCTCTCTGCTCCTCCCAGGACCTCCTGCTCTCTAGCTCCCTTGTTACCTCCTCTCATGCTTGCCTTCAGGACTTCTCCAGAGCCTCTCCTATCCTCTGGAACTCCCTGCCCCTAACCTGTCCACCTGTAGGAGATCCCTGAAAACTCAGTTATTCAGGGAAGCCTATCCCACACTCACCTAACTGTCCCCAAGCCACCCCATCAAATCATTCCCTGCATCTATTACCTTTTGTACCACCACCCCCTCCCTTTAGAATGTAAGCTCTATGAGCAGGGCCCTCCTGTCCCTTCTGTATTGAACTGTACTGTAATTGTGCTGTCCCCCCTCTACATTGTAAAGTGCTGCGTAAACTGCTGGCGCTATATAAATTGTGTATAATAATAATATCATTCCTTTTCCCCCACAAATCACAGAAAAAAACCTGGCCTTCTCAAACCAACCCCCCCCCAGTGCAGCCCTTTAGCGGCACACTGACACGCCCAATAGAAGTACACGCCCACCAGTATCTTTCAATCTGTCTCTTCATGTATGTCTACAGTGATTTCACCTAATGAGGAGGAACACATAATACTATTTGCAACTGTGTTAGCCCTTGGCTATGTGCATCAAATCTCCAACTACAGGCCAAAGATCGAAGTCCATTTGCATGCACATAAACAAAGCAACAGTTTTCTAAGCATATGTACCCGTGCAATGTAAACCCTATAGTTTTAAATGTCCAAGTCCCTGGGCATGATTAGTGCTAACAAACATTAACATCAGTCGCTGGCTGCAATGAGCTTCCAATCTAAACTTTCTTACATTACAGACTATTTCGAGAGACAAAATACCAGCATGTCTTTGGATTGTGGTGAGAAACCAACACAGGGAGAACATATAAACTTCAACACAAGCATTAGCATGTTGGGGAATTTAACCAGCAACCCCAGTGCTTCTAGACAGAATTTCAACCCATTTAGCCAGCGGACAGCCTCACACATGTTGTCTGCATCTCTGTGGTATGAACCAGCCCTAAGTCCATAGCCATGCTCAGTGTCACAAGTAATATACAATATATTGGCCGAAGTATTGGGGCACCTGCCTTTATGCGCACATGAACTATAATGGCATCCCAGTCTTAGTCCGTAGGGTTCAAAATTCATTTGGCCCACCCTTTGCAGCTATAACAGCTTCAACTCTTCTGGGAAGGCTGACCACAAGGTTTAGGAGTGTGTCTATGGGAATGTTTGACCATTCTTCCATAAGTGCATTTGTGAGGTCAGGCTCTATTTTTTTTACCAGATGGAACGTCCCACACTCCGTTTGAGTGCTTCCGTCAGTATATCGCTTCCTAAGTCCTGGAATATGATTCCAATGGATCTGGCTATAGGAACTCCCAAGAACTAGACAACACCAGTCTTGGAGTACATCAGGAATAGTCTTTTATTTGAGATCTCACACAAATATATACAGCAGGATGACAGTACAAACTGTAACCAGAAACCTATCCAGCCTAGGTGACTAAGAGACATGACCTTTTTTTGACAGTCTTGTGGTCACCGAGCTTCACACAGTAGCAGAGTTAATTAACACAAACAACAATGGGTGAAAAAGACTCTTAGAGCCCACACTAGACTTATTTACAATAAACACATTATAGAAGACAACAGATAGCTTGAGTTGATGACATTAGCATCTAACAGTATGAGTCCCAACAGTATTAGGGCGTACACACGGTCGGACTTTGTTCGGACATTCCGACAACAAAATCCTAGGATTTTTTCCGACGGATGTTGGCTCAAACTTGTTTTGCCTACACACGGTCGCACAAAGTTTTCAGAATTTCCGATCGCCAACCACGCGGTCACGTACACCACGTACCACAAGACTAGAAAAGGCCGGTTCAGAACCAAGTGCGGCACCCTTTGGGCTCCTTTTGCAAATCTCGTGTTAGTAAAAGTTTGGTGAGAGACGATTCGCGCTTTTTCAGACTCGTGGCTTTCAGATCGTTTTCTGCCGTTCAGTTTGTGCTTGTGGGTTTATATCTGCTCTTCAGTGCGTGCAGCAAGTTCCGCGTGACTTTAGGTAGTCATTGTATTCTTGTTCGTTCGTTACTGTTTTTCAGGTCGCTCTTCACAGGCCTTGCTGTTCTTCAGTGCGTTCTGTTACTTAGTTCTGAGCAGCCGAGCGTTTTCTAGCCATGTTTCGTATGCGTACTCCTCGTAGAGTTCGTGCTGTGCGGGGGCTTGGTGTTGGGGTCCTGACCTTGACACAAGTCCAGTCCATGAACAGGGTGGGGAGGAGTTCATGGACCAAGAATTGGTTGCTTCAGCGTGACCAGTTCTCTCATATGCCTTTGCTCCGTGAGATCCGTGAGAATAATCCTGATGATTTCAGGAACTTTCTCAGGATGACGGACCCCGTGTTTCACCATCTGTTGGCTTCGCTGACCCCCTATATCAGCAGGCAGGATACCTGCATGAGGCAAGCCATCACTCCGGAGCAGAGGTTGGTCACTACCTTGCGATATTTGGCCACAGGGAGAAGTCTGCAGGACTTGAAGTTCTCGACAGGCATCTCCCCCCAGGCTCTGGGTATCATCATCCCAGAGACCTGTTCTGCCATCATACAGGTCCTGCAGAAGGAGTATATGAAGGTAAGATTTTTATCCTTTAATATCACATTTTATTGTATTGAATGTTTGATAATATCTTGTATTTCTTTCCTCATTCCCTTATTACCATGATTGTAATATGCTGTGAATGTCCCCTTTGTTCTCATGCATGCTGGATTTTTATGTAATTATTATTTTAGGTCCTTCATACATATTTGCCCTTCACTAACCTCCCCAGCATGGTGTCTCCTGCCCTATATTCACCTCATGTAGTCACTTAACAATGTATTTTATCAGCTCCATAGTAGTGCTTTACCCCAAACACCCCCTAAAATGTTTGGAAATGTTATTTTTTCTTTAAATTCAGGCAGAGTGCCAGAGGCTTTTTTTTGTGGTGTCCCCAAATAATTTTTAGTAACCCTCCCTCCCCCAACTGCTAAGTCAGCTGATCCCAATTCTCTATCTATCCTCAATCATCTATCTGCTGACTTTGCCAAACCCATACACACTATACCCACCTCTTTACTGGTCAGATTTATGGATGAATTACCCAAAGCATGTAGTGCAAGGGCCTGCCTGTATACTTTCCAATGGTACTGTTTAAAGTTTTTGTATCCTATTATTATCTTGATAGGTAATAGCAGAATGTCCAAATGTCCTCAAATGTGTACAGTGTGTATTTATATCTTTGTATTTAGACACTTCTTACCTTTCCAGTGGGCTGCCAATAGTGTAACTAAGGAGGGTCTGTTCCAAGTAATCCCCATTATTTAGGCATTCATCTCTCAATGAAGTGAAGAGGGTTACCTGTCCAAGATTTCCACACACCCCCTATAATGTTAGAAATGGCCCATGAGAGGGGGGGGGGAATATGATAGGTGTACCTTATACTTTGGTGTTGTTAAATTCCCCTTAATAAATGCTATCTGGAGGTTGCCCCATAATGTTTGTGTCTAATCTGCTTGCCATGTTTCAGAGTAAAAATAGTAATGTTTATTGTTTTTTCCTCAACAGTTTCCTTCCACGCCACAGGAATGGCAGACTGTGGCCTCCCACTTTGCCGAGCGGTGGGACTTTCCTAACTGCGGAGGGGCAATTGATGGGAAACACGTCCACATCGTCCCATTACCCAACTCGGGGTCGTACTATTATAATTACAAGGGGTTCAATAGTATAGTGATGTTGGCGGTGGTGTCGGCTAATTACGACTTCTTGTATGTGGACGTGGGAAAGAATGGCCGGATGTCCGATGGTGGAGTCATCGCCCAGACGGAGTTTTACAGGCGTCTCCAGAATGGCAGCTAGGACTTGCCAGCTCCAGAGGACAATGTGGAAGGACTCCCATTCGTGTTTGTTGCTGATGAAGCGTTTGCGCTGGGGGACCACCTGATGCGGCCATTCCCAATGAGGACCCTCATCCCGGAACAGAGGGTTTTTAATTACCGGCTGGCCAGAGCCCGAAGAGTGGTGGAGAACACATCTGGAATCCTGGCCAGCCGGTTCCGCCTATTTATGACACCCATCCATATGGCGGAGTATAAACTGAACCATATAATACTTGCGTGCTGTGTTCTCCATAACTTTTTAAGGAAACATTCGGCCAACTATGCTGGCTCAGTTGGGCCTGAGGCCGGAATGATACATCAAACCACACTGACGGCGCTTGAAAGCGGCCGTCCTGGATTGCCCTCCCTGAGTGCCCGTGATGTCTGGTTACGATACCAGGAGTTCTTTGCGGGTAGGGGGGCCATCAATATGCCAGACAATCTGTGAAGCCTTTTTATAATAAAAAAAAAAAAAAAATCTTTGTGGACATTTACTGCTTGTGTTTGTTTTAGCTGACCCTGACAGAAATGTTTGGAGTGCAGAAAATGGCGTGATTGTGTAACCTTATACAAAGCACTGTTGGCTGTTATTTACTAAATGCAAAAACACATTTCACTACAAGTGCACTTGCAACTGCACTGAAACTGCACTTGTAGTGCAAAGTGGATTTGCCCTTAGGATATAACCCCCATTTTCTCATCAAACAACAATTACATCACCCCAAAAGTGTTGTAGCGTTGAGACAATAATCCACACATTCTTGATTAACAATCTATTTAATACCTGCACAATCACATGTGCATTTACCAAAGGTTTTTCACACAAACCAACATGTTTGTTGTATACCAATTTTTGTGGTGGCACTATCCAAAATCAAAATGTCCATTTTATAGAAAACAGGCCTGTGTAAAACCAACAAGAAAGACACAAATCTTGATCTTACAAAGTTCACATTTGGTAGAACTTGAAGGCAATATCAGAAATGAGTATTTAGGAACTGTGTTTGATATTGCGTTCAGATGGGGGGAAATCACCCTGGAAAAGCCAAATTTGGAAGATGCACACAAATTTCCCAATGTCAACATGTGCTACCTGCCATCACGGGGGATCAAGGGATGTGTTTTGGGGGAGAAAGCCCTTCCTCACCGCTACTTTATTATTGAGGAAGGGGTTGCACCCCCAAAACGCATCCATTGATCTCCCGTGATGGCAGATAGCACATGTTGGCACACTGTGTGCATCCTCCAAATTTGGCTTTGGGAAAAATCACAAAAACATTTAGCACATTGTAGCACACAAAAGAAGAAAGTGATTTGGAGGGGTTTTAAACTCGCCCCAAAACATCAATGATGTTTTTATATTTTGGAATAACATCATTGATGTTTTGCTTGATGATTTTCAATTGTAAATTACACCCCATGATCTCCCCGATCAGGATCTGGGCACTTTCGGATGTGAAAGGATCTTCATCCACAACCTCACGATCACCTAAAAAGAGAGGAACCCCAAAATAAATTTGGTTTAAAAAAATGCCGCCATCCATCTCTTATCTGAGCCTGTGGTTGCAGACACTCACCTGTTGTGGTGACTAGTTCCACCACGTCTTCTTCCTCCTGCTCAGCTTGTGTTGGGGGGATTTCCCCTTCTTCCAGAGGGGGGGGGCTCTGGTCTCCTCAGATGAGGGGTGTCCTCCGAGTCTTTTCTCCCCTATGTGAAACAAAATGGTATAATTAGCAACTATAAATAGGAAACATTGCTTGGAAGTGGGGTACAATTGTCAATTTTAGCAGAGTTCCAAGTTGTAATTTGTTGAATGCCCTTTGTCAACCTGCAATACTTTACCTGTTTAGTGTGAGCTTCACAGATGTAGCCCCCCCATAGTATACACTGGAGCACCTGTGTGGCCCCCCTAATAAAAATGGCATTTTTGTGTCCCACACTAGTGCTCCAGTGTCCAGATGTGAAAACAGCTGCTGAGTGTCCTCTCCTTACACAGAATCTAGTTTGCATTTCATTCTAGTAACAAAGCCATCTACACAACCCAATTCTTTGAAGACAAGTATAGGGCATCAAAATGGTGGCCAAATGCATATGGGCTAAACAATGGTATTTTATATTTGGAACGAAAAATGTTTGATCCGAACGAATAATGTGCCCATGAACATGAAAGTTGCCATTTTAAACTGTACAACAGTTCCTAAAAGCACATGGAGCAGCACGAACGTAATAAACATAAAGAATAGGAATACAGCACAACTACTTACTTTTTTGCAGCACTCTCTGGATCTTTCTGTACTGCTCATGTTCTCGTAATTTCAGGTCCGACCACTGCTTCCTGAGCTGATCTTTCGATCGTCGTACCCCGAATTTCCGGTGCAGACTCCTGACCACTTTCGCCATGATCTTGGCCTTTCGGACATTGGGGTTGGGGTAAGGCCCATACTTTCCATCATAGTCGGCCTTCTTCAGGATGTCCACCATTTCCAACATCTCCCCAAAGGACATATTTGAGTCCTTAAATCTCCTTCTGGATTGGGACGTTTCAGGCTCCGGCCTTTCCTCCTCCTCCTCTTTGCTCCAATTATCACGATCATGCTGTCTATCCGCCATGTGCTCTTCCCCCACTGCGCCGAACGAAAAGGGGCGGGGAATAGACTAGAAAGAACGTCAGGGGCGGGCGGAGTTATACGCATGCGCAGTGTGTATAAAGCGTAACACACGTGCATCTTACGTACGATCTGTGAGCGGAGGAAGGAGCATCGGAGACGCCGATCGTGATAACGAAGGTAAGATCTAAACTTGGGCCTATACTGCTTCGAAATGGAAGCCTATATTGTAACAAGATTAGGGGAGTTTGGCCTTACATTAGGGTTTGTCTTGTGTTGTGTCTTGCAGAGAAAATGGATGGGTTCAACGACCACAATTTCCTGCCCCTGTTCATAGACAAGTACAGGGAGCTGCCCTGTCTGTGGCAAGTGAGACACCCCCTCTATAACCATAAACAGAAGAGGCAGGCAGCTCTGGAGAAACTGCTGGAGTTGGTGAAGCCGCAGGTCCCCACAGCAACCATCCCTTATTTAAAAGCTAAAATTGGTGGCCTGAGGATCACTTATCTAAGGGAGCGCAAGAAGGTCACAGATTCCCAGAGATCCGGAGCAGCAGCAGATGACGTTTATGTCCCCAGACTGTGGTACTATGAGAGACTGCGATTTCTGTCAGACCACACTGAAGTCAGGGAATCCCTCTCCACTCTTCCTTCCACGCTTCCTTCCACCCCAGCTGAGGCTTCCAATGTCCAACCTGGGACTTCCAGCCAGGAAGAAGTGGAGGAGCCCAGCTGGAGTCAGGTATAGCATTCTTCTACAGATTTCTGGTCAATAAATAAATGATGATTACTAGATTTTAT
Source organism: Aquarana catesbeiana (assembly GCF_042186555.1). Lineage (NCBI taxonomy): Eukaryota > Metazoa > Chordata > Amphibia > Anura > Ranidae > Aquarana > Aquarana catesbeiana. Next base: position 802,170,248 of record NC_133324.1, read on the forward strand.
TATTGATCACTAATTGCTGATTGAAAAAAGTGTTTTACATATCAATAGACAGTAGTGGGCACCCAAAATTGGGACAAGAATGAAAAATGCTGGGCTCAGAATGATAGTCAGTTATATTTGTTAACATTCAATTTGCAGCAGTCAGGAGGTGAAAATTGTGTGTGATTGATGAAAAAAAATAAAACTATGTCCCTTTTTCATACACAGGAAGAACTCAGCCAGGAGGAGGTTGTGGAATGTGGCAGTCAGGAGGAGGCGGGGATTAGTGGCAGCCAGGAGGAGGCGGGGCTAAGTGTCAGCCAGGAGAAGCCTGGGACAAGTCGCAGCCTGACTGAGTCTCAGGTCCCTCCCCTCCGCCTGCCACATAAACGAGCCAGGAAGACGACTCCGAGTCCCGTGCAGGATTCAGCATTCAGGCTGATCCAGGAGGCTTCTGCGTCCCTCAGAGCCTTACCAACTCCTGAAGAGGCCTTTGCCTGCATGGCTGCCACCAAATTGCAGGGCATGCAGGAGGGCCAACGCAGGCTCTCTGAGGACCTTATTTATAAAGTCCTATGTAAGGGGGTGAGTGGGGAACTAACACCCAAGACGGATGTCATTGAGATGGACGATCCTCCTCCTCCTCCTGCTGCCACAACTCCACCACCAGAGCCACCATGTGGAAGGAGGCGTGGAAGGAAGACCAGAGAGTGATGACCCTGGGTTCAGTCTGGTCTGACAGAAGATGCAGTCTCTCGTATGACCACAGCCTGGGGACACAGATGTCATCTGCTGCTTTCCGGATCTCTGGGACTTCTGGACCACACTGCCCTCCCTTAGATAAGGACTCCGCAGGCCACCAATTTGGCTTTTAAATAATTGATGTCTGCCCTGGGGGTACAAGGCTTCACCCACTTCTGCAGTTTCTCCAGCGTTGCCTCCCTCTTTGTTTATAGTTGTGAGCCCTTAATAAATTTTTTGGGGAAATTCTACTCTCCTGTGTGTGTTTTCATCCAAAAAGGACAGTTTGTTGGTGAGGATTCAGGTACATTTCTAACATAAAATGTGAAATTAACAAGAGACAACAACACCAAACAATCTCCTACAGATTAAATAGAACAACATATCAATGGTGTTGTGGGAACTTGTCACAAAAAATATACAAAAATATGTTGTCAGATGTGAGAAATCAAAATATATTGAGGGAATCCCGATAAATAGTAACGAAAGAAGTTTGTGAGAAGTGTGTGTGAATATGAGCAGCAAAACTACTTAATTCTTGTCACATTATAAAGAAGAAGAGAGTGCGCTGTATTAAACCATTTTTAACATTGCAGAGTGACGAAAGTGCTGTATCCATTGCGAACGCTAAGTTTACCAGAATGAGCTGTCCCATCTCGGAATTTCTTCTGAGCATGCGTGGCACTTTGCGCGTCGGAACAGGCCACACACGGTCGGAATTGACGCGATCGGATTTTGTTGTCGGAAAATTTTATCTCCTGCTGTCCAACTTTGTGTGTCGGAAAATCCGATGGAAAATGTCCGATGGAGCCCACACACGGTCGGAATTTCTGACAACACGTTCCGATCGGACATTTTCCATCGGAAAATCCGACCGTGTGTACGGGGCATATGAATCAGTCACTATTCTAATATGGCATATAAACGGTTCCCAGAGTCTGTGTGTCTTGGGGGGACATGGACCTGAATCCAAAGTAATACCACCTCCAGGGTCCCCAGGCATACAGCTCACAGAGAGCACCATTCTCCCAAATGCCAGGGTCCATAATCAGTGGGCAAGAGGCTTGCATTCAGTCCCCTCCAAAAGCCTCTGTCCTGGCTAGGTCTGTCACATTTCTCCCCTTTCAGCAGAAGACTAACACAGGAGGAGACCCCAGACGGGTTGACTCCGAAGTTAGTCCATAGTTCCAGTCCTCTAATGCCTGTACCCACACAGTACCCCAAACAAATTGTTCCAAACAGAGCATTACTCACCCAGCCAACCTCTGCCTCTCTCATAGAACATACCCACTGCTGGTGGGAAGTGCAGACTGGTCTTTCCCCCTGGAGTCTCTTTAGCTGCAGGAGAGAAGACAGGGTGATTGGGCTCACTCCGTCATGCTGTTGGGGATCTGGGCTGACTGCCCACCATCCCTAGGGTATACAGGTGGAGACTGAAGTCCCATCCACTTTTACAGGAAATCCATCGTTTGTTAGTGGAGGGCAGGGGCCAGCAGCGCTCTGTTCCGAGGCCAGCAGTTCAGCTGGGCGTAGAAGCTTCCCTACATCATCTGCTCCAGCTAACTGTTGGGGGGAGAGGCCAACTGCCCCAGCTCCTTGGAACTCCGCAGTTGTTGCCGGTGCTGGCCAGAGGTTAGTAGCACTCTGCCCGATTGCCAGCACTTCTGCTGGTTTTCTGTTAGTGGAGACCACAGGCCCATCCACTGACACCAGATCAAGCTGCAGTTGTGAAGTGACGACTGCATCCTCTCCTTGGATCCTGATCTGCAGCTCACAATAGACTGCCACCTCCTCACCCTGGGCCTCCAGAATTGTTGCAGGGGTGGGGCAGAGGTCTTGGACCCTCTGTTCAGTTGCCAGCACTTCTGCTGGGGGTTTGCTAAGTGGTTCCTCCTCTACAGAAACGTCTATTAAATCCCCACTCTCTGGAGTTGCTAAAAGTGTGGGACAGAGGTCTTGGACCCTCTGTTCAGTTACCAGATCTTCAGCTTGGGAAGTTCCTTTTAACTCCATAGATGCTGCTGGCAGAAAATCACATGTCCCTGTAAGTGTTGTGGGAGAAAGGACAACTACCTCTTCTCTCAAGAAGGCCAAAGCCACTGTTGGTACTGGGCAGAGGTTAGCAGAGCTCTGCTCTGTTATCAGCACTTCAGGTTTGGGGATGGCAATCTCCGGAGTTTCCACTGCCGATTCTCTGGCATGCTGCTGAACGTGTTCTAGCAGTTTCCTGTATGCCCTTTCCAGATGCTGTTCCTTCCTTAGCAAATGGTCCAGATCAGGTTTAAGCTCTGAGACCCCTGCAAGACTGAGCATAGCCTCTCTATATTCTCGCAGGTCCTCAAGGGTAGGTTCCCCTTCATTGCCAAACACAAAACGATCTGTAAGGCTCTCCCACCACAATCCAGGGCCTCCAAAGACATATCCCTCTGGAGAGCATTCTGTTGTCTCCCCTAAATATCCCTGCTCTGCATGCCATCTCAGAGCCCGATAATGATTGTCCAGCTCTATCTCCTGCTGGACCAGCCTGTCCAACTCAGTCACCCATTTCTCCTGGGGCTGCTCTCCCAGGAATGCCATCCGCAGTGCCCGTTGGTCACTGGCCCGTTGCTCTTGGGTTTGAAAGCACTTGCCCTGTTTTATACCAGCGAGCTGGAGGGCTCCAATCCAGAGCTCCACCCGAATTTGCTGCCTGAGCTCTAGGTATTCATCCTCAGACACAGTCCTGGTGTATGCTGAAAGGACGATCCACAGCAGCCCCAGGAACTCTGATGCCAGGTCCATATCTCCGCTGGGGTGACCAAAGTCTTCTATCCTGATCTTGGATCCAGGTGGAGGTTTGGACGTCTCAGACTGCAGGAAGCGTCCCACCGCTTGCCACCAATTGTGAGGAACGTCCCACACTCCGCTTGAGTGCTTCCATCAGTATATCGCTTCCTAAGTCCTGGAACATGGGTCCAATGGATCTGGCTATAGGAACCCCCAAGAACTATACAACACCAGTCTTGGAGTAAATCAGGAATAGACTTTTATTTGAGATCTCACACAAATATATACAGCAGGTTGACAATACAAACTGTAACTAGAAATCTAATTAACATGAACTAATTATCTAATCCTTTATCCAGCCGAGGTGACTAAGAGACATGACCTTTTTTGACAGACTTGTGGTCGCCGAGCTTCACACAGTAGCAGAGTTAATTAACACAAACAACAATGGGTGAAAAAGACTCTTAGAGCCCACACTAGACTTATTTACAATAAACACATTATAGAAGACAACAGACAGATAGCTTGAGTTGATGACATTAGCATCTAACAGTATGAGTCTCAACAGTATGAATGAGTCACTATTCTAATATGGCATATAAACGGTTCCCAGAATCTGTGTGTCTTGGGGGGACGTGGACCTGAATCCAAAGTAATACCACCTCCAGGGATCCCAGGCATACAGCTCACAGAGAGCACCATTCTCCCAAATGCTAGGGCCCATAATCAGTGGGCAAGAGGCTTGCATGCAGTCCCCTCCAAAAGCCTCTTTCCTGGCTAGGTCTGTCACTAGCGCTAATTAGCACAATTAGTTCTAATTAGCGCTAATTTGCCGTAATTAGTGCTAAATAGCGCCGTGGCGCTATAGTAAATGACCAGCCTTGTGTTTCTGCTGAGATTAAAGGTTCTGCTAAGCAGAAACACTGATCTCAGTGATATCACTGATATCAGTTTGTAAATGGATAGAAAACTGGCTAAAAGACCAAATACAGAGAGTGGTGGTTAATGATTCATACTCTGAATGGTTTAAGGTTATCAGCGGTGTACCCCAAGGTTCAGTGTTGGGACCCTTACTTTCTAATAACTTTATAAATTATATAGGGTCTGGGATTAAAAGTACAATTTCAGTCTTTGCAGATGACATTAAGCTATGCAGTGGAATAACATCCTTTTAGGATGTCTCCAATTTACAAGCCAACCTCAATGCACTGTCTAATTAGGCGACTATGTGGCAGATAAGGTTTAATGTTGATAAATGTAAAGTTATGCACTCGGGGGCTAAGAATATGCATGCATCATACATACATACTAGGGGGAGGGGGGGTACAATTGGGGGGATCTGTAGTGGAGAAGGATCTGGGGGTTTTGGTACATCATAAGCTCAATAATAACATGCAATGCCAAGCTGCAGTTTCCAAACCGAGCAAAGTCCTTTCTTTTAATAAGAGAGGTATGGACTTCAGAAAGAGACATATCATTTTGCCCCTGTACAAATCATTAGGAAGACCTCATCTTTAATATGCAGTTCAGTTTTGGCCACCAGTTCACAAAAAGGATATCGGGGGAACTGGAGAAAGTGCAGAGAAGAGCAACCAAACTGATAAGAGGCATGGAGAAGCTCAGCTATGAGGAGAGATTAGAGGAACTGAATTTATTCTCTTTTGAGAAGAGGAGATTAAGGGGGGATATGATCAACATGTACAACTATAAACTACAACTGTACAACTGTAAACACACAGATCCACGTCCTGTCAGGGGAGAAGAGACAGACCATGTGTTCCTAGTATATAGAAACACCGATCGATCTCCTCCCCCAGTCAGTCCCATCCCCCCACAGTTAGAACACACAGTCAGGGAACACATTTAACCCCTTGAGCGCCCCCTAGTGTTAACCCCTTCCCTGCCAGTAACATTTATACAGTAATCAGTGGCTATTTATAGCACTACCCGCTTTATAAATGTCATTGGTTTCAAAAAAGTGTCAAAAGTGTCCGATCTGTCCGCCGCAATGTTGCAGTCATGGTCAAAATCGCAGCTCATTGCCATTACTAGTAAAAAAAAATAATTATAAAAAAGCCATAAATCAATAACCTATTTTGTAGGCGCTATAACTTTTACGCAAACCAATCAACATACGCTTATTGTGATTTTTTTTTACCAAAAATATGTAGAAGAATAAATATCGGACTGAGGAAAAAATATATATATATATATATTTAAAAAAAATGGGATATTTATTATAGTAAAAAAGTAAAAAATATTGTGTTTTTTTTTCAAAATTGTTGGTCTTTTTTGTTTATAGCGCAAAAAATAAAAACTGCAGAGGTGATCAAATACCACCAAAAGAAAGCTCTATTTGTGCGAAAAAAAAATATCAAAATTGAATTTGGGTACAGTGCTGCATGACCACGCAATTGTCATTCAAATTGTTACAGCGCTAAAAGCTGAAAATTGGCCTGGGTAGGAAGGGGTGAAAGTGCCCTGTATTGAAGTGGTTAAAGTAACACAGTGCCGTGTCCCAAAAAATGGCCTGGTCATTAAGGGGGAAAAACCTTCCAGGGCTGAAGTGGTTAAAATATGAACGCAGTGTATTTTTACAGATGAGATAACTGTTTGGATTAAAAAAAAATAGTTTACCAAATTAATATGAATTTTAGATACGTTCACACTACATTTCTATTACAGTGGAAACATGACAAAGTAAATTACCCAGTGTTTTGCAAACGCAGCAATGCCTCAAGTCTTAAAGAAAAATATTTCCATATGGCTTTATATGAGATAACGGGCATTACAGCAAAATTTAGAAGAAAATGTGACTTCAACAGACAGTGTCCAGATGTTAAAATATAAAACTAAGGCCATGGAATTACTTAGAAGGGGGAATTCGTCTTCTCTAGAAATACTTTGAAGAAAAACTGAGCTGTCATTATGGGTAAGTGCCACAAAAAACACCAGTAAAATGAGAACAAGATCATTTTATACGCTTCCCTTTTTATAAAAAAAGATACAATTTTTTTATGTTTGTGGCATGTTCAGAAAATGATATGTGGACAGACATAAAGTAAAATAGTGATACGATACTGTGATGATATGGTAATCTTCCAAGCAATTCCGATGTGGTCATTGACATGCATTATATATGACGTTGAATATGTTTTCACGGTTCAGTACAAAGATTCCATACAGATGAACCCAGCAAAAAGTCATGGTGCTAAACCACCATTCTGCCCCAATAATTTTGGTTTACTTATGACTAAACAATACTGATATGGTTTTAATAAATATTGTTAAACTTATACCATGAGCAAAGTGCTGTAGATCTGCTTTTAGGTACTGTATATTTTACTATAAGTTCAGTAAAATGTATAGAACAGAGCACTGAAGCAAATTATTGCACCTTTATATTTAATGAAAGGGATTAGTGTATTTATGACATGTATGTGTGAGACAGGATGTATATTTAGTATAATTACTAATAATATAATTATATAATATAATTACTAATTAGTATAATTATTAGTTAGTATAATTACTAAGTATAAATATTAGTTATGATTTAGGGTAACATAGACAGGATACGTGACGTTATCTGTATAGCAGAGGCATAACTATAGGGGTCGCAGAGATCGCAATTGTGACCTGGCCCTATGATCCAGGGGGCCCGTGCTACCCCCCCTGTCACATTTGTCTACACCTGGATTTGGATGAGAGGGACAGCAGGGGTTGCGGCATATAGCAGAACCTATGCCCTGCATTTTACTCCTGCAGCCACTGAATGCCTGAGCGAGGAAGAGGAGGAGAAGCGGCATTCAGTGGCTGCAATAGCAAAATGCAAGGCATCGGTTCCATGATATGCCGCCCTTGTTACCCCTCCTATCCGGCCTGGTGCTAGGTGTTCCTGGCAGTCATCAGTTGCTAGGACCGCCGGCTTGGCCCCTAGCTCTGCCCATTGGCTCCGACCCCCACTTCTTTCCTCTAGGCTTCTCCTGTGAGGTAAGTTAAGCCTAGCACCTGAGTGTCCTACAGTAACAATGTCCCCTCTTATCACACTGCCCCCTCACCTATCACACTGTCACCTTCAACTGTCACACTGCCCCTCTTTTATTACACTGTCCCCCACCTGTCACACTGCCCCCCTTTTAAAGTTACATAGTTACATAGTAGGTGAGGTTGAAAAAAGACACAAGTCCATCAAGTCCAACCTATGTGTGTGATTATATGTCAGCATTACATTGTATAGTCCTGTATGGTGTGGTCGTTCAGGTGCTTATCTAATAGTTTTTTTAAACTATTGATGCTCCCTGCTGAAACCACCACCTGTGGAAGGGAATTCCACTTCCTTGCCACTCTTACAGTAAAGAACCCCCTACGCAGTTTAAGGTTAAATCTAATTTCTTCTAATTTTAATAGGTGGCCACGTGTCTTATTAAACTCCCTTCCATGGAAAAGTTTTATCCCTATTGTGGGGTCACCAGTGTGGTATTTGTAAATTGAAATCATATCCCCTCTCAAGTGTCTCTTCTCCAGAGAGAATAAGTTCAGTGCTCGAAACCTTTCTTCATAACTATTATCCTGCAGTCTCTTTATTAGCTTTGTTGCCCTTCTCTGTACTCGCTTCATTTCCAGTACATCCTTCCTGAGGACTGGTTCCCAGAACTGGACAGCATACTCCAGGTGAGGCCAGACCAGAGTCTTGTAGAGTGGGAGAATTATTGCTTTATCTCTTGAGTTAATCCCCTTTTTAATGCATGCCAATTTTCTGTTTGCTTTGTAAGCAGCAGCTTGGCATTGCATGCCATTGCTGAGCCTGTCATCTAATAGGACCCCCAGGTCCTTTTCCATCCTAGATTCCGCCAAAGGTTCTCCCCCTAGTGAGTGTGTTGCGTTTGTTAAAATATGATTTTTTTTATATTAATCAGACATAACATTACATGGGACAACATTATACAATAGTGGTTGCTCATAGATTACTGTCAGGTTTTGGCTTGAGTAGATTTCTCAAACAAATGCTGCTACATACAATGGGTAGGTAGATACCATTGTTGTATTCAATTGACAGTTTTCTACAGTCCATTGTTTCTACAGCTGCAGTAAACAGGTATGTTTTCTGTTGTTTGGTAACTATGGTAAACAGCCTGACATAAAAGGGGGATTCAGGCATAAGCTAGGGACACACATCATCATGTTTTAAGAGCAGAAGCCACTCATGATACAAGAACGGTGCCTGGTCTCCAGAAGAATCGTTGCTAATGGAGATCACGAACATACAGTAACAGAAGATAAATAACTTGTAAGTGTATTTGTACTGTTATAGACCATAGGCTGTTCATTTGCTAGGCATTTTGCTTGTTATAGATATCTGTCAGTCTTGTATTGTATTCCTAATATTGTAATAGTTTTGCATGTACAGCATCTTTGTATAGTAAAAGCAAAAAAATTTACGCACTGCAGAAGTCTCAGCTTCCTTACTTATACCACAAAGTAACCTTTCTATATAGACGCAAGCAAAACATTTGGGGGCTTGTGCCGCGATCTGTGCTATATTTCAATTGAAGCAGACCTGTTTTTCTGTAGTGTGTTGTGTAGCTTGTGCTAGGTAAAATGCTGCATAAGCTATTTAGGAAAAGCAAGGCTGCAGAGGGTTCTGGTGGCCAGAAGGAAGTGTGCAGCTTACCTATCTGGGCCAGAGACAATGAGTGAGAGCCTCTTGCTAAAGAATTTGTGAAGTATGCTTCTCCCTTGAAGCTGACTTGAGGTGATAAAGTCTCAGATCATTTTGTAGATTTTAGCCTTAAGGGGTTGGATTTAAGTAAAAAAGAGAAGAGGACACAGTGAGCTGGTCTTTCATTCATGCTATTTATACCGAATCACATAGAAGGGAGAAGGCAGAGGCAGAAGTTAAGGTATTTAAAGACAAGCTAGCAGTTGCTTCAGAGTGTGTACGTTCAACTGCTAGTCGGGCTGATCATTTGCAAGAGCGCTGTGCAGCCCTCATGACCAAATTAATTAATGCCTTAAGGAAAAGGAAGGGCCGTAAACCTGTTAGTAAAGCCAGGGTACGTGCCATTGTCACATCCCAAAATTGGGATTGTGAGGATGTGCTCTCCTCAAATAATAGTGAGGATGAGGAGATAGAGTTTGATATTTCGCATGATGATCTGCTAGTGGGAAAGAAAAAGTATGCCAGACCTCTCATTACTAAGCATAGGAAACGGCAACATGATAGAGAGGATATGGCAGATGGGGGGGTGCATTATCGCAACCCCAGAGATGTTGAATTTGAAGAAGTAAGGGAGTTTACACAAACTGAACTCCATGAGCTGGCAAAACAATACAAACAAAGATCTAGAGAGCCCCTATTGAGTTGGCTCCTATGCTTATGGGATGAAGGGGCGGACAGTGTTGTTTTGTCAGGTAAGGAAGCAGTGGCTATGGGAGTGTTAACCCATGATCCCCAATTGCGTAAGGCAATGCAAAAAGCCCGAGAGTTTAGTGTGAATTTTTCACTGTTTGACCTACTGACCTGGAAAATACCTACTCCTGGAGATCAATAGGAGAGGGTATTTCCAGGTTACGTGAGATGGGTGGTATAACCAGATTAAATACGTTTCCAGAATGGATGGGTCCAGATATGGAACCCTTTACGTCTGCTCTGCACTCTACGCTGATGAAGTCTGTGCCATTTAATCTCAGGGCTCCATTATTGTCCTTGTTGGGAGGCCTGGGATTAAACAGCAAGATTCATGAAGCTACAACCCTTTAAAGCCAGTTGGGGGAGCTAGAGGAGACTAAAACAAAACCTGTCAGGGCAGTAGATAAGGTCAAGGCCAGACAGAAGAATGCAAGCAGAAAAGAACAGAGAAGGGAATGGGATAGAGGACACAGGAGGTGAAGAGAAAACCAGGCTAGTTATTTCTAGGAAAGAAATGTGGGTTGACCTATTAAAGGCAGGAGTACCTAAAGATGAGATAGATGGCATTTCTACTGCAGAAATGCTGAAGAGGTGGAAACATTTAGTAGGGAAAACTGTCAGGGTTAGAAACACTACTCCTAGTGAAGATAACATCAGCCTAGACATAAAGGAAACAGAACAGACCCCTCCTGTTAGCACCAAATCAATTCCCAAAACTGAACATGAACCCAAACCCAAACCCAAATTCCTTTATCCTAGGGAGGAGTTAGAGAGAATCAGAAAAGGGGATTGGGAGATTCCTTATCCTTTATGAAGGGAAGGTGAGTCTAATAGCAGTGAGGACAGTGACAGCAGGAGACCGACGCCCATATGCACCTGTCACTGTATGGTGGGGGTAAGTCATCTTCTCCTACACATGTAATGGCTTTAGTTGATAGCGGAGCTGAAGTTACACTTTTACAAGGAAATCCTTCCCATCACAAAGGAGAATTAAGTTATATAGAAGGTTTGGGAGGGCAAACTACACCAGCAGTTAGGATACGGGTGAAATTGGCTATTCGCAAGGGATCAGGATTTATGACAAATGTTTTGGTATCAGAGTTACCCGAAAATATTCTTGGAATGGATGTACTTCAAGGTCAGTCAATTCAGACTGAAAGAGGTACGTTCACATTCAGGTATCCTGATAAAGCGTATCTGCTAAGGGCGGTGAAGGCTGTGGTCAGAGGTCATGCGAAATGAACCCCTGTCTACATTCCTCCACCAGAGAAGCCAGTCTGTCTCAAGCAGTACAGACTTGATGGAAGCAACAAAGAAATTGGGGAGACCATTCAAGAACTGTTGAGAGTAGGGATCCTTAGACCTGCTGTAAGTCCTTTCTCGTCTCCGGTGTTCCCAGTAAAGAAACCTGATGGAACATATAGAATGACTGTGGATTACAGAGGTCTAAACAAAGTGGCACCTCCATTGAAGTCAGCTGTACCAGATATGATCTCAATTGTTGAGAAAATTGCTAAAGATGCAGGAGAATATCATGCTGTAATAGAGCTGGCTAATGCTTTCTTTTCAATTTTGATAGACCCAGAGTGTCAAGACCAGTTTGCTACGGTGTGGGACGGAAGCCTGTGCACTTTCACTGTGCTTCCTGAAGACTATGTTCATTCTCCAACGATTTGTCATGGACTTATTGCCCAAGATTTAAGTACCCTGAGTTTGAAAGTTGCTGTGTTTCACTACATTGATAACATCATGATCTCTGGAACAAAAGAAGATGTAACTGAAGCATTGCACCTGCTGATACATCACATGGAGAACAGAGGGTGGGCTATCAACAAAGACAAAGTCCAAGGACCTGCCACAGAAGTGAAATTCCTGGGAATGATGTGGGCTGGGCCGCAGAGGAAAATTCCAGAGACAGTTGTGCAAATTATCCAGGCTCTGTCGCCCCCTACTACCAAAGAGGAGGCACAGAAGTTCATTGGAGTTGTTGGGTTCTGGAGAGCGTTCATCCCACATCTTAGACTGATTCTGAGGCCTATATATAATGTCACCAGAACAAAGACTGAGTTCTCATGGGGTTCAGAGCAGCGGACTGCATTCCTGGTTGCTAAAGAAGCTATTTTGCAGCATCAGGGATTAGGATCCGTGAGACAAGGAGTACCATTTCAGCTGGATGTAGTGGAGCAGAATGGTACCATATCTTGGAGTCCGTGGCAGCCAAATGAAAAGAAAGGACTGAGAGCAATACCGATTGGATTTTGGTCCAAACAACTGACAGGGGCACAGAAGAGATACACACCCCTAGAGAAGTACCTGTTTGGGGCCTACTCAGCACTTCAACATATAAAGACCATTACAGGAAAGGACACAGTCACCATCCATACTGCATTGCCAATAGCAGCATGGGTGAGAGATAATGGACTGTCCACTAGGGCAGCTGTAGCCCAGAACCAGACACTGATGAAACGGAAGTGGTACCTTCAAGAAATAGGGGGTATTGCAGCTGGGGATGTTAGAGACATTTCAAAACAGTTGGCAGGGCTTGTTACTTTTACCAGCACCCGGCCAGAAGAAGAAAATCCTGTGCTGCAGTCATCCCCCATTCAAGAGGCTCCACTGTCAGAAGACATGAAGGAGTCAGCGTGGTTCACTGATGGTTCAGCCATAGTCGCCTCGTCTGGGCGTAAATGGACAGCAGCAGCCTACAACCCAAGTACAGACACAGTCCTGCAGGAGACGGGAGGAGGGTCCAGTAGTATGCAGAGTTGAAAGCTGTAGTGGTGACTTCTCAGGAGGATCCTTCTTCCCATGTCACTATCTACTCTGACAACTGGGCAGTTTTTAAAGGACTGACAACTTGGATGCCCACATGGAAGTCCAATGAATGGATGACTTATGGAAAGGTGGTGTGGGGAGGCAAGGAAGTCTGGGACTACTCACCATAAAAGTGGGGCATGTTGATGCACATGTGCTCCTAGTACCAGACTTTGAGAACTATAACAGTTGCAGATGAAATCGCCAAAGTGAAGGCAGTTGTGCCAATCGATCCTGTCTTGATGAACTTGGCCAACTGGGCCCACAAGCAATCTGGACATTTGGGGCAGAAAGCAACATATGAATGGGCACAGCAGAGAGTATTGCCTATATCCATGGACATGATAAAGACTGTAATAGGGGACTGTAATAGGGAACTGTACAGTGTGTGGAGAAGTGCGACAATGGCCATTGCAAAAGTACTCCACCGGGTCGATTAAGAGGGGTGAGAGGCGTGCAGAGATCTGGAAGATTGACTTCATCGGTCCCCTGCCCTGGGGAAACAATGGACTGAGATATTGTTGCACTGCAGTGGACACCTATTCAGGACTTATGCTTGTTCATCCTTGCAAACGTGCAGATCAAGCCGCAACGCTTCAACTGCTCCAGAAACTTGTCGTTGCTTATGGTTGTCCCAAACAAGTCCAAAGTAATAACAGCTCACACTTCTCCGGATCAACAGTACAGCAGTGGGCCAAAGATTCTGGTGTATACTGGTTGTGCCACATCCCATACCATCCACAGGCTGCTGGTTTGATTGAAAGATACAATGGGCTATTGAAGGACCACACATACACTAAGGGGGTGGTATTGGGTCCTCACACAGGCAGTCATGTTGTTAAATTCTAGGCCAATAGCCAAAAGCACACCATAAGAGAGGATGGTAGGAGCTGGGGCACAGATTCCACAGCTGGAGTGCAGAGTTCAGTATTTGTGTAAGGTTCCTGAAAGAACAGGGCTTAACAGATACCATGTTAATGCTTCCCATGACATAGAAACCAAGAGTGACATATCTGAAGTTGAAGCCTATCTAGGAATGAGAGGGAATCTGGCAGGAAGGTTTGAAGTTATATTTGCATTGGCAGATGAGCTTCAAGACAGTGGCTGGGACTCTGACCGGTTAGTGGACACTTCTCAGCAAGAGTGGAAAGTGAGGCTACATAACATCAAATCTTCCAAAATAAACAGCAGTGATCTTCTGGGAAATAGTATATTTCCTCTCCTCCCTATTGATGTTCTTTGGGAGGGTCAGAAGTGGGTACAGGCAGGGGGCAAAGTGTTAGTCAGATATCCAGGCAAGAAGCCATTTAGAGATTTTAGCTGAGGGGCCTGGATCTACTGTTTATGTATTATTAGAAGGAACAGATAATCCACTTGTTTTCCACTCCACAGGCTGTCTCCGATTTGATCCATAGGAAGACCAGAGAAAAGTGGTTACATGATGGAAAGAATGAGGGAAGATTGCAAGAGCTGTGGAGAGCAAGGCCTTAGATGTATTACAAGCCTGGACTTGTTTCTAAAGAACTTTAGAATGGACTTTCTAATGAATGAGTTAAAGACTGAAAAACCTTCTCAATGACAGAAATGGGAGGTGTTGCATTCAATGAAAATGAATGTTTAGAATGAGTTTTCTTAGTAATGAAGTGATTTCCTTTATGGAGTCTGAAAGAAAAAAAAATCTAGGGCGGAATGTGTTGCATTTGTTAAAATATGATTTTTTATATTAATCAGACATAACATTACATGGGACAACATTACACAATAGTGGTTGCTCATAGATTACTGTCAGGTTTTGGCTTGAGTAGATTTCTCAAACAAATGCTGCTGCATACAAAGGGTACGTAGATACCATTGTTGTATTCAATTGACAGTTTTCTACAGTCCATTGTTTCTACAGTTACAGTAAACAGGTATGTTTTCTGTTGTTTGGTAACTATGGTAAACAGCCTGACATAAAAGCGGGATTTAGGCATAAGCTAGGGACACACATCATCATGCTTTAAGATCAGAAGCCACTCATGATACAAGAACGGTGCCTGGTCTCCAGAAGAATCGTTGCTAATAGAGATCACGAACATACAGTAACAGAAGATAAGTAACTTTTAAGTGTATTTGTACTGTTATAGACCATAGGCTGTTCATTTGCTAGGCATTTTGCTTGTTATATATATTGGTCAGTCTTGTATTGTATTCCTAATATTGTAATAGTTTTGCATGTACAACATCTTTGTTTAGTAAAAGCACATTTACACACTGCAGAAGTCTCAGCTTCCTTACTTATACCACAAATTAACCTTGCTAGATAGACGCAAACAAAACAGTGAGTAGATTGCATTCATATTTTTGCCATCCAAATGCATTATTTTACATTTTTTCCACATTAAACCTAATTTGCCATGTAGTTGCCCACTACATTAATTTGTTCAGATCTTTTTGCAAGGTTTCCACATCCTGCAGAGAAGTTATTGCCCTGCTTAGATTAGTATCGTCCACAAATACAGAGATTGAACTGTTTACCCATCTTCCAGGTCGTTTATAAACAAATTAAATAGGATTGGTCCCAGCACAGAACCCTAGGGGACCCTACTTTCCACCCCTGACCATTCCTAGTACTCCCCATTTATAACTACCCTCTGAACTCACCCGTGTAGCCAGTTTTCAACTGTTTTCAGTTTTCAAGGTTAATAGATTGGTTTGGCAAGAACGATTCTTCATGAATCCATGCTGATTACTGCTAATGATACTGTTTTCTTTACTAAAATCTTGTATATAGTCCCTTATCATCCCCTCCAGGAGCTTGCATACTATTGATGTTAGCCTAACTGGTCTGTAATTCCCAGGGATGCATGTTGGCCCTTTTTTAATAATACAGTGCTACATTGGCTTTTCTCCAGTCAGCTGGTACCATTCCTGTTAGTAGACTGTCAGTAAAAATTAGGAACAACGGTCTGGCAATTACTTGACTGAGTTCCCTAAGGACCCATGGGTGTAAGCCATCTGGTCCCAGTGACTTATTAATGTTAAGTTTTCCCAGTCTATCTCTAATTCTGTCCTCTGTTAGCCATGGGGGTGCTTCCTGCTGTTTTGGTTACTGAAGCCCCCGATTCCTTCGTGAAGACTGAGGAGAAGAATAAATTCAATACCTTTGCCATCTCCTCATCCTTTGTAACCAGATTTCCTTCCTCATTCTTTATGGGGCAATATGGTCTGTCCTCCCTTTTGTACTGTTTATATACTTAAAGAATTTCTTGGGATTTTTTTTGCTCTCCTCCACTATGTGCCTTTCATGTTCTATCTTAGCTGCCCTAATTGCACCCTTACATTTCTTGTTGCATTCTTTGTAACGTCTGAATGCTGATGATGATTCCTCAGCCTTTTTATTTTTTATGTATTTTTTGAAGGCCTTCTCCTTTGCTTTTATATGCATTTTTACATTGGAGATAAGCCAACCAGGATTTTTGTTCACTCTTTTAAATTTATTTCCCAATGGGATGCACTGGCTCATGCCCTTATTTAATATGCTCTTAAAGCAAACCAATTTCTCCTCCGAGTTCTTTGTTCCTAAGATATTATTCCAATTTATATCTTGTAGCAAGGTTCGTAGTTTAGGGAAGTTGGCTCTTTTGAAATTCAGTGTCTTTGTATTCCCCTTATGTTTCCTATTTGTGTGATTTATACTGAAGCTAATTGACCTGTGATTGCTGTTTCCTAAATTGCTCCTTATTTCCACATCCGTGATGAGGTCTGTATTGTTAGTAATCAGTAGGTCTAGTAACGTTTGTTTCTAGTTGGTGCGTCTACCATCTGACCCATGAAATTGTCCTGCAAGACATTTAGGAACTGGCGAGCCTTAGATGAATGCGTGATTCCTTCCGCTCAGTCTATGTCTGGATAATTAAAATCCCCCATTATGATGACACTTCCCATCCTTGCTGCTAATCCAAATTGTGATAGGAGGTCCGCCTCCCCCTCCTCCCTCAGGTTAGGGGGCCTATAGCATACTTCCAGTATTATTTTATAGCATACTTCCAGTATTATTTTTCTCTACCCATAAGGATTCCACCTCCTCCCTACCTCCCTGAGTGATGTCATCTCTCACATTCGCTTGTACATTATTCTTGATATACAGGCATACCCCTCCCCTTTTTTACCCTCTCTATCCCTACGATAAAGGGAATACCCTTGAATGGTTGCCAGCCAATCATGAGAGCTGTTGAACCAAGTCTCTGAAATTCCCACAAAATTTAAATCCTCCTCCTACAACAGTATCTCTAGTTCTCCCATCTTGTCCGCCAGGCTCCTGGCATTGGTGAACATGCCACGTAGTTTAGACTGGTCACATACACCCCTTATTGGGTGTTCCAAGATTGTAAATAGGACTTGTAACTATACTTACCTTGGGTTTGTGTGCTTTAGTCAACCTGCCACTAATGCCCCCAATACTACCCTCTGGAATATGTTCCGCGCTGACTATCTCTACCTCTGAACCCTCCTCCCCCGTTGCCTAGTTTAAAAGCCCCTTTAACCTTTTGGCCATCTTCACTCCCAGCAGATCTGCACCCTCGTCATTTAGGTGCAGTCCGTCCCTTCTATAGAACTGGTGACCGACTGAGAAGTCAGTCCAGTTCTCTTTATCACACTCCCCCCCTCTTATCACACTGTCCCCCATCACACTGCCCCCCCCACCTGCCACACTGCCACATCACACTGCCTCATAATCACAATACCTCCTGTCATATTTCACCCCTCCTGTCACACGGCCCCTCCGTAATTCTGCCCCCTCATCACACTGCTCCTCTCAGTCATATTTCCCTCCTCTTGTCACACTGCCCCCTCCACCATACTGCCCACCTCTTGTTACATTGCCCCCCTTCTTTTGCAGTGCCCCACTCATCACACTGCCACCGCTTATCACACTGCTCCCATTCTTTCACACTGCCCCCCTCTTATCGCACTGCCCCCTCCTATCACACTTCCCAGGTGCCCTTCTCCTGTCACCCTACCCCCCTCTTATCACATTGCCCTACTATTATCACACTGCCCCCCTGTCACAATCCCACTCCTGCCACACTGCCCCCATAATACTGCCCCTTCTTGTTACACTGTCCTCTTCGTTTCACAGTGCCCCCTCTTTTCACACTCCCCCCTCTTGTCACACCTCCCAGGTACCCTTCTCCTGTCACACTGCCCCCCCTCCCTGTCACACTCCCCCCTCTTTTCACACTTCCCAGGAACCCTTCTCTTGTCACACTGCCCCCTACCCCGCTTTCACGCTGCCTCCCTGTCACACTGCCCCCCTCTTGTCACAATAAACCCCTGTCATACTGCCCCTTCCTTTCACACTCCCCCGTCACACTGCCTGCCTCCTGTCACATTACCCCCCATCATACTGCTTTCCCTGTCATACTGCCCCTTCTTGTTACACTTTCCCCTCCTTTCACAGTGCCCCCCCCGCTGGCTCCTCCCTTTTCTGAATGGACACAGTGAGTGATCGGTACCGCACTCACTGTGTCCTTTTTATTTAATGAAGCATAGTAACTGTTTACTATTCTTCATTTTGTGAATGAATGGGAAGCTCTGTACGGAGCTATTCCTGTCCATTCATTCTGTGCAGCTGAGGCTGCAGAGATGAAGACTGAGGGCCCTGGGCTCAGAGGAAAGGGCTCCTGGCAGAGTCGGGAGCCCCTTCATGGTTTCTTGCACTGGGGCCCTGAAGGTTCAAGTTACACCTCTACTGTGTAGCACTCAAACCTGCTGAGAATAGACAAGTTCTCCCAAAATAGTACAGAGGCTGCTAGTGACACAAGTGTTTCTTCTAACCCCTGTAACCAGGGGTTACACTAATATGGTGTACGAGCATTCCTATTGTAAAGGACTTGGGCCTCATTGACTCAGCAAAGGGGCCCACAAACAGACCTGGCTGTATTAAAAAACTAGTGAGAAAGAGAACTAAGGCATATCATGCCAGGATTTCCTCTGCACTGAGACCTGGCTGTGCATGCAATATCCTGTTGATAGATGGTAAAATAGAGGCAGGGCATGGTGGCAGAGCAGTGGGTATTAGGTAAACTAGTCTCATGCCCACTGGTATTCTGTATATACGTAGAAGGTTATAGAAAAACAGCAGAGGGCTGTGGCAAAGCAAGGTCTGGCTCCAAATAATTAGCAAGTAAAAACTGGCAGAGAGTAGTGGAGCAGAGGTAACTAGATGCATGCATAGATGAGTATAGAGAAGCAGGAGGTTGAAACTGGCAGAGGGGTGAGACACAGCAGGGACTGACTGTATACATTTATTGGTGTAAAGAAACATCAGGCAGAAGCTGTTGAAAGGACTGTACTGTATTATAATCTGCATGTGATGTACAGTGTGGGCACTATGTGATACAGTATATAAATGTGGGCACAGTGTATAATCCTCATAGGATGAGTACAATGAGCTTACTATAGTCTGCATATATGTGTTTAGTATAGCCACACTATGATACATACCAGTGGGCACAGGCTACTCTCTAATAGTGCTTGTGAGGCTGGAAAAGCCCTGAAATGGCGGTAACTTCGGGCACTGAAAAGACTGTGTCCGACGCCTCTGCCGGCAGGATGCTTTCTCTATGATGTCTATAGAATGAGTAGCTAAGAGCCCAGTGTGGGCATGATGTGATGTATAAACGTAGCTACAGAATATAATCCATATATGTATAGGACCTTGGATTATAAGCTCCTAGAGGGCAGGGACTTGAATGTGTACTATATACACTATGGGGCTCATTTACTAAAGCCGTGAGCCATCAGTAGAGGTGCCTGCGAGGCGCAACGCATATTTTCCTATTTATGAAGTAGTGCGCCGGGAACAGAGCGTGAATCCCCCATTTACTATAGCGATCTCAGTGCACGGGAGATTGTAATCTGTGCGCCACTATGGACATGGTGCACGGCATCTTCAATTCAATATTAACAGAAGGTGGAGGTGCCAATATTATGGGGTGATGTGGAGTGATGTGAGGAAGTTTATTAACAACTGCCCAAGTAACAAATATGCCCAAAATATAATAAGAAAATAACCTTTTCAGAGCAACCCTGCTGTGCCTGCAAGTACGTTTAGAACTGCGCAAGATCAATGTAAGCACTGCGCATGTGCAAGCGGCTCTTGCGCTTGTTCAAATGCGTTTGTTCACTGCATGGCCAAAATTAGTAAATGTCAAGCAACGTAAATGCAATTGCGTGGGTTGAACGGGTGCACCTCTAAACTTGACATTTTTATTTTTACACTGGTTTACCTTTATGTATTTTTTTAAGGAGATTTGTACACAGGTCATGTTAGTATGTTACGTTGCCAACATGTGACATGCACCTTGTTAAAATTATGTAAAAAGACTCGCTCCTCTAGCTCCTCCTAAAAGAGCATTTAACCTCCCCCTCTAATGCATATGATTTCCTTGGGCTAGCTTTTGCTTTTAAAGGGGAACTCCACACTCCATTCTCCAATGCTCTTGTCTCCCTCCTTTAACCCCTTGGATTTCCATGGGCTAACCTTTGCTTTTAAAGGGGAACTCCACACTCCATTCTACAATGCTCTTGTCTCCCCCTCTAACCCCTTGAATTTCCATGGGCTAGCTTTTGCTTTAAAGGGGGACGCCACACTCCACTCCATTCTCCAAAGGCTGGGAGCTGCCTTCACCAATCCAAACCACATCCTTTTTCAGAGCATACAACAAGGCCAGCTAGGAAAGGGGCGGGAAGAGTGATCGCCCAACCCCCTCCTGAACCATACAAGGCCACATGCACTCAACATAGCTGGCTGCCTTTGGGGCATATTGGGCTCAGCACAATACCAACCACAAAGCACCTTGTACCCACTAGTTTAAAGGGGCTTTCCACATTCCGTTAAGCCCTCTGTCTGCAGCCCCCACAACCCCAACCTAGGGTTGTGTGGAGGAGGCCCTTGTCCCCCTGAATATGGGAACAAGGTGGTTGACTTTTGGGGTGCCTGAGCCCCTCCTGCCCCCAAGCATTCACCCCCCTTTCATGTGCTGGCTTGCTGTGTGTTTGGCTAGGGGTTGTTAGTGTGTGGGAGGGGCACAATATTTTTTTAGTTTGGGATGTGATTTTTCACGTGAGGGGCTCTCATTTTAAGCCTTAACAGACCCAAATGGCCTTGTATGTATTGGGGGGGGGCAGGCTATTTTTTGTTTTGTGTTAAAATCTTGCAGCTGCAATGTAGATTTGTAACTTTTCTCTAAAGCCGTACATCTTTGAAGCAGCGTTCTGGATACATGCTACAGATGCACCACTTTACAGGCAGAGTAAGCCCCCTCCCAAGTTACTAGCATTTTTAAAGGCACTTCTCCTTGTTTCGTTTTTGGGGTTGTCCAAATTGGTGACATTGATATATGTCCCTTGGGGTGGGACCTGGGCCCCCATACCCATTTTAAGGCCAAAAACTAGAAGATAAGCCAGCCAAGTGGGTAGCAAAATTAACAAGTCAGTTCCCATAGACTGCAATGGTATTTGTTGTATAACTTTTGCCCATGTTAGGCTCTTTGTTTGCCCCCCTGGACCGTTTCTACATTGGGTGAACTTGCATTTTTATGTGTTTCATGGATTGTGCATGTGTTTTCAATTGCCTCTTAAGCATGCAAACCTATGTTATATAAAGCTTACAGATAGCATTCTTTACCTTGCCCTGAAAAGAGGCAAGATTGTGTGTGGCTGGCTAATCCTGATTAGTGTGTTTCGGGTGTTTGAGTTAGAGAGTTTCTGAAGGCACTAGCCTTGTTCTGCCTGGGGGTGTTACCTACGGGTGCACCCCCATGCCTTTTGGGCAAGGCTTTGCCAGTGGTTAACGAGTTAGGGAACGGGTCTTTCGCTATGTTTGGCAGCAGACTAATAGGAGGAAGATGATGCGATACAGATTGCCTGACTCCATTCGGTTTCTGGTTAAGCCAGGGGAGGACGTCAATCTGGAGACCGTGGTGGTCGTTTTGCTGATGGATGTCCTGAAAGTTCAGGTAAAACAGATTATTTGTATGCAAGATTTCCCAGGACAGAGCATTTACGATGTAACTTTTGATTCCTTGGGGGCCTGCTGGACCGTATATGAAAGAGCTTGGGAGTTAAAGGAATCTCCAGTCGTCAAGAAGTTTGACGTGATCCCACTCTTCATGGAGGAGAAAATTATTGCAGTCCATTTATACAACCCATTTGCGGACGTGGATCTGGTGAGAGCATTTCTTAGTACGTATTGTGACGATCTAAGGGGGGGTGAGAAGGTGTTTAACCGCTTTGGAATATGGTCCGGGAAATATCGCTTTATGGGGAGGTTTAACCTCCCTGGCGGTATGATTATTTCGGATTTTAGGTGCTGAAAGCTGTACAATTATTTTGCATGGAAATTTGGCGTTTTATATTGTAGGCCTGTATTTCTTAACAATAACACACTTAAATCTGTCCAAACAAGAGTCTAGTAGATATCCCGGGTATGATGAAGTTTGAAACACAAAAACATAAATTATAATATAATAAATAAATAATTAAAAAAAATAATAATATAATAATAATAAAATAAATTTCCCCACGATTCACTATCGCTCAATTCTGCAAGTGTTCTAATTTACTATCGCTGTTTTCTAGCTGGTCTAAAGCCACTTTTGACATAAAGGGACACTTTTTGGTTGCTATTAACAAACTCCAGTTTCCAGGCAGAAAGAACAGTATATATAACATAAAACTGCATGCAGGGCATGGGCCAAAGCACTGGGGACAAAAGGGATGTGAAATAATTTCATACAGTACTGTAATCTGTAATCTGTAAGATTACAGTACTGTATGTGTTATGGTTTGTACATTTTTTTGAATTTGCCGCCAGGCTCCGCCCCCGTGTGTCGTGACGCTCGCAGGGAACAGAGCCTGGCACGGAGAGGCTTCGGAGGAGACAGAGCCCGCAGACACAGCGGGGGACATCGCAGGATCCTGGGGACAAGGTAAGTAACCAGGATCCTGCAATGTAATCCCGAGTATGGCTGGGGTTACCGCTAATAGGACTGAAATTTAACCCCAAGCCACACTCAGGATTACCGTCAGGGAGGCTACACGAGATCCCGATTGCTTAGGTGGGGTGAGAAGACCGCCGGCAGTGTTTTCTATTGGAGGGGAGAGATCCTTTCTTTTTACCCTGGACAGCCTAAGTATTGCTGTAGGTGTAGGTGTATGGGCATACTAGTTCAGAGTGTGAAGAAGGGCTTAAGTGCAGGCTTTGCGTAAGTAAAGAGCATCACGCTGCACAGTGCAAGGAGAGTAGGGTTTGTGATATCTGCAAGGCAGCAGAGCATTATGCCCGTCAGTGTCACAATTATCAGAATGCTAGGGAGGCATCCTTTGCTGAGGTATTGAGCCGGGAGAAATGGAGGAAGAAGGCGTCAGACTGGACGATTGTGAAAGAGGGGGAAACCTCTATGCAGCAGGAGAGAGAGCAGCCCGTTTGCAGTGGCCACTGAGAGTGGGGCTGGGGTTGGTGAAGCCAATGCTTCAGCATCAGGGGCAGCTTAGGGCCTGTGGTTTTGGACGGACAGGTAAAAGAGGGGAGGGGCAGTGGGCCTGGCTCCACTGAGATCGAGAGTATGGATACTGGAGTACTGGCTCATCAACTGTTTGAGCAGCAGCAGGATGGAGTGGCCTCTTGCCCGCTGTCCTTGTCTGAGGTAATAAGTGATGTTTCATCTAGTGAGATAGATGAGGAGGAGGAGGATGAAGAAGAGGAGAGTGAGTATGAGCTGGCCTGTGGACAGAAAGCAACTAAACATTTGGGAGAAAAGGAAGCAAAGAGTAGTAATAAGAAAGCTAGGATTGAAGCTAACCCTGAATGGGGCATGTCGGTGGACCCAGGGGCTAGAGAGACAAGTAGTAGTGGGCAGGGGGTGGTGGATTCCCCTGTGTCCATTAGAAAACTGAGCAGTCGGGTTGGTGGTGTGAAATGGGAAGGACAGAATCTTTAAACCACTGATTTAATTATGGCTGGAATCATGGCTCTTATGGTATGTACTACTAATGCTAGGAATGTGGGATCGAAGTGGAGAAGAGCTGTGGTATTGGAGGAGATTGAAAAATTGAAAGTTGACATATTTTGTCTTCAAGAGTGTCGCTTGGAAGGCCCGCCAGGGAAAGAAGAATGGGATTTAGGGGATGTGGTGTGGGCACCTGCGTGTGCCTCTCAAAATGAGGGTGTAGGCATCCTATGTAAGAATAGGCAAATTAACATTGTATCTAGTGAGACTATTATATCGGGCAAGATCCTTATGTGTATATTACAGTTTTGTGTTTTTTTGTTTAAATTATTTAATATTTATGGTCATGCCAATGAAGGAGAGAGGAGGGATCTCTTATGAGACCAAAAGCTGTATCTGCCAGGGATGGGGCCTTGTATCATCACAGGAGATTTAAATTGTATCTGTTTTGAGAAGGACAGAGTAGGTGTGGGGGAGAGCAAACTTGATGCCTCCTCTAAAGTACTTAATGAGATTATTGTCAATTTAAGTTTGTAGGATGTGGCGGAAGAGGTGGGAGGTGTGGGGAGGGATTTTACATTCTTTTTGGATAGGGGGGTTTGTAAGTCCCGCATAGATTTTATTTTGGTTGGGCAAAACTTCCAAGTACAGGGTGGTAACAGTTTTAAAGTCTCCTTTTCAGATCATGTGGCACTAATAGGGAAGCTTTCATTTGGGGATGACCCTCCTTATGGGAAGGGAGTATGGAAGTTGGACACTTCCTTATTGGAAGATGAAGAGGTTTGTCGAGCCTTTTCATCTTTCTTTTCCGAATTGGCCGCTGAGTGGGGCAAGTTTGAAGATATTCTCCTTTGGTGGGATTGGGTAAAGGAGAGGACGCCAGAGTGGTTCCAAAAGGTAAGCATTAAAAAAGCTAAAGAGAGGAGGGAGAAGAATGCAAGGCTGGTATCCCAGCTGCATTTTCTCTATAAATCGCTCTGTAAAGCCCTGGGGCTGGATGTGGAAGAGGAGATACAGCAAGTGAGGATAGAGAGAAACAAAGATTTAAGACAAAGAGGGAAAGAAATAATTTTTTGGACAAAGGTATGTGATATGGAGGAGGGAGAGAAATGTACACGATCCTTTTTTAAAAAGGCCCTTGATCCAAGGGGTTTCTTCTCAGCTATTGAATCACAAGGGAGGGAGGTGAAAGGTGAAGAGATGAAGGAAGAAATTAGGTTCTTTTATGAGAACCTCTATAGCGGACAAGGGGGGCTCATGAAGAGGAGATTGAGGAGTATTGCAAGGTTTTGCAGAAATCTGTGAATGAGGAGGAGGTAGAGGAGTTGGAGATGGGTGTAATGTCTCCAGAATTATGGAAAACAATTAAATCAATGTCACCCAATAAGACTCCGGGTAGCGATGGTCTGCCAGTAGAGTTTTATGTTAAATTCTGGTCGTTGGTGGAGGTTTATTTTTTGGAGCTTATGCATTTTTGTATGAATAACTGTTGCATCTCAGAGTCCATGAAAGAAGGAATCATCACTTTGATTTTTAAAAAATCCGAAAGACATTAGGAATTAGAGACCTATCACTCTCCTCAATTGTGACTACAAAATCTTAGCCAAATTGATGCCAAACCGATTGAGGGTGGTGTTGGGGAAGCTGGTAGGAGATTGGCAGACCTGTGTGGTACCAGGGCGGAGAATGTCCGATAATTTGGTGTTGTTGAGGGACCTAATATTTCATATGCAGGCTAACAACAGACCTTTGGCAGTGATTAGTGTGGACTTAGAGAATGCGTATGACAAGGTGTCTCATGTCTTCTTGTTTCAATGCCTAAAACAGTTGGGGATCCCAGAACATATGACTAAGATCTTAAAGAACCTGTATACTGGTATCACTAGTCGAGTGGTAGTAAATGGGGACTTAGGGGCAGCGGTTGAGATTAAATCAGGTGTCAGACAGGGTTGTCCACTGTCCCTGATATTATTCATCTGTGCAGTGGAACCTGTGCTTAGACATGTACAAAGAGATAAAGTAATGAAGGGCATCTTTCTTCCAGGGGGGCATGGTCAGTATGTCAAAACATTGGCTTATATGGACGATTTGGTGTTCCTATGTGGGTCCCAGGCAGAGTTTAATACAATGACCCTGTCACTCTGGATTTTTTTGGGTATGTCAGGGCTATCATTTAACTGAAGAAAGTGTTAGAGATGCGATGTGAGCGCGACCCCAGATATCAGGTCAGATATGATTCCAAAGACGGAAACTGAGAAGGTGCTGGGGATCTATTTTGGGAGGAAGCTCAATAGTCAGGTGAACGTGGAGGTGGTGGTAAAGTACATTTGGGTGTCCTTATAGAGTTTGTAACACATGTATTGTCTCTTTGAATTTTGTTTGTTATGGCTTTGCAAAACAGATGTGTTTTAGAGTTTTTTTACTTTCGTTTATTGTATTTTTTTGGGTGGGGGGGTTTATTTTCCCCTGAAATATTTTTGATGTTGTCAATGTGTGTCATTTGTAGGTTGTTTCACTTTGATTTAATTGTCTGCACTGCATTTTGCAAAATCTTCCTCAAGATGTTGTGAGTAATGTTTAAATCCTTAATAGATGTCCGTTTGTGTGCGCACTCCTGTTAATTTCCTCTGTAAAAATGGTCAGACCTCAAAACCATATTCTGTTTCTGTCTCAAATTAACATACGTGTGTTTTTTTGCTTTCCTTTCTTTTTTTCCAAGTCCTGTTTTGTTGACCAATAAAATTTGTAGCACATTTTTATATTTTATGTGTTTTGTTAATTTTAATGCAACAGATTACCCAGCTGCAGCTTAACTAGGCTGATTGGCATGGCAAAACAAAAAGGTGTGATTTGTCTAAAAGTTACTTTCCTGGTGCCTTCAAGGTAGCATATGCATGGATTGTGCGTATGCTGCCATGGATAGTCACCAGGAAAGGAAAATTACAGAGCAGTACTTATTCAATTTTCCATTTTAGCGCAGTGGTTCTCAGCCCCAGTCCTCAAGTACCCCCGACAGGACATGTTTTGGGAATTCATCTTAGCTAAAATAGCTGTCCAAAATACCAAGCCATTGACTGTGATTTTAAAGCACCCAGGCAAGGTGAAGGAAAACCTGCAAACATGGCCTGTTGGGGATACTTGAGGACAGGGTTGAGAAGCATTGAGCTAAAATCAAGCTCAAGAGAATCCTATTCTAATTGTGTGCGTTTGAGGGAAACCGAGTGTTAGAACCCCTGCTTGTCTTTTGTAGGTTGGGCTTTGTGTCCCTTTTCTGAAAATTGGCTTAATTTCCTGTCACATAGCCAAACAGGAAGTGAGGGTAAAACCCTACTAATGTCTCTCCTTGGGGACACACAGGTCAATCTAGTGTCCCCATTCGGAAAATTGCACTCTAGTACTTTGTTGTGTACACCCCACATTATTAGACCTTTTGGGGTTTATTAAATGCAAATCCACTCTACAATACAAGTGTACTTGCTGTAAATCTGAGGGGAATCACTGGTGATTTTATCATCCAATCACGTAGAAGCAAAGATGCTGTTTTTTTATTTTCCTTGCATGTCCCCCTTGGATCTCCAGCAACTGCATTTCTATGTGCACATGTGGTGCAAACTGGAGTTGCCTTTAGTAAATAAACCCCAAAGTCCAAGATACCTAATAATTTGGGGTATACACAGCAAAATGCTAGAGTGCAATTACCTAATGGGGAAACAATTTAGACTGACCTGTGTGCACCCAAGGAAAGACATTGGTAGGATTTTACCCTCACTTTCTATTTGGCTATGTGACAGGAAGTGAATAAATTTGAAGGAGAAAGTGGCAAAATTTCAGGGGTGCAGACCTCCCCAAAAATCGACAAGACTACTACTCCCTCTGCAATTTATCCCCAAGCAAAAATAAGAAAGGATTTCATTTAGTTTAACTTTTGCAAAGACGCATTCCTAAGTTCCACTGTGTTGCTTGTCAATGGCCCATTTAGACCTTGTTTAATATAGAACAGCAGTTGCCTTTCACTAGAAACATTTGTTAGTCCAGTCCTGGAAATCTGCATCGGAAGCGGCGGCCAGCACACAGGAAGGACATCACGCCCCTACAGGAAGTTGCTTGTACTGCTGCTAATTTCTTCCCACCACCATGCCCCGCTCATTGTTCTCTGAGGAAGAGATGATCCTTATTTGCAAATTAAGAAAATTATTATTTTCTTTAACATGGGGTGGTGTTTATAATGTGATCACAATGAGAAGCACACAGTGTTGTGAAGCCAGCGTGTTGGGACATTATACAAAGGCCTGTTTTTATCTACATTGATGTAAGTGCAATACTTTATTTAATACATTTTGGCAATCTTTTCTCCTGTATGACTCCTGCACTTAAAGTGGTTGTAAACGCTTTACAACCACTTTAAACTACAGGCAAGCCTTCATTTAGGCTTACCTGTAGCTGTACTGGATATCTCCTAAACATGCACGGTTTAGGAGATATCCCTGTATTTGCATGTGCCGACGTCATCAGCACATGCGCAATTAAGCCAACTGAAGCAATGGCACGTACTGCCGCTGCTTCAGTTGTACTGTGCCATTCCTGGCAGCTCCCGCACACATGCACGGGAGTGGGGTCATCGCGGCTCCGGCTAATCACAGCGCCGAATGTCAGTAAGTCCCCGGGGAGATGTCGGTGGCTGGAACGGTGAAGAAGGACCGTTGCGAGGGCTTCGATCTCAGGTAAGTCATTCATAATGAGCTAGTATGCTATGCATACTAGCTCATTATGCCTTTATCTTGCAGTTTTTTTGTTTTTTTTTGGATATCTTAAAACAGGTTTACAACCACTTTAAATCCTTACCACTTTCTTTACACAATTTGTCTAATTGTAGTGTCAGCAGCTCGTCTATTGAGTTTGGTGGCACAGTATTTTCCTTCCTTTTTTTTTTCATCTTTAAAATGAGCACTTTTGATTTTTCATGTTCGTGTCCCATAGACTCTAATAGGGTTTGCATGTTCACGCAAACTTTTTGCCTGTTCGCATGTTCTGGTGTGAACCGAATCTGAGGGGTGTTCGGCCCATCCCTACTAGTCTATGGAGTCCAGCATTTTCTTGGTTGTGCACACAAGTTCTGACATGTCACAGGCAACTCTCCAAATCTTCCGGACCTGGCAGGTCCCCTCAGCATGTCTGTGCATGCACTGGATTCCCCCATGCATGCACAGAGACACTGTGGGCCCAGCTAGTATACAAACTACCTCCTGGGATACATAACATGGCAATCCCAGAAAACAGTTTGTGGGACCTTAGCACATGCAGAAACTCCACAAGGGTTTTTCAAGTGACCCACAGTGTTACTGTGCATGTGTGGGGTCTGGGTACTTCATTCTCGGCTAGGCAACAATGAAGAACATGGATTTTAGAAAAAAGGCATTTATCTTATACTTTTTTGCAAATGTGTAATAGACAGGAGGAGGAGGCAGGGGAGAGGAGCATTAGAAAAGGGGTGAAGATCCGCCTTTATCCCTACTAAATGTAAATGTTAAAGAATCAGTTG
This sequence comes from Aquarana catesbeiana, assembly GCF_042186555.1. NCBI lineage: Eukaryota > Metazoa > Chordata > Amphibia > Anura > Ranidae > Aquarana > Aquarana catesbeiana. Next base: position 802,199,496 of record NC_133324.1, read on the forward strand.
CAAACATGGCTTAATGGCATATCCCAAGCATGAAATGAAAAAGCTTGGTGTTTTTCTTCCATATTGCCTCCTTCTACTGTACAGTATTTATTTATTTATTTATTTATCACTTTGTTAAATATCCCAAATGGCAGTGCCCGGCTCCTTATGCTTTTTTTTCCTTTTTTAGTTTTTTTTACAATAGCTTGCCTATTTACCTTGAAATGGCTAGAATTTAGTATCATGATTCACCCCCCATTGACCTTAATGGGGCTCGAAGCTTCGGGATCCATCAGTTTAGTTCAGGATCCATGGCAGCATGGACTCAGAGAAAGTGGGTTGAATGATGCTGGCCATCCTTCATCCGGGAAGAACTGAGGACATATACTGGCAAAAAGAAGAAGTACTATTGGGGTCAGTATTGCAGCAAAAGCCATTTTCATATGTAATTTTTTTTATGGACTATTATTCCTTTTATTAATATTTTTGGCCGGAGTTCTGATTTAAGGCTGGGTTCACACCATTGCCGCATCCGGCTCACAGCAGGGGTCCGGTGCGTCCTGGTTCACTGATTCCGTTCTGATTTCAGCCCAAATTTTTGGCTAAATTTGGACTTGAAACAGACCAAAAGACGCACAACATTTTTGTGCAAAACACACCGAACTCGCTGTGGAGATATGTGAACCGGCTTCATAGAGAGTCAGTCAAAATTTCCTGCTATTGCGAATTGGATGCAGTAAACCCGCATCCAATTCGCAATGGTGTGAACACAGCCTAAAGGTTTATTTAAGGGATTAGATTCAAAGTTAGGGTTAGGATTAAGGTTTACATTAAGGTTAAAGTAAATATTCCTTCTTTTTTGGTGTGATAAATTGACATGGTCATTTTTTTTTGTTTGTTTCATTAATGTACAATACATGCCGTTTTTCTTTTTTTAACATTCAAAACAACCAATCCCATTGTTGGAAGATCAAATCTAAAAATAAATTGCTACATAGTAAAAAGAAATGCAATAGGAATGGCTTTCACCCATTAAGGAAGTACTTTGACATTGGTAAAGACTACAGAGGAAGCCAACTATGAAGGTTCAACAGCTGTATTCTCCCAAGGCAATGCCAAGTCGCTGTATTCTTTTCTGAAACAAATTGTAGTGAAATCCATGAAATTATTCTTATAAAGGTCAATTACATCAGTTTAACACAAACACTATATAAAGGCTCCTTCACATAGGAAAACTGATGCCTCTTGTCTGACACATCCTCTTGCCCAGAGCTGCCAGCAACTTGAAATGAATCTCTGCCGTTGATCCATTCTCCATGCACTTACAGCCATCATTTACTGCAGAGTTCATAGCAAGCTGTTAAGCACTTGCAAATGCATGTCATACAGCAGCTGGCATAGTAGAACTATCCAATGGAAGAACATGCTAATAACTGTGTATTTTTAGTAAGAGTATCACATAACTAGCTTTCTTCATTAGAGGGTGATAATGTTTTATTTACAGGGGATGGACACAATAAATGAATCGCCTATAATATAATAATACTAAAGAGATATTCCACCTTTTGCAAAAAATAATACCCACATTGATTAAAGGGGTTGTAAACCTTCGTGTTTTTTCACCTTAATGCATCCTATGCATTAAGGTGAAAAAACACCTGGCAGTGACTAACCCCCCCCGCCCCCCCGCTTTACTTACCTGAGCCCTGGAACTTGACCCGATGGGGTTCTCGGCTCTTGATTGGATAGATTGATAGCAGCGCAGCCATTGGCTCCCGCTGCTGTCAATCAAATCCAGTGACACGGGCTCCGGGGGGCAGGGCTGAGTCGTACATTCGGTGGCTATGGTATGGGAGCGTGCCTGGAAGGTAACCCCCTCAGGAGAGCGCTTCTCCTAGGGGCTTATCTGATCTGGGGAGGAGCCGCGAGAGCCACTGGGGGACCCCATAAGAGCAGGTTCGGGGCTACTCTGTGCAAAACGAGCTGCACTGTGGAGGTAAGTATGATATGTTTGTTATTTAAAAAAAAACAAAAAAAACAAACTCTTACAATCACTTTAAAAAAATGTGAATTAATAATTTTTCGCATTGAAGCCTGCAAAGTGTTGCAACCACAATTAGTGGATTAGTGGATCAATGCACAGAGGTACAGAACTTCAGTTACAGAGCTGGAGGAAGCATCAATGGACTACAAGTGACATCATTGTACTTATACTCCCTTGAAATCTACAAGTCCCTTTGCTGCGGTCGAAGATGGGACTTGTATTCTTTTAGTTCTCTGATCCCTATGAATGCATGCTGCACAGCTGCACTGAATTAATAAATTTACAGGTGCCTTGGGGAAGAAGAACCCCTGGATTCAGTGAGGGAGATGATTGGGGAGTTGGGGGCTGCAGATTGTGACCATGTTTCATATTACATGAAACATGGGAAGGATAGTCTATAAAGACATTTTTAAATCTGCAGTAATATCTGGTGATCCTGCCATGAAGGTCCTAGCTCAGATATTCTCTGATCCTGTCTCCCAACTGTACTCTTGTATTGTTACCCTGTCACACAGGCTTCCAATGGAGACAACAAATGGTAATTTCAACATATTTTGCAAAAAAATCTTCCAGAATGTGAAAAAGTCCCACTTCTGCCTTGGAACCGATAGTTGAGTAGTGAATCAACCGTCACCTCCTAAGAAGAAAACCACCCACCACCAAAGGGAATCAGGTGTGTTCTTATCAGAACACGGGTATCTTCTGATAAAAGTAGGGTCAAACAAGCTGGTTAGCATGTAGTCCTCCAAACCATCCACGGACATAGGAGACACTGTACGAACTCCAGGCCATTTCCCCAAACATCAGCAATTGGCATAAAGTGAAAAAAACTTAGGAACCCAATAGTGTAAAACCCTTTTTAAAAGTTTTATTGAATCGTAAAAAGTCACTCACAATGTTAAAAGATAGATTGTGTAATCAATACAAACTGGCTGGCTGATAAAGATTGCTTTTGCCGTCACTTCCAGTGCACAATGACACAAGCACGTCACTCCAGAGCACAACTGATTCTCTTTGGTGGTGGTTTTTTCCTTAGGAGGTAATGGTTGATTCACTACTCAACTATTGGTTCCAAGGCAGAAGTGGGACTTTTTCACATTCTGGATGACTTCCTTTTATTTTATGTTTTCACTTAAGGACTATATTTATGTTTGTATTTTTCACTTAAGGACTTTATTTATTTATTGGCACAGCACCTTATGTATTGATGCTTAAATAACCATGATAAATATCTCATGGTGTGTCTGCAGCGCATTACCTCAAGAAGGGTTCACATGTGTTACACAAGCGCCATTTCCTTTATAGTTTTAATATATAGAATTGCTTGGTGCTGCTTACAAAAATGTCCAGAGGTTTCTAATGTAGGAGAAGCCCCCATTGGTGGTTTCATTAATACATGGAATGGGATGATATTAGGAAAGAGAATAACATTTATATTAATATTATTTATAAGAAAATATTTATTTGAACATCAATTCTACGTTTTCTGACTAACCATCACTTCCTCAGATTATAGGTCAGGATTCAGTGAGTATCCATGTAAAGACACATCAGCACAGCCATCCAAACTCTGCCCCACCTATAATATTATTCTTGGTGACTTCAACGTCCCTGTTAATTTTAACACTCCTGCTACTTCTAAGCTGCTGAGCCTAACCTCCTCTTTTCATCTAAAACAATGGACACACGCTTCTACTCACTCTGTTGGCAACTGCCTTGACCTCATATTCTCCTACCTATGCACTCCGCACAACCTCTCCAATATTCCTTTTCCTTTCTCTGATCACCACCTTATTAGTTTCACTCTCTCCCTGTCTGCCTCCTCCTTGCCTTCCAACTACCAAACTCTGCCCCAACTTGGCCACTTCTGTCTACAACAGTTCACTGTCATCCAGCCTGGATACCTTCTCCCCCCCTCACTACACACAGAATCAGGCCCTGACCACTACAACAATAACAGGCAGACAATACCAGAAGCCTCAAAAAACATAGCCGTGCTCTTGAGGGTCGGTGGTGTAAGACAGCAAGATTTCAGCCAATATAAATCTGTCCTCCAGAAATACCATTCCTGCCTCCACACTGCCAAACAGACCTACTTTATCACTCTCATTAACAGCCTCTCACGCAGTCCCTGTCAACTCTTTTCTTCCTTTACCACTTTACTTCGTCCTCCATTACCTCCACCCACTAACTTACTCACTGCCTAGGAGATTGCTAATCACTTCAAAAATAAGATTAAGACAATTCGTCTCAAGATCTCCACTCTACAGATATCTCCCTCATTTTACACTCCTTTTCCTCCTGCACAATCAATACTTTCCTCTTTTAACCCAGCTACTATAGAGGAAGTCACTAAACTTTTTTTCTAATGCCCACCTAACCTCCTGCCCCCTGGACCCAGTTCCTTCTCAAATACTACGGTCACCATCTGACTCTATCCTACACTCTTTAACTCATATCTTCAACCTCTCTCTCTTGTGGAGATGTGACCCCGTATCATGGGTGTATACAGGGCTTTTGTTCAGGGGGAACTTGGTGGAACTCAGTTCCACCACCTCTGGCATAGACCCTTGGAGGGGGGCTGCTCACCACAATTACTTGTAAACACAGAAGTCAGGTTTCTGTGTTTAAAAGTGTAACCCCCCTGAACTCTGCACTTTATATGTAATGCAATCCTGGTATTAAATGCCCCTTTAGGACCCTCCTACTGTTCGTGAAATTTGACTGACCACACCCACTATTTGATGTGATTTGGAGGGTGTGTGTAGGGGGAGGGGTTTTGGGGGGGGGTCATGGTTGAGTTCCTGCACCTATTGTTTGAGAAAAAAAGCCCTGGGTGTGTATGAGCAGTGTATTCCTGATTTTGGCAGGAATACTAATTGCACACCTGTGGGTTGGGTTCATAAACATCCCAGGAATAGAGGTCAGTGCTCAGACTTGGAGACAGCTCCACCCGGCAGACAGGAAGTCTGGCCTAGGAGGTCGGGAGGGTCCCAGTTAGAGATGGCTCCAGGAGAAAGAGACAGGAAGTCTCGGAGTCTAAGGCTGCAGGTGGCAGCCTGTGTGTGCATGTCTATAGCAGGCAGATGTGGGCTGCAGCCAAAACAGCATGAAGCTGACAGTGAGTAAGCCAGGAGGCTATAGTTTGTTTATACAGTGATGGTGGAACCCCCCTGCGAGGGAAGATTACTGTTTGTTTGTACTTTTTCATTACCTTTAAATACAAGTGGGTTGCCATGCCCTAAATAGCAGTCTGGAGTGGCACATTTCTGGAAAACTGCATGCACAACTTGAACCTAATCACCCCAGATTGTTGCACTCTCTACTGGCATCTTTCCCAACCCTCTAAAATATGCATCACTCCCATACCAAAAAAGGCCTCACTAGACCCTACCAATCTTAACAACCTAAGACCCATCTCTTTACTCCCTTTTGCCTCCAAACTCCTTGAACCTTTAGTCTACAACCAACTGAGCGACCACCTCATTGAGAATAACCTTCTTGATCCCCTTCAGTCTGGATTTTGCCCACAGCACGCCTCAGAAACTGCCCTTTTAAAACTCACAAACGACTTACTAACAGCCAAAACCAACGCTCATTATTCCGTACTCTTACTCTTGGAGCTTTCCGCTGCCTTTGATACAGTTGACCACTCCCTCCTCCTCAAAAAAATCAATTTGCTTGGTCTCCATGGCTGCACTCTCCGTTGGTTCAATTATTACCTATCTCATCGCACTTTCAATGTCACTTACAACTCCACTTCCTCCTCTCCAACTCCTCTTACCGTTGGGGTCCCCCAAGGTTCTGTCCTTGGACCTCTACTATTCTCGATCTACATGTCCTCTGTGGGTCAGCTGATAGCCTCCCTTGGCTTCCACTACCATTTATATGCTGATGACACCCAAATCTATCTCTCTGCCCCTCAGCTCACCCCATCAATCTCCTCAATTATCACTGATTTACTAACAGACATATCAGCCTAGATGTCAAACCACTTCCTCAAACTGAATTTATCTAAAACTGAGCTCTTAATATTTCCTCCCGCACGTGCCCCTTCCCCTGACTTCTCTGTCAAGATCAATGGCACATCTATCAGTCCTTCCCTCATGCCAGGGTGCTAGGGGGAACCTTAGACTCTGAACTGTCCTTTCAGGCCCACATACAATCCCTGTCCAAATCATGCCGCCTTAGCCACAACATTTCCAGAATACGCCCCCTTTTAACTAATGACACCACCAAGCTTCTAATTCACTCCCTGGTTATCTCTCACCTTGACTACTGCAAATCCCTCCTCATTGGAATACCTTTACATAGACTACCCCCCCTTCAGTCCATAATGAATGCCGCTGCAAGACTCATCCACCTTGCCAACCATTCAGTGTCCTCCACCCCTCTCTGCCAATTCCTTGTCAGATAAGTACTTACCGAGGCCGAGATCCCGAGAGCGGTTCGCCCTTGTGACTAGGCGCACTCCACCCCCTGAATGTGATACAGGGAGTGGACGGCACGAAGAGGCACAGGCTACCAGCGAGCAGGATCCAACTTATGAAGTAATCCTTGTGGAGAAGGGCAGCCGTGCGGTGACTGGTAGATAGGATGGCCCACAGGAAGGAACTAAATGGAGAGTCCAGAACAGGCAGAGGGTCAGATACTGGAGGAAGAGATAATTTACAGATCACTGGCAGAGTCACTGGGTTCAGAAGACACAAGGCAAATCTGGGTCACAAGCAGAGGATCAAACACTGGAGACAAGAGGCAGATCCGAGTCACAGGCAGAGAGTCAAACACTGGAGGCAAGGCAGAGTTCATTAACAGGCGAGGGTCGGGTCCAGGAGAAGAGCAGAGTGGTCAGGGTCGATCCGGGTCACAACGAGTAATCAGATGCAGGAGACAGGAACCAAACGCAGACAGGAGGCTGAAGACAAACCAGCAACCTGTCTGAGCACCTGAGCAACCTTTATAGGCCGGCCAGAGTGTCATATTGAGTGTGCGCTAGTGCACATGCGCTCTTGCCGTTCCATCGGCCGCGAAGGCACATGCGCTGGAGCGCCGTTCCGGTGCGCATGCATGCAGGGACACAGCTGATGCGACTGGATTGATTGTTTCTCTGACATCCCTCCACTGGCTTCCACTCACCCAAAGAATAAAATTCAAAGTACTAACAATAATTTACAAAGCTATCCATAACTCTGTCCCCAGCTACATCATTAACCTAGTCCCAAAATACCAACCAAGCCACTCTCTTCGGTCCTCCCAAGATCTCCTGCTCTCTAGCTCCCTTGTCACCTCCTCCCATGCTCGCCTCCAGGATTTCTCCAGAGCTTCTCCCATCCTTTGGAAGGTAAGGTAAGTTTATTAGCACAGAGAAGTAATGTCACTATAAAAAAAAAGTTGAATTAAGTGGACAAAACTATAACTGGAGGTTAAGAGTTAAATGCATTTGGGAAGGATTGCCAGAGCATGAAATTCAACACATCAGACCATACATTATCCCCAAGAAATCTTTATTTTATACACATAGTTTTGTTCTCCAAATATTTACCTTTATATAATCAATTTCTAAACATTTTTACAAGACTCTATCTGTAATCATTTTTATATTATTAGTTAGTAAAGATGATTCAGGAAATCAAATAAACACACAGTTGAAGCCAGTGGCGACTGGTGCTCAAAATTTTTTTTGGGGGGGGGGGCGCAAACAAGCAAACAGGTTCTGAAAAAAACTCCATCAATTGCAGCCACTGTGCCCATCAAATGCAGCCACTGTGCCCTTCAAACGCAGCCACTGTGCCCATCAATTGCTGCCACTGTGCCCATCAATTGCCGCCACTGTGCCCATCAAACGCAGGTACTGTGCCCATCAAACGCATCCACTGTGCCATATCAAATGCTCCCACTGTGCCATCAAATGCTGCCACTGTGCTATCAAATACAGCCACTTATGCAGCCACTGTGCCCATCTTATGCAGCCACTGTGCCCATCAAATGCAGCCACACTGTGTCCCATCAAATGCAGCTGATGTCCCATCAAATGCAGCCAGTGTCCCATCAAATGCAGTCTGTGTCCCATCAAATTCAGCCTGTGTCCCATCAAATGCAGCCTGTGCCCCATCAAATGCAGCCGGTGTCCCATCAAATGTAGCCAGTGTCCCATCAAATGCAGTCTGTGTCCCATCAAATTCAGCCTGTGTCCCATCAAATACAGCCGATGTCCCATCAAATGCAGCCTAACTGTCCCATCAAATGCAGCCTAACTGTCCCATTAAATGCAGCCTAACTGTCCCATCAAATGCAGCCTGTGTCCCATCAAATGCAGCCTGTGTCCCATCAAATGCAGCTGGTGTCCCATCAAATGCAGCTGGTGTCCCATCAAATGCAGCCTATGTCCCATCAAATTCAGCCCGTGTCCCATCAAATTCAGCCCGTGTCCCATCAAATTCAGCCCGTGTCCCATCAAATGCAGCCCGTGCCCCATCAAATGCAGCCTGTGTCCCATCAAATGCAGCCGATGTCCCATCAAATGCAGCCGGTGTCCCATCAAATGCAGCCTAACTGTCCCATCAAATGCAGCCTAACTGTCCCATCAAATGCAGCCTGTGTCCCATCAAATGCTGCCTGTGTCCCATCAAATGCAGCCGGTGTCCCATCAAATGCAGCCTAACTGTCCCATCAAATGCAGCCGGTGTCCCATCAAATGCAGCCTGTGCCCCATCAAATGCAGCCTGTGCCGAATCAAATGCAGCCTGTGTCCCATCAAATGCAGCCTGTGTTCCATCAAATGCAGCCTGTGTCCCATCAAATGCAGCCTGTCTCCCAACAAACCCCCCCTCCCCCCTTCCCTGCGGGAGGTCCAGACCAGCACAGCGGCACTTACCTTGCTGTGGTGTCCTCTCCTGCGGTGTCTCCTTCAGACGGGCACTGGCAGCGGCGATGGAGGAGTCCGCTCCTCATACTTCCGGTTTTCTCTCTCGGGCGCAATGGGAGAGAGAAAACAGTAAGTGACATCTAACTCAGATGTCAATCAAACCACCCGGCCATAGTAATAGATACTACGAGCATCGGGCGGAAGCTACTCTTCGCTTCAGAATGCGCCGCAAGGCGGGACAAAAGCCCACAAATGAAGCGCCGCATCTGAAGCGCCGCATCTGCAATCTTGTGATTGCATAGACGTGGCGCTTCCCATAAGTGCACTGTGTCCACAATGCACTTATAGACCTTTTTTTCTATTTTTTTTTTAAAGGGCCAGTTTAAAAAAAAATATATATATATATATATATATATATATATATATATATATATATATTTTTTTTTTTTAATTTATTTATTTATTTATTGACTGCCTGGGGGGGCGGTGGAGCCCATGCACCCCCTATGGACGGGCTGCCACTGGTTGAAACACATATACATGGACTTTTTTACCTGCTAAAGAATGGAACTCTGTGTAGCCAGTCTTATGATCCAATCACTTTTGCTAAATAGCACAGTATAGGTCCTCTACCTCCACTGTAACATCAGCATAGCTTTGTTTAAAAATTCACATCCAGTTTGCTAAGTGGGAGATAAAGAAACAGTAGCACACAGAGGCGTCATCAGTTCTGCTAACTCTGCTGTCTTCTACATGGAGCACGTGTGCATGCAGCATGCCTAATTGAATAAGAAAACGAGTATGCCTAATTGACTCAAAAAGCTGTCCACTCTAATAGATGGGTAGGGTTTCGAACAAAAATTCTCGGGAAAAGAAGGTTCTAAGAAAGTTTGTTAATTTTTCTGAATGCTAGTGGGTCAAATTGATGTTTACTTTCAACCACAGTGATGAGAAAATTTGAAGGAGACGTTTAGAATTTTTTTTTTGAACTAATGAATTTCTGACAATGTATTTTGTTTTTGTTCGATAAAGTCCATTCATTCCAAAATCAAACGTTAAAAGTAAACAAAATTATTTGAACAGCATACAAATGTTCTGAAAATTCTCATACAAAGACTTTTCCTAAGAAATTCTGTTTGAAGTTCTATCTATCTATGGCCAGATTAAAGTAGAACTATAGGCAAAACTTTTGTTTTTCATTTTGGAAAGCGCAAGGAATTGTTATAACCCCTGTCAATTTTTTTGCCATCTGTGTCCCATTGCATAGATTTCTCTTCACTTCCTGTCCCATAGCCAAACAGGAAGTGAGAGGAAATCCCTGAAAATGAAGGGAATCCTTTGGGGACCCCTAGGTTACCAGAACTAGTGTCCTCATCAGAAGATTTCCCCTCTATTACTTTTCTGGAGACAACCCAAAATTTGGGATTTTCTTTTACTTTGACTTTCAATGATAATGGTAAACAGGACAAATAGAGAGAGTGAATTTCCCTAACGAGGGCACAGACAGCAATAAGAACCTGACAAGTGATCTAATTCCTCTCCACTCTATCCAAAACAAAAAAAAAAAGGTTTTGCCTTTAGTTATTTAGACCAAGTCTTGCTTGGCCGGAGAGTACAGGAGCCTGATATCAAGACCAATTTAATTATTTACACTTTTTACAATTTAAAAGTAATCATTAAAGAGGAATTAAACCCTGTTGGGTCTCTTTATTTCCCTGCAAAGGTAAAGCATAATGGGCTACTATGCATTGCACAGTAGCCCATTATGTGTCACTTACCTGAAACCGAAGCCTGCAATGTCCCCGTTGTCCCCACTAGCAGGGAGCGTCAATCTTTGCCCCTCTTCCTTCCGGGGCTGCAAATGCTGGCTCTGTGACTGGCCAGAGTCGCGTGACGTCACGGCATGACCCCTATTAGAAACAGGACAATGTGCCCTTTCTAAAGGGTGCATGCGCCAATGACATCAGTGCTCGGCTTTTTACAAAGCTATCCATAACTCTGTCCCCAGCTACATCACTAACCTAGTTCCAAAATACCAACCAAGCCGCTCTGTTCGGTCCTCCCAAGATCTCCTGCTCTGTCACCTCCTCCCATGCTCGCTTCCAGGATTTCTCCAGAGCTTCTCCCATCCTTTGGAACTCTCTACCCCAATCTGTCTGAGAGTCCCCTAATCTATCCATCTTTAGACGATCCCTGAAAACTCTTCTCTTTAAAGAAACCTATCGTGCTTCTAACTAACACTGTTTTACTTCCTCCATCAGCTCATCCCCCACAGCTATTACCTTTTGTATCAATTGACCCTTCCTTTTTAGATTGTAAGCTCTAATGAGCAGGGCCCTCTGATTCCTCTTGTACCAAATTGTAATGTAACTGTAATGTCTGCCTTTATTTTGTTAAGCGCTGCGCAAACTGTTGGTGCTATATAAAACCTGTATAATAATAATAATAATAATAATATGAGAAAGCAACATCAAGTCACAAAATGTGTCACCTGTGTTCAAATATTTTCTTATGGAAAACATTAATATTGGATTTTCTTTCCTAGTATTATAATATAGTTGTCATTATTACTGAATACACCAATGGATGTCTCTGCTACACAAAAAATGTTTGCACTTTTGTAACCTTTGTAACCACATCAAGCTGTTCTTACCATCCTTACTTTCATTTTCCTTGCCGTGGAAACAGATACAGAGCCATTACAAGGTCATATGTGCAGTAAACCTATGGCAACTTCTCCTGATATTAGTCAGTGTCACACTCTCCTATTTTTACTAAATACTCCTAACGTTCTTTTGCTATCTGCATTTATCCAGTACACCATTTTAAGGGCTCTCCCATCTTCCTTCTTTCTTCTTCGTCTGTGGATATCTATGAGTGTCCCTATTTTGTTTTATTTTTTTTCACTCTGAGCACTACCACATACTGCAGAAAATAGCATGCGTGCGGGAGCTGCCAATCACGGCATGACCCCTATTAGAAAAGGCATGATGTGCCCTTTCTAAAGTGTGCATGTGCCAATGACATCAGCGCTTGTTTTTTTAGTAAATATCTCCTAAACCGTGGAGGATTAGGAGATATTTCAAGCACCTACAGGTAAGCCTTAATATAAGCTAACCTGTACGGTAAAGGTGGTTGTACAGGGTGTACAACTTTAAAGGCTAAGTCCACACATTGCTAAAGTCATATATGAACCCACGTTTGCAGGAAAAAAATATGCATTTTTTTATTTTTTTATTTTTATATTGTTTGCATAGAAGCCTGAAAAGAATTGCTACCATGAGCAGTGGGTCATGGATGCAATGCACAGACACCTTGCAGCCGCTCAGTATGGACCTTTGGTTACAGGGCTGAAAGAAGTATCAATGGATTACAAGTGCAATGATCACTAAATTTGTGTTCCTGTCACTTTTTTAAATTAGGTTCAGCTGTGTGGGAAGAGATCTTCAATTTAATTAATTAATTAATTAATTACAAATCTCTTCCACTCAGTAGATCATGGATGCAAAACACAGAATCCTGTAGGCTCTTCTACTTCTCCTTAGGTACTGATCTTTGGTTACATGGCTGCAGGAAGTGTCAATGGATTACAAGTTCATTGATCTCAAAACTTGTGTTTCATTAATGACTACAAGTCCCTCTGACATTGTGGAAGGAAT